>NC_088315.1:14707692-15058559 GCF_910592395.1 Lineus longissimus
ACAGCCATTTTGTTTTGTTCAAAATGAAGTAGCATCAATTCAAAACAATTAAGGGGCGTATAGCCATGTAGCAAATCCTGACCTAGCTTGGACAGTTTTGACTGTGTATTAGGTTATTAAAACCAAGAAAACAACCACTAAAAACCAATCAACCAAGACTTTAGTTGGGCAATTTTAGACCTGGTAATTAACCTCGTCCCTCCTGCTTGTTTGGTCCTGGGGACGAGGCTTGTTTCGTAAGGCGGGTAGCGTCTGGCAGGGCTACAGAGTCGAGAATATCGGAGATGAAATGCTTTATTTCTCACGTCGGACTACGATCTACTGTTACACCGGGTAGATCTAAAATACAGACTTTGCTAATTAAGACTGGACTATGCTGAATACTCAACAAGGCTGAAATGAGATATGAAGTGGGGGTGCAACTTCGCCGTGCCAGGTGTACATCGGTGCTTTGAGAAGGGACGCAGATGGGAACCATTTTACTGACACTTCACTGACATAGGTTTTAAGGCCTAACTACTCGATATGGGAAGTTCTCGATTTCTTCGTTTCTCTGTTTCTCTGTTTATTAATACCCCTCTCAAACACCTGCTGAGCGTCTTGTGTTACAACTTGTTATGAAACATTCCCTTTTCGCCAAGGTAATTCCTATATCGGGATTTCTTGGTATCACTCGGTACTGCCCGAACACCTGGTACCACAAACCTCCTTGGGAAAACATTGTTTATAGCATAAAAAATAAGCCTGAGCTGTTATCTTGCGCATATCAAGACAAAATCTGAAAGATGACACGAGGAGAAAGAAATATACTTCGCCTCAAATAATAATTGACGAAAATTCAACATACCGTATACCGTATACCGTTAGCTCTTTGATGTTTGAGATTTTATCCTTCTCTCAATTGACATTTCATTTGTGTCTAGTCGGCCTATTTGCTACCAGCAGCAGTAATTTTCTAAACTGAGATATAACAATTGGCATAAATCCCATTACCCCTTCTGTGTGGTTGACATTTAATCAGCAGTTTAATAGCCGATAGCGTGTGGGGGCATTAATATTGTGGAGTTGTAATGAAAAAAAACTCCCTGTTCATAGCCTACATGTACAATGGATTTCTATACCCCTTTTGCTCTGTCCACTCTCCCGGACCCAGGTCATCTTTATTGGCCTCTTGAACTTTATAATAATTCCTCTATGCTCCACTCCAAAATATTCTTCCTTTATCACCCATAAAAAAAAATCCCCGTCTTTACTGAGGCCCGAAGACCAAGCGGCAGCACATGGCAATGCTCCTAATCTGATCTATTGGAAATTATGAGCAGATAATCTCGTACTTGCTCCCTTTAGTGTAGTCTGGTTACTCTAAGATAAAATCAAAAAAAATTCTATACCAAGCTACTTACTCTCAAGTTACTCCTTATCTATCCATTGTACTCCAAATCGGATCAAAAATAGTCTTCAACCTTTTAGCTCCCTTTAGCGCCCGAGCCGGATCTCACCATACCGCCCGTAGCCGCCCGTGTTTAAAACCAGGGGCGGATCCAGGATATTTCGAAAGGGGGGGGGGGCGCACTATGAGGGCGAAGCCCGAATTGCGAGCGTCGCAGGCGCGAAGCGACGGCGGGGGGTCCCCAGAAAATTTTTTAAGATAAGACTCCATATATGCGATTTCCTGGCATCTGATCTTCAAATATTGAGCACCACTCCCACCCCATTTTCAGTGTTTTTTTACACCGTGCCGGAATTAGGGGGGGGGCGTGCGCCTTGGATCCGCGCCTGAAAACTCCCGCCCTATGATGTCTTTAGCGGCCGCGAAGTAAAGTTACACAACAGGGGCGACGCTAAGAGTGCTATCTTCATAATAAAACTCGTTCCTAGGTGGGTTGCTGTACATTTTACTGAGTAATTCAGGGCTATACACAATTCCTAAAATTGACCTGCCGCCTATTATCAGTTCTGTAACTAGGACGAAGTGACGGAGATAGAGGGCAGCCAACATAATGGCCGTAACACAATGTGTACTTGGAAGAGCATTATGAAGAGGGAAATATGGTATTAATTCGTTGAATAGGCACACCAAACATGCCAGGAACTGGAAACTGAGTAAAGGTAAAGTTTTAGTGTTGATATTGGGCTTCTTTATGCATATCATTTGAGTTAAGCCACCATAAACACAGTCATAAACAACACAACAGCTATGGTCGACAGTGTGTGTTGTGTTGTGGTAGTGTACATCTGCATTGTACATGTAAGATAAGATAAGATAAGACAAGCCCTTCGGCGATAATGGCTCACTGTGAGAAATGATTGCTATAATGTTGTCAACAGGGACTGGACCAATTGGTTCACTTACTGAATCCAAGATGGCGGACCACCAGACTAAAATGCGAGTAGAGACAAGACCACTAATGAATATTCATAGGTTGGAGGGTCGAGGCCTATCAATTAGACGAGTGCATGTTTTTTAGTCTCAAGTACATATTTGGAGAGGTATTGAAAAAATATTTGTTGTGGCAAGTCTACAGATATAAAGAAATTATTTGATGAAAAAATTAATTTCGAATTTTGCTAATTGGGTAATAGGGGGCGTGTTTTGAGTTTTTTCTGCCAGTTGGCTGAAAACAGTGGAAATATCAAAGTCTGTCTAATTTGTCGATTATAAAAAAATTTCCGTGGTCAATCACCAATTTCCATCGCACCAGTTACTCGCAAGACTAACCCGTATATCATATCCGAATTTCAGTTTCACTACTTGACGCGTTCTTTGATGCGTCGCGGTCAAACATTGACAATTTAACTGCTAAAAGGCTTAAAAAATCAATTGTGGTCTTGTCTCTATTTACACTACATTTTGGGTCAATATAGTGAAAAATTTGAATGTGCTCAAATCACTCTAATTCATTTAGAATATTGTATTGCTGATGATTTAAGGTCAAAACAAGCTAAAATAATGAGAAAAAAACTTAATTTGACCCAAATAAGAGTCAACCTAACCCCGGTCTAAGTTCGGTTTCATTTTTACAAGTCTTGTTGTGTTGCCATTCATTTTGTAATTTCTTTGAAACTACTTAGGCCTTGATTCTGAAAGTTGTGCCCTAAGCAGCAAAGATATTCCTAAATCACATCCTAAATTTTCAGCTCCATAGCTTGCATATTCTGGCCAGGGCAGGTCTTTGAATTTGGTGCTGTTGGCTGCAAAATCATGACTTTTTGTCGATTTTGTCCTCTTTCGTCGCTTTGGCACAGTTGTACCACTCTTTGAAATGTCTCTCATTTCTCCAAAAATGTCCAGATATGACTTTCCTTTGTTGGAGATTTGTGGGATGTCATGTACATTAGTTTGAAAAAAATCTCAAAATGTTAACCCCTGAAATGTACCTTCATTGAGACAAGACCACTAATGAATATTCATAGGTTGGAGGGTCGAGGCCTATCAATTAGACGAGTGCATGTTTTTTAGTCTCAAGTACATATTTGGAGAGGTATTGAAAAAATATTTGTTGTGGCAAGTCTACAGATATAAAGAAATTATTTGATGAAAAAATTAATTTCGAATTTTGCTAATTGGGTAATAGGGGGCGTGTTTTGAGTTTTTTCTGCCAGTTGGCTGAAAACAGTGGAAATATCAAAGTCTGTCTAATTTGTCGATTATAAAAAAATTTCCGTGGTCAATCACCAATTTCCATCGCACCAGTTACTCGCAAGACTAACCCGTATATCATATCCGAATTTCAGTTTCACTACTTGACGCGTTCTTTGATGCGTCGCGGTCAAACATTGACAATTTAACTGCTAAAAGGCTTAAAAAATCAATTGTGGTCTTGTCTCAGTACTAATTGAAGAGCTTAGAAGTATAATCAGGCTAAGGCACATTTTAAACCCTATATTTGGAGAAAAATGCAAAAATATGAAAAAAATCTTCACATTCCCTGGAAACACGCAATGGATGATTTCTAGATATTGCTGAATCATTAATAAGAGGCACAGATTATATGTGCTGAAAGCATTTGCTTCTTTAAGGGTATAAATACTGCAAAATGTGCATAAACCAAGAAGGGTTGTTACAACTAGTTACACTACGGACTTAGTGGTAAGGCCTCGTCCCATCGCCCTTACCGGCCACTACGACAAGTCAATACTCTTGCTGATGATTCGTCATTATTGGTCGTCGCAAAAACAACGAATTGACACAGATATCAACTAGGTCAACCAATCACGCGGTAGTCTGGCGGACACACTTCAACGACACACTTTATGTGACTTAGCATGGTGTCCCTGATGCGGCCACTAAAGACATGATGACGTAGATTGCCACAACAAACTTGTGGTGTGAAGCTATATTGCAATAAAACTTGCAAAATATGTTTTAAATAACCTATTTTATTGATTTATGTCAAGAAAATATAATTTTGATAACTTTGAAACCTGGTGGACGCTGGTGGACGCTGTTTAGGATGTCCGGCCTATACGTATACGTTGACTTCAGAATTCACCGGCCATCCGCATCAGGCTGCAAGTGCAACTCTGTCAGTCAGTGTCACCCAAACCAGGTCATACCAATGCTGCCAGCGATTCACAGACAACTAATTGACACTTCGATGAGTATTTCCATCACCTCGACATCTGAAAACTTACTGATTTTGTACGGAAAGCAAGCAGTGAACGATGTAAACATTAATGGATGACGGGAATTACGGTGATTACCTCGTTCCGAATGCTTAGCATAAGCTTAGTTGCATACAGTCATACACCTGCAATACTTCATCGATCCCAGGTTGATTATCGGCTAATGTAGCATATCATTATCACACCCCCGGATCAAACCTTACTAATCAAACCTGAAACTATCGAACTGGCACGATATTCGTTCTTTTCTTTAAATATTTGTCGATGGAATCAAATGGAATCAAATGGAATAAATTGTTTGTGGCCGATTTGCACTACTCACACGCGTCCAAAAAATCAACATTTTGCGAATGTACTCGATTTGTTGGAACATAGTAAGCTCGTCCCCTTGTACGAATGTGCGTACATATGACCATAATAAATCAATATGAATAACACCCTGGAAAAGGGGCGTGGCAAAATTACATGGAAAAACGAAAAAAACAGATATATACGATGGTTTGTTGTCCAAAATCACTTCACGAGACACACCTATGATGCCAAACACAGCCAATGATGCCGATTGCGCCCGAATCGGTCAGCCCTTATGGACAAACGAGGTTATCGCAAAATGAGGTTAAAAAACCCATGCAACTTTAATGGTCACTATAGACAGTGAGCCAATAAACTTTATTTTCATCGGTATGAGATAAAATTACAAACATGAGCTCCAAAGCTCTTGGACCGATATCAAACAAAGACACGAGTAAAACACAACAAAGGTAGAGAAAAAGTTTAACAGGAATTTAACATTTATACATTACAAGTTTACGGATAAGAAGATTTAGAAGAGAAAAAGGTCTTCGGACTAGATTTTTACATGCACATTGCACATTTGCATTTTTTGCCATTCCATTTTCCTATCATTTTTTTGAAATATTTGAAATTTTCACTGGTTTGGATGCATCTTGGCAAATCATTCCATAGTTTGGATCCGAAAAAACTAAACTCTTTTTGCCATAAGTGATTCCCTTAAACTCGGGTAAGGTAACATTTACTTTACGGAGATTATGGCCTTCTTTTATGGGTTTAATTAGGTTTTCCAGGTATGGTGGGCACTGTTTTGAAATGATTTTAAAGTATCAAGTATGCTGCATGGCTCTGCCACTGATCATGAAAATGTACATGTAGGCCTGGCATAGTATATTTTCTGTGGTGTGGTGGTAGGCCTATGGCTTTGGCTAATATACTATAGGCTATGTACTGTGTGCATAATGCCATTATTGTATTTAATGAAAACATGTAGCCTTGAATGATGCAATGGCAGGCAGCTAGCTACATGTAGGCTACTCTTTCTTGGGCCATGAGCCTGCAGGGAGACTGATGATAGCCAGATATCACAGCCCGGGATCACAGCACATGAAGCGAGTTGGTGAGTGAGCCTCCTGACCCCATTAATGTATTCTTGTACAGGAGACTGCTGGGTTGTGATTTTCGATCGATATTAGGTTGGATTATCATACATTAGGGTTTCTTTATGGACTTTTTTGAATAAGGTAGGGACTAGGGCCTTTTCAGATTAGGGCCTTTTTATGAATTTTCACTATATTGCTGAGAGGGTTAATGCTGTTGATACCAGGGGGTTAAGATGGCGCGGCTTAATCAGGATACAAAACACAATGCCATGGGGTAATTACGTTGATTAATTACGCAAATATCACACCTGTCGGGCCTACTTGACTCTCCAAGCGCACATGGGAAACCATTGTTTTTGCCTACTGTCCGTAATTGGACCAAAAATTGGCCACCGCCCTGTCTGCAATTCGGAGTAGAGAGGTGTCCACCATACAGAGGTTTTTGTTATTGGAAATGACTTAGAAAAAATCGGGACTGGCCGGACGTGTCCGTAATGTAGAGGTGTCCGTCGGGAGAGGTGTCCGCTAAGGGAGGTTCTACTGTACTAACTTTAAACTTTCTAATTACAGGTTCCTGGGAAACCATATGAACACTAACCAAGTATTATGAGCGAGAGTGTATTTACGTAACCCATGCATTTTGAACCCTTGAAGTCATATTAACCCACAGCCAAGCGCTCTGTATCAAAGGCCGCCAAAGATTATAAAACGCAACAAGTATTACAGAACATTCCAGTTCATAACAGATTGGTAAGATTCCATGTGGGGCACTCTGAACTGTGATGAGTTCTTTACAGTGACTGTGCTGAATGATGAATTACGAATGACATTGACAAGTGACGAATTGCTAATTATATCTGGGGTTTTATCAAAGCATAGACCTTCATCGCTCTCGTAATGGTAAACTGCAAAACGACATTAAATTTTATAGTGAAAATTACTCATGAGAATAGAAAAGACAAATAATAGGTCGGTAATACCAGAAACAACCAAGTAATTCCAGGAAATTTAAAACAAAAAACCCCCAGCATGCATTCACAATAAGAGTTATACTTTATTCTTTGTTTTAAATGGTCAGTCCATTGGCCATGCCCCAATCCATGATTACAATACTGCATAACCACATTCGTGAATAGAGGCATGTCTTCAAGTGCGAATGCTGTCTGGATTGGCTAGTTAAAAGCAATGAATTGGCCGATTTAACGTAATAGGCTGGTTATCATTCTGGTATTCTGACCAATGACTAGTAATTGACACTATTTCTTCAATGAGCGGCAAAGCTAAGATTACACACTCCGGGCCTCTGCTCCGGATTGGCCTGAGCGTTATAGCAGTGCTAAATTATGACCGCCTCATTGTTGAAAAGGGGCTGGACAAACTACAGGCTGAACTGGTCGTTTAAAACCGAGAATAACGTATGCTTGCACCTAGTTCTGCTCATTGAAAAACAGATGTCTTGACAATGTAAATGATTTTGTACCAACTTGGCCAGTTCGTGCATGTAGTACATGTAGTTCATACATGTAATTCGCTGCGTTTTCTCTTACAATTTTTTTAAAAATTGGGATATAAATTTTGCTTTTCGAGATGGATGTGAGTAACAGACATTGAACGGCTCTAAAAAAACCACCTTGCTACATGTATCACAAATAGTTCATAAAATAGGTGATCCAGGGCTTTAGATAACTTTTTTGGTCGGGAAGTCAAGTACTTCCTTAACATTGTTGATGCACCATTTTGGGAGTTTGGGGTTTTAACTGGCATTGCAAATACTCCCAACTTGTCAGTATTATCCCAGGCAGGGCGTACAGATACTTCCAATTTCCTAAGGTTGGAAGTATAAACTCATCTTATGCAATGCATGTTATGTCATGCAATGCATGTCGTGATCCAAAGTTCCCTTACATCTCAAACCACAGAGTAAGTGTAGAGCTTGTCCTATTTCGCCACCTCGTCGTCTTAGCCGATAATGGCTGTTCCAGGCTTCATTATTCATGCTCCATTTCAACGGCTGGACAGCCGACGGGAACCCCTGAATTCCGAAATGAAAGCCCCTAAACAATGGAACCAAAGCATGACAGATTGGTACTCGAGTTCCTTGTTGGTGGCAGTGCCGTGCAGAATTCGTAATTAGATATTCTCAATACCAGTAACCTTGAGATTCAGTTACCAATCACAGCTCTCACTCTGGGCACGTGCCACTAAGATGACTTCACCGGCCACCAAATATGGTCAGCTACTATCGTAGTAAAACATTTTCATTCATAAAGCTGTACATGCAACATCGTTCATTGGCCAGCCACATGATTAACAGGACTTGGGCATGGTAGAGTAGCGCCAGCGGGGGATTTTGGAACTAATTGTGACAGACTGACTATCAAGTGCCGGCCATGCTGAGGAGTGTGAGTGGGGGAAGGGAAAGTTTTAAGTTTGACGCCAAACACATTGGGACTTGGGATTTTTGGACGTCAGAATACACCTTCAGATATATTAGAAAGCGTACGCTGAAATCAGATGTTCATTTAGGGGGTGTCACAATACGTTTTTGGCCCAGAAAACCTGGCGTATTGCTCTTTTCCACGGGCGTATATACGCCCATACGCCCGTTATCTAAAGCCCTGGTGATCAAACGTGTATATATCAGGTCCATATGGCTACTCTGGGTGGTAAAGTGAGCCCCAGCTAAGCTCTCTTACCAAATATCACTGAGTCAAGTTCAACCCTTTACCTCGGCATGATTTATTCCTTGTTTCAGGTTTGTTCTGATAAACAGATTGTTCACGAGACAGATGGGTTTCAACCTACAACTTTATTTTCATGAAGCAGACAGGAAGTTCAAGCAGATACTTGGCATTAGTTCACTTTGGTTAGCCCTGGATGCAGCACAGTGCAAGCCAAGAAACCTAATCGAGATGGGCGTGAATAGAACAAGGAGACTAATAGACTTCCTGGTTGATGAAGGTACCATGGTA
The DNA here is from genome assembly GCF_910592395.1 of Lineus longissimus. Classification (NCBI taxonomy): domain Eukaryota; kingdom Metazoa; phylum Nemertea; class Pilidiophora; order Heteronemertea; family Lineidae; genus Lineus; species Lineus longissimus. The sequence goes on from NC_088315.1 coordinate 14,716,685, forward strand.
AAGTAACGGACATAAATCATTTTTACAGTTATGACTATTCTTGTTGTCATCTTGATTGTTTTTGGCTCACCTGTGAGCCTTTACAATGATGCAGCGTCCGTCGTCCGTCGTTAAACATGGGTGACACGTTTTGTTACCACTGAAGCTATTGAACTCCAACTTGGTACACATGTACCCTTTGGTGACCGCTACTCAGAGACCGAATCGTGACCTCATAATGATTCATGGTTTGGCCGCGGTGGCCAAACGTCAAAGTGAAAACATGCGTCTTCTCCCTTAATACTGGTCCAAAAAATTTGAAAAAAATATCGTAGGTACTTCTAGCAATGCTATATCACACATCCGCTGGGTTTTTGATTCGACTTACTTTTCAAGGTCACAAAGGTCAAAGTCTGTAATTTTTTATGTCCTTAGTTAAAGTATTTTTCTCTTAGGTTGTATAGTGCTAAGATTGCGTGTCGCCTCCCAAGACAATTTCAAGGAGAAAACAAAAAGAAAATGATTTTTTGTTCAATAGAAGAATAACGTGTTAGTTAAAATAGAGTTTACAAGAGAAAAATGTGTACAACTACAAGCTCGCACTTTTGAAGTAAGAAAAGAAACGGCTCAAACTAACATAGAAAGAAGGGGGATGTTTTCTCACGGTCTGTTTTTAAAGTCCTAGCTAGAACCATGCATTGATTCATGTTTATGAGGAGTCTTTATATCGAAAACTCGATTATATTACGGTATATTTTTCATGTAAAAAAGTATTGTGTTTTGAGAAAAAGGACAAAAACTCTGAGATTTATGTTGATGACATAGAGATATTTGTACATGAGTTGCTGCTACTGCTCATGAGTTGCTGCTACTGCTTTGAGGCATATAATTTTAGCTCACCTCTAGGGAGCATATACGATACCGTGGCGTCCGTCGTCCGTCGTTGTCCGTTAGTGGAGCATGTTTCGTCACCGCTAGGGCTAGATGGCTAAAACTTGGTGTGATGGTAACTTTGCGCAATATTTTTCTATTTAGTGATATGACCTACTTTCAGGCCTCCAGGCGGCCATCTTGGAAATTGTTTTTTGCATTTTTGAAGCTAATGGTTGTACGTAGAGTGACGAAATATGTATGGTGGGTGTATCTGATAGGGTTAAATGACATCACCCGGGTTTTTGATTTGACTTACTTTTCAAGGTCACATATGCCAAAGTTTCTCTAAATCACCGATAGGTGGCACGTTTCGTTTCTATTTGAGCTAGAAGGTTCTAAACTTGTGAGGACATGTACCTAGAGACCCTCTATCCTACCCCAAACATTTGTCCCGCTCAGACTTCAAATATGGCCGCCAGGCGGCCTTCTTGAAAATTAAACAAAGTCGGATTGCAATCAAATTTCATTAGGTTGTATATCTATGTACTCTCTAGAACATCCCTGATTTTCAGACAAATCCATCTTCCGATATGGCCGCCAGGTGGCCATCTTGAAAATTAAGTCCTATTACTTTGAAACTAATGATTGGATTGCAACGAAACTTCATGTGATTATGTATCTATGTACTCTTATCAATATCCCTAATTTTCAGTCAAATCCAATGACAAATATGGCCACCAGGCAGCCATCTTGAAAATCCAACGAAGTCCTAGTACTCCTAAACAGATGTCAACCAATTTCCATGCGACATGTACACTCCTCAATAACCCTGAAATTCAGTCAACTTTATAACCAAAATGCTATACTTCGATGGTACCGGTAATTTTCTTTGGTGCCATTGAGCTGAGAAGAATAATATTATTCAATGGAATCAAAACTGGTGAAACTAGCCTGAAACTGTTTTCCCCATATCCACTGCAAATGACATGCATTACAGGACCATTTCATTTAACCTACAGGAACAATACCCCCATATTTTTATTTAAGTCTGATTGCATTTTGCCAGGAAATTATTTTCTTGTGCGGTTGATTGATAAATGATAATGTCATCAATGTCAGCTCTTATTTCTAAGTTTTTCACCTTAGAGCAGCAGCAGCCCAGAGCATTTTGGTCAAACGAACGAGGTACCAATATCTGAGTGTAAGGTGATCTAGGGAACAACTAAACATATGCAGATATGGATGTCTGCCGGGCACCTCCGCTGCATTTGGCCCCTGGGGACCCCAGAAGAGGCCCAAAAAAATGGCTGGTTCAAACATTGCTAGGTACCACGATAATGATATTTCAGATTAATGGGGGCATCCTATGGAACACAATGTCGACTGTGCCAGACAAATCTTCTACTGCTTTAGCCCCCCCCCCCCCAAATTTGGCTAGATCAAACATTGGAGGTACCATCCAAAACAATTTTTGCTTGAACAAGTACATCCCACTGAGTTCAGAATCGGCCTTTCCAGACAATTTATCCGCTGCAAAGGGCCTGCCAGACACTCCCAAACTTTGGCCCCTGCGGTGGGTGTGGAAGAATTGGACCAGGTCAAACATCGAAAGTACCATACGGAACTAATTTTTATTGAATTTTATAAGCACATCCTACAGAGTACAAAATAGCAAACGCAAGAAAAATATCTGCTGCCTAAAGCCCGCCAGACCCCCAAAATGCCCCCCCCCCAATTTGACTGGATCAAACATTGGGGTACCACCTGTAATGTCCCTATGGTCCATAGCCGATATGTATTAGTCAAGGAATACAAGATAAAATATGACACATTTAATATACGACTTTGTTGGTGTCCTCCGATACATCGGGGTAACTTAATTAACCCTTTAACCGTCTTTATGTTAGAACAGACAACAGTATTAGTCTCTTACAACCAATATTGTCTCCTAGAGTGATATAGATGAAAACAGTTCCTTCTGTCATTGACACACAGTGGCATGCTGTCACAAGTGATGTAACAGAAGTTGGTTTTGTTCCTGTCGAGTCCGTTTCGCAAAACCTTCTTTGCACAGACCGCGTAGTCATGTCTGACTTCAGAGTGTTCTATCTCGTGGTAATGGCCATTCAGTCTCCTGGCATCCTGGTCAGCAAGAGGCAAAGAAGAAGGACGACCCCCCTTTAGTCAGAATGACCTTCCCATGATGAGAGACTGAATGAGCGGGAATGTCGCGGGTGTGTTTGCCAGGCTGAACTTGTGGTTGAAAATGGTCCTCAAGGATGAACGCGTTCAACACTGCCATCTCAAGGCCATAGGAAAACATCTTTTTCCAAACTTTCCTACTCTTTTGTGCAGCATTGTACAGTTGGAGCATCTGGTCTGCATGGTCGGCCCACCCATGCAGTGGTTGTAGTCGAGTAGGACTTGGTCTTGAGGGCAGGGAATTCCAAGAACATTTCCATTACAAAGGTGGCGTTGGACTGTAGGCAAATCTCTGTCTGCCATATTGAGATATGGCAAATGGCATGTAGACAGCAAATACACAGGCCTATTGTCAAACCAGTGCAGAGCCAGAAGTCGACCGACCATTCGCCAATCAAATGCACCTTGTACCATGTGCCTTTCTTGACTCTTTGGTATTCGAAGAACTTCTGGAAAGCCGCGTCGATTGCACCTCACAGTACCGGTCATGTAGATACCATTTTCTAACAGTCTTATGCACAAAGCTGGATTGGTATAGAAGTTATCAGTGAAAAGCCTGTGATGAAGACCATGTAGATCAACTGTCAAGTCACCAATAGCTCGATCGCCTAGTCCTTGCTCTTGGTCACCATCCTGCCTACCAAGGTAAATCTGGAAATGAAACACATAACCACGGATCTCTTTATTTCAATTCCCTCGTGACTCCACTCGAACGGGTTCCAATTAGCTGGGTCAGGACGGGTTCTGCCGACGATAGACATGATAGATGAGTGATCCTGCAAAGTTTGCATTTGTGAAAAGCCTGCATAACCTCCTGGCCTTAAAGTTCACCCAAAACATGGGCACATAGTTAGTCAACACTCCCAACTCGCTCTTGCCCCACGGCAATGCATAGTTTAGGAGGAGATGCGTGACAAAGCCCCAAATTTCATCGTTGACCGAACTTCTGTACACATAGCTACACTGTTACACATGTAAAGCACCGATTAACTACAGTTGGTACCGAGACATTCAAAATGGAGTCCGTCAATTATAATAAGATTTCATGGCCGTTATGGTTAGGCCAGTGGAGAGGCACATAGTGGAGGTATCAGGGGGAGTGTTGGGGCCTTCGTAAAGGAGAAGCTGTGGCTATTCGGGTGATATAAAGAATATTGGGCATTTCCAGGAATTCTGCGCGTAGTAAAGAGGCCAATAATAGAGGGTGCGGTGATTGGACGTGAACGAAACGGGCCTTGTTCTGGCGTTAGCGTTTTTTCGTCAATTTTATATTTTTCCAAATATCAGGAAAACGAGCAGATCGACCCATGATTTTCTTTATTCATTTTAAATGTACTAGCATTGGTCTGTATGAAAATTAAGACAAAAACGATGATTTTGAGCTAAGCAAAATGGCATTGACGTTCCTTTCTCGCGTCGCATGAAGAGAGGTAGGAAATATTTCTATGGGGTATCTACGGGCGCCTGTCCTGCAGCCTGTGTGATGTCATCTGGTGAAAATATGTTCATGTTGTAGGGGAGATACATATCTTTCAAATGATATGCAATATGATGTATGAAACGCCACTAATTCCTCGATAAGGGCGCTTTAAGGATGATTCCGTCCCAACAGGAGGGCAGCGTCGGACCGATTTGCTATACGAGAAAAACTGTATAGTGAGACCTAGTGGTCACAAATGTAATGTGGTTGGTTCGCACGTCCGTCGTGTGGTGGCAGCACTAGCAGTCCGCGTCATGTACAAGGCTGTTTGATTTACTGAATACAGCAGATACAATTCCTATGTCAACAACCTTCACAGCATCCTTAGCTCCAACGGAGAGAATGAACGGTTGGCTGATGCCACTATCAGCATGTGAATTACCTGTGTTCCTCTTGCGAGGAATAGATTTATCTGACTTCATCTTCCTTTTTTTTTGAGAAAGCCAATCATTTCCAAACTGGGTGGCTTCGGTGGGCAATTCGTACACATCGGAACGACCTTGGATAGCCCTCTGTACCTCTTGCTCCTGGTTTTCAGCAAATCGCTCCATACTGTATATGATTATGAAGGGCAGTAAGGCTTGTTCCCTATGTTGAGTCCACTGTTTTATTTTCCGATTCGTAGACTCAGTGGCATTAGTCGAGAACCTCTTCGGTGTGGGTGCCCCCAAGTGGCCCTGGCTCTCACTGATGCAAGCATGTTTTTCTTTATCATGCCTTTGTGATCATTCATGTAATCACAGAAAACAAGTCCATTTCTCCCTCTTTTCTCCCGCACTGGAAGGAGCGATTCTAACGATGCATCAAACACATCCTCGTCGAAGCAATCAACAATCCCCTCAACATACACACTGCCTTTTTGGACACCGAAGATTTCATTCAGGAAAGGTTCCACTGGTTTAAGATGCAATGCGTTAAGTTTCTTTTCGACATTTTGACAGAAATGTCTATAGCACCTTAGATGCAAGGAGAAGCATTTGGGAAGGAGTTCCCAAATGCTGTGTACAGCGCCTCCTCACCATCTGTCCCAAAGCTCGTCAGTTTGGCAAGGCCTGATCTCAAACCCAAGAGCGTTGATGCAAAATACTGGTATGCTCTGTACGACTTGTTAAAATGCACAAGCATTGGTCCAACCATGTATGGAGCTTGGTGAGTTTGTTTTGAGCGCAATGCCACATTCTGAAACGATATTGGAGTCAGGTTGAAGGGCCCATTTTTGAATGTTGGGTCAATCTGTATTCGCGTATTGATGGATTCCCTTGTTGTAAGGTATTCCATATCATCAAGCTGTTGATCTGTGGCAAGCATGAGCATAGCTGGACGTGATTTTATGTCCTGTACAAAATGTTTTAGTTCACTGTCTGTCAATTCCAATATGGAATCCCATTCCTTCCCCTCTACCGCGTTATGTCCATTCGCTCGCAGCTTGCCTTTGTTTTTCTTGCTTAGGTAATAACCTTGGTTTCTACCAGTTGGTACATCTGTTGTATTCGTTTCAACTCCTTTGGTTAGCTTGTATATAGCCTCTTGGGTCGATATACCCTGCATTGTCGACATGAGCTGATCTTTAACTGATGGCTTTGTCATTGAGTATGGTCTAGTACTCCTCTTAGCATTGCCATGGACTCCAACTGGCACGTCATGTTCCTCCTCATTGAATCGATACTGTAGGATGGCACGGTTCCGTAGAAGCCTACTGTTAGAAACGGACAATCACTAAAGATCTAACACAGAAATGACTAACTTAAACTACACTAGTAAAGTTACCCGTGGTATGGCTTAAGCCACAACCACATTAGCAATTTTTCTTCAGGAAGATATGATAACACCAGATGTCGGGTGGAGCTACTTGGAGAACTAAACTTGCTGTGTCGTCCAGACTAAACATGAATTCTCCACAACACTTCCTAAAGATTCTGGGGAAAGAGAGTCCAGATCAAAACTAATCTATCATTTGAGTTCTCTAGTTCTTCATTTGTTGAGTTCTCTGTTTACCAATACCCGTTAATCACCTCTTATCTTTTTCTGGAGTGAGCCTACCACAGTAATCTGTACCTAATTATGGTTTGTTTAGTTTGCAGATTCTACACAGCCCATTCCATTTTAATAAAACTTGACCTAAAACATGTGCATCTTTGCTGTTTTAATTTCAAGGTCCTAAATTCTCGTACGTGCAGCAATATAGTGCCCAGGATGCATTCTCTGCACGAATAACATAGTCTGTGATTGTCTCGTTTGGCTGCTTTACCAGGGAAGTGAGCTCTGTGTAAAGCGCAATCACTCTGGGCTTGCCAGAGCCGGCATAATGTGTCCTCAGGATCTTAAGGGCTTTCCTGCCATCATCAGCAGCATCTCGCATTACCAAGCTCAAACTTTTATCGTCGAAGAACTGGATTAGTTCTGCATAGGCTAGTTCGTTTATACCCCTACCGTCCTCGTCCGCGGGATCGTCCCGGGCGGTGATAATGGCCTTTAATTTTTGGAGCTTGAGATACGGTAACCGAGGAATTTCACCTCCCATTGTTCATACTTGCGTTCATCCCCATCGAAACAAAGCCTAGCAAAGCCTGATCGGGTCTGCGGAGTGGAATCGTGCAGTGTCCCATAACCTGTTGTGCTGTCGGCAGCCATGATGAGGGCAGATAAGATACAAACAAGAAATCAGAAGGAGTCGTTGATTTCGCCATAGATGACCTACATACGGGAATTTTTATTGAGAACAGTAATAAACATTCATAAGGGCAGGTGGCAGCACCATACAGTATTACAGAACTTAAAGGGGTTCTGACTTTCTCTCCCAGAAAAATCCCCATTTACCGAGAATCTACACATATTAAGTAATAATACAGATTAGAAGTCGAAAAAGAAACAAAAAAAAACATTAAACACACTAAATCGCGTTAATAGACAATGTCGAATCGCCCGCCACAAATTACGCGCTGAATATTATAATGAGGTAGCTACGTCACACCGAGAAATAACAGAACAGGCTGAATGAGCAAACATGGCGTCCGATGTAGAAATGAGTGGTGATCGAAGGCAGCGATGTATCTGCAAATTCTAGCATCGCTAGCTCCGATTTGGAGGATTTCATGCCACTGGAAGATGGCATAGTTGATAATGGTAACGCTGTGGGTGAGCAACGGCAGTTCGGCCCTTACATGTTCGAGCCAGAGGTACCAGAAGCGGCAGACGGAGATGCGGAAATGGCACCCCTCGACCACTATATAATATTGCGGAAAACTGGCGATTAGATGCTTATCGATTGAATGATTGGTGAGTGGCATGCAGCTGACGAAATATACTCGTGAATTACCAGTACTTGGCTCACATTCCAAGCATATCTAGAGATATCATATTGGGCGCAGCCTTGGCCAATACGAGTATGATTGCTTCACAATAACAGTCTGCAAGTCTGTAGCCTACACACTCTGACACTGTGTCAGTGTGTGGTCAGTGTGGATATTGGATCAGGCAGTGTGCATTGATCCCTAGGCCTATATGTTGACATTGTGGAGCTGAATAGGCCGAGGCCACCTGCCAATTCTTTTCACTTGACTTAGAATAAGGTTTTTGAAGGCTATAGTATATAAAAAGTGTTTATTTACATGGTGAAAAATCCCATCATTCATTATCATTAATAATTGTCTTGTTAATATGAAAATAATTTATGATGAGACAATCTAATAAAACAATGTTCTTCCTTGTAGGTGCACCTGTGGTAATTGTCAACCCATGGAAACAGTAAGAGAGTGCCGATGCTGCATGAGCATGCAACCAGTCGTCAACAAAATTGCGGTACTTGATGGAGGAGGGGATGAGGTGAAGTGCATCACTGATCATCCGGGGTTCACACCTGTCTGCCTAAATCCATGGACACTAAATACTGCCTTGCTATTCTATAAGCAGCAGTATGGAGCTAAAGCAATCAATGGACCACAGCATGCCCAGTATCGGCATATAGCCTATAGACAATTAGTCCGACTGTTCTGGGGATATGTTGGGAAAAACAACAGAATTGTTCTTCCATCTTGTGCTGTTCTTTGCATTCGTGCACACTTCCCTCCACCAGGCGAGGAAGAACTATTTCAATTTCGAGGATTCCAACCTCATCAAGAGAAACCACCAGTGTTGGATTGAACGTACAATATTTTATTTATGGCCCTTACAGAACATTTTGTGTACACAAGTCCTAAACGATATTTTGGCAAACTCCCTTGCATCGGGAACAAGCTGATGAACACTGAAGTCCTTGGCGGCGGCATCCACAACGCATAGTTGTGCACCCTGACTTGCATTTGCAACTGTGACCACCTTGCTGTGATTGTGGTGCTGCATTGTGGTCTACTGGCTCGGTCATGTTGGTCGCATCATTAAAAGTGACACACTCTGTGTCCGAATCGTCACTTGGAGGACAGACAATAAATCTACTCCGGATTCCTTTCAGAGCGTCTTCGATGCATGGTTTGACATATTGAGAGGAAACTGGTTCTGGCTGGGTAGCTCGCCTTGATGTGCCGCTTTCTTTCGCAACGACAGCCTCCATTAGATTCTCGAAGCACGTTGAGACATAGCCTAGAAATAGAAGTTAAGAAAGGAATGTATTTACATTTTCAATGTTATTATAACTGCTCCAACATGAATCATAATTGACTTTCTTTTTTAATTTTACAATAACCCCCCCCCCACCATTATACTGAGGTACTCACCAAACGATGCTCCGACTAGAATCTTCCGTACTACGCAATTTCCTGATCTCCCTCTGGGAAAGTCGATCCGGTATCGCTCCTTCCCGGCTTGAGTAACAGCTTGCGGTCTGCCAGCATTTTCATTGTAGTGCAGAGCGGCAAGTTGTATCCTAAAAGAAAAGGGCATTCCATTCAGTGAGGAAAAGTGAAATGAAAGTGCATGCAACAAACTGAAATGCCTCCTTGAAATGAAGACTGCTACTGACTTAATGAATGTGCACCTACCGACTGATCATTCCATTGTAGGAGAAGTGAATCATCTTCGGTGCGAAATGATTCAGGAGGCTGTTGAAGGATTCCACACCACTGGTCTGCCCAAGAGGGGACATTTTTGTTATGTCCTTCAGCAGTTTTGGCTCTGTCAACAAATCCACGCATTTGTCACATGCTTCTGTACCTGAAAAGTAAAGTGAACACATTAATTTTGCCCAGATGCACAAGTAATTAATAAAAAGTAGATAAGAAGCATCATTCTCCAGAGACAAAACATGTCATTTACATGTCGGTGTACCTGGTGGTCAGAGTGCTGTCTCCAAATGAAAACAATGGATGCTCACCTTCTCCTAACCACACCTGCTGTTTTTCTAGTGGACCATGGCTACATCCCTCGTGCTTGTTTTGGATATGGTCCACACACGACAACCATTTCCTCTTGATAGCCTCCTTATCTCCAAAGCGAGACGACATGACGCACCAGTATAGATGGTAACGGATACTTTTAATCAAATCCTTTATCGGTCGTCTGGCTTTCGTCTTGGCCAATTGATCCAATTTCTTGCAGAGTCCTGTAATCAATGAAATTTTTAAAGAGGTATTCTAGTATGAAATGTACATTATGCAAGGAATCAGCAAATAAGCTGAGAATGATGAAACAAAGCTTACCTTTAACAACATGCCAACAGTCAAACAAATGAGTGACAGCCCAGTTTTCACGAAGCCACTTCTGGATCTGTGGGTGCCGGTAGGTTATGAAGGCCTTTGATGTTGTAGCCATCAAACAAAGAAACACTTCTTTTCAGCCCTTCTAGCTCCATATGGTAGCTACTTGCAACCTCATTTTTCTGAAATTGAAATGAATAGAGGTTGAAATACTGTGAATGCTAAATGAGAGAGCTAGTTCTATATTGAATACTAACTAACAGATTTAGTACCTGGACAAGCTGCGTTGACAGAACCTTATTCATGTTCATCTCCATCATGACATAGCATCCAAACTTTGCTGTTTTGCCCATGGAGTCGCATCTCCCGTCACCTCCTATAACCAATTCCCTGTCTTTGATAGACTCGAATAGGGCAGACTGGCATTTCTCCCATGTCTTCTGCACGGCATCATGCAGCAGATTCTTTTGATGCCGGTAGAATGTCCTCGAGACATGACACTGGATTTTGAGGGTTCTGAAGAACAGAAAGTTTCAAACTACCGGTAATCATAAATTTGCTAAGAATTATGTGTTGACAAGTACAACTGAAATTTCTTCTCAATTAACCAAAGCAATCTGAGACTCATAACATTCACAAGTGAAAATCTGGTTCTCTACTTACTGAAACATTCGCAGGACTTTGGTTGGAAGTGCTCCTGTGAACAGGATGGCTCCACTCAACAGCACATTGAAGATGGGCCTCCCTGCTACTTTAGGTTGGCTGTCCCAGTACCTTGTGCATCCACACTTATCACATACAGCCCGAACTGTCAGCATCGTGCCCAACACTCTCTTGAAGCATGTGCTTGGCCCTCCACATCTCATGGAAACAGAAAGGAGCCCAAGGATTGCCGACTCAAAAACAATATACTTGTTTTCATCCAGTGGGGACTTTAGGCCACAGGACGGGCATGAAAAAGTAGGCCAGAAGTAATTTTTCGTTTGACAATGCTTGGAACAAAGTGAAAACAAGTTTTCTAGGGTGATTTTGGGGTGCTCTATCCAAAAAATGCATGTTCTTCCCAAAAAAACTGCACATTAACCCTCTACGAGCCAAAATATGAAAAATAAAAAATAAATCTCTTTGTTAATAACAATGGCTTATGAATAGCTAAAACCAACCAATAAGTGTTGTTTTAATTCACCTTGGACTCTCTTTGATATATATTTTACATTATAAGCTACAAAAATGCAAATTAACCCCTTCAGTACTAAATTCTAGGTCAGAATTGTTGCAATTTTTTTCGACATCTATTAGCAAAAGTTTCTCGCCAAGAAATCATGCATCGCAGGGTAGGATAATACTATTTTTAAAACGAAGGCTCTGCATAAATTGGAAGCTTGCAGAAGACAAACCTGAAATTAGATTCACCTTCAAGTTAATTAGAATATAGATTTGTCTTACCATTGCTGTTGAACGAGTTCCGCTGAATTTATTCTTGTAACGAAGGCCAACGTATTAGTCCATGATAAGTCTTTAAAACGTGCATATTCCATGTATTTACAATAATATCCACGATCACAAGTGTCTGTTGTCCAGTGTACATATGTGTACCCAAATTCAGGTTCAGGTTCAGGTTCAATGTCATAGAATGTCATGATATTATCCAAGTCATTTATATAATTTGAAAATGCCTCGCTCCAAACCTTTTTACTTTTGTTTTGAAATAGCACCTTGCCCTTTTTGAATGATTGGTAGCACTTTCAGTCTCCATCATACTGTCATGATAAATATTCATTGCTTGTGAGAAATGATTGCTTATAACTGATGTGTAGTCGACATGAGACCCACCCCAAAAACCCCACTCACGACTTCAAACTACTGCGCTGTTCCCTGCAATTTAATGTATCTAAACATGCAGGACATAATTCACAAGCACTCTAGTAGTTTGGTCCTTTTAATAAATTTTGACCCCTCATGCCCACAACTGTTGCTTCATCCATCATTCCTCTTCATCATCTAGTTCTGTATCTGACTCGCAGTCAGAGTCAGTATCAACTGGGGTTTCAGCATTGGTCTCCTTCTTGTTCTGGCAGTCAGTGCATGCGCAAAGCCCAGTACAACCAGTTTCCTTGCAAGAGCACTTCCCACTTGTGCATCCTGTCTTGCACTTGCAAGAGACATACTTCATGAGAGAGTTCGGTGCAAAGGGCAGTGTGATCCATTCCACTCCTAGATATCCACCGTCATCTTTCCATCCATTTGTCACTGGACTTGGGGCATCAATTTTGCATGCAATACTCCGACGATGGATAGCTGCTTGATAGTTGGCACGTTTCAAATGCTGCATGAGAGCATCCTTGTTGGGTGGAAGTGTGCTATCTATCTTGAAGCGCAGGCAGAACATTTCATATCTCACAGCATTGACACTTGTCATGTTGGATTTTCCATACAGATGGCAGACAAACTGTTCCATGAAGTCGAGAGAAATGCTATCAAGTGTCCAAGACTGTCCGAGATCCATAAAGAACTGCCTGAAGTGTAGATTTTCCTGCGCAAGGCTGAAAGCTTTGAGCTTTCCTTTCCCTTTGAAGGCACTCACACTATCACAACCTGTGAAAGTGTGAACCCCAATCAGGGCTTTGCAGACGTCACCTCCTAGTTTGGATGCCAGTGTGTTGACATGAACTACCCTGTAGCTGGAGATGGGCCCCATGTGCAGATACAGATTTGTGGGTATCTGTGATTTGTGGGTACCTGTCCATCCTGGAAGCTTTGCTTCATCCTGCCCAGCTGATTTGCATATGATGTATGCCATATCCGTGAACCTTCCATGTTCCAAAGCTTTTGAATCTAATGTGGAGCCATCAGTGACTTTGAACTCTTTTGGAGGCCCTACTTTCTTCCCACTTATATATGGAACAATCCTTTGCTCCGGAGGATTTAGCGTTCGTCGTCGACTTGGCTTCAGATTAACTTGATGATGACCATCCTGGTTTTCAGCTACAACCCGCTGGATGATTATCCCATTCGTGTTGTGGGTTGTACCAGCTCCAGTCACAGTCTCCTCCCCAAAATCGTTGTTGTCCCATGCAAGAGAGGTTGGCTGCCCCTTTACAAAGCCGTCTGGAAGTGCATCGTTCAAATACAACTGCCTCTCGGCCAGAGCAGTGTCATGCTCCAATACCTTTGAGTGGGAAACTGAATGGCCAAATCCATTTAGCAGTCCTATCACTTCGGAAGAACCAGTAAGGTGCCTCATAGTCATCCCAAGGGCAAGGTGTTTTGGTGTCATCTTCCGCCCTTTTGATGCAAGGTATATGATATCCTGGGAGATGGAGAAAACCTTTGTTTTCACATCTTGATTTACATCCACATACCCATCAAACAGTGCATCCTCAGATCCCCCAACAACCCACACAATAAAGTTAAACAAATCAGGAGGAACCATAGATTTTATGTCCTCATCTTTCATGTTTTCTGCTGTTGGTGGCCATGGAGATTGCAAGGGTGGGGCATCAGCTAATGCATTCCGCAAATGCACGGCTGACATGTAGAGACTACTTTTCAGGCTAGCATCGGGCTTCAACTTCAAGTCATCTAGTTCTAGGTCACCGTCATCCTCAGTCTCGCTGTTTGATTCACTGGCTGATGTGCTACCAATTTTATGGGCTGGAACTATCCGAGGCCCACTTTCAAACTCACAAAGTACTATTTCTGATGTGTTTCTTCGCGTTTTCTTCAGGAAAATTAATTGAGGGTATTGCCTTTGAAGGCGCCTTTTCAGTTGGCAATTTCTGTAAGTCCATGGGCCTACAGGTAATCCAGACTCACTTTGCTTCACACGTTCCTTGAACAGGGACATTAAAGTGTTCATTGTCAATATTTCATTGTTCTTTAGGATCTTGCATTCAATGACAGTTGTGCTGAATGAGGCAAACCCAGCCTCACAAAACATATCCTTTTTTGAACCAGCTGCAGCACTGTCCTGTTTTAAACACTTTATGTATTTGCGATAGCATGACCTGTGATACCTGGCTTCCTTTGCAACAAGGTCCTGACCAATAATCCGAAGCAAAAGTGTTTCATGCTGCTTAGCCGATGCAGCCAATTGCAACCATTCTGCAGCTTCGAAAGTTAAACACTGAGTCAAAGGTTCCTTTTTCCTTTTCTGGTCATGATTTTGAGTGAAATACTGCTCTGCTTCGCAAAGGAGACATTGCTGTGGAAATAGACCTAATCTACTTTCTCTACTAATCTCAACTGATCCTTCATTTGTGCCATGACCTGGCTGCGGTAAAGCGGAGCGGATTCGGAGGAGGCGTTTTGGTGGCACTGCATCAACGTCTTGTACAGAATTATTTAGAGTTTGAGGTTCTTCAGGAGGCCTATTGGCCTTAGATTTAGCGGCACTGCTTTTCCTTTTCCTTATCCTCACCACATCAGTAAACCGCGAGTAACATAACCGATGGTACCCCAAGTCACATACACTATCAATACATTGAACACAATCTGAAGGTCCAGAAAACAAAGTTGGGTGTTCCTTGCATAAACTAGGTTTTGCTGACAATTCCTTGGATATAACACTTTCTGTACCAGGTAAAACAATCCATTCACCTATACTACTCCTAATTTTCTCGAAACTTGATTGAGAAATCGGTTTAAAATTGGAATTTTCGTTTTCACAAATATGTAAACAACATTTCACATGTTTCATGGGGGCAGCCATCTTGGGCAAGAAGGGCCCAAGGGACTCTCTGATTGGTTAAAATCGTATATATGCCACCTATAAGCCTTAGTATATACTAAGGATTTATATAAAAAGAGGAATAAAGAGGTCGGCATCTGGGGCATGTTTAAATAGTAATTACCAATTAGTGTGCATGGTTACCTGGGTGAACTTTGCAATTCTGTATTGTACTAAAGCCTAACAATACTTTACAAAAGAAAAAGCTTTGTTCCATAAAGTGTCAAACGGAAGTTTAGAATAAATACTGTTAGCCCATGGCCTACTTTCTGGAAAAATGATAACATCAAAACTGTAAACAGATGATCTTTTGGATGTTTGCAATACGGTACCAGTATTTCAAAGCAACCTGATAAACACAGTGATTATCAATATGATAAGATGATAGCAGCCTGAAAGAAACATCACATATTTCCTCTCATTAGACTCCCTTCATTGAGTTCAATGCCTACCTCATTTCATCAAATGTAGCCTTGTGTGATAGTTCCTCCTCCTCATCACTTTCGCCAATGTCGAGGTCTTCTGATGGACGATAATCTTCATCTTTTGGATCGTCGAACCATTCTTCCTCTGAATCCTCAGAGTCCATCTCGCCATCCTCATCTCCATCAAAGTCGACCTCGCCAACTGAATCGCCCACCTTTGACTTTTTGTGGAAAGGCTCATCTTCATCAGTGCACTGTACTGCAGCATCAACGGTGTCTGGCACCCACGGCTCGGTTTGCGCAGCTGAAAACATATGAAGGATAGACAATGTTGTCATACATTTTGACAATGATAGTTACATGCAAGAAATGATAAATTAGGCATAGTGATGCACAGTTGACAACTACTGACTAAGAGTACCGGTAGACATGAGAGCAGCTGTAACTAATTTTGTTACCTTTAGATTCTGTCATTGTCGGAGGTAAAGAAGGGCCAGGCATTGCCTCTGCAGCTGTAGGGAAGTTCTCAGGTGCGATGTCAAGGTCAATGTCATCATCTACATCAGATTCAGGAGCAGCAGCTGGCACATCAGGTTCCATCCGTGCAGGGGGTGTTAAAAGAGGGCTTACTAACCGCAATCTTTCGCGCTTCTGATAAGCACCCGACTTCCGTTTGGGCGTTTCCTCCACATTTGGTGCTGGTGCGTGAATAGTGGGGACTGCATCCTTTTTCAACAATAGCCTATGAAGAAAAATATAAAAATATTCAAAGATAGTAGGCCCTATACTATGAATATGATACATAAAAATGGGCCTAGGCAAATCATTTTGGTGTAACGTTATCAGATCATGAGCGCGAGATAGAATACAAAAAGGCCAATTGCCAAGACTGCAAGGGGCCAAGACAATTCTTTGATATAGCCTAGGCCTACATTTTATAGGCTGGATCCAAAGGACAGAATTACAAATTGAGCACAATCTGTCGTCATCACTACGACATGAGGCCTAGGCTATCACTTAGTATCAGCCATGTTAGCAAGGAGCTCAATGCATCCATCATCAAAACAAAGAAACAGCTTATCGCGAGCACGAGGTCAACTCAGGCTCCGTGGTGCATGCCGTCCTTAATCGCGCATAAGTGCGCCGAAATATGATCACAACATTTTACCCCGGATAGACAAGGGTCAGAGGTTGTAAGGAATGAGAAAAAACATACTTTTTCGCAAATCCTTGTTGGAAAATAAGGAAGTTTTCAAAGCACGCATCCTCGAAATGCTTGTAGCACAAGACGCTAGATTTTGTGATTTCCCATTGTGCTCTTTTGGCTTTCACGAACAAAATCCAACGTTTTCTCGTTCCCACATCCTTCGGAAACTCGAACAGTCTATTATCCGTGTGTCCACAATAGACTGCGACACATCGCCGAGGCATAATTGATAGAAATTCACGATATTGAGATGATTGTATTGTAATGATAATTTCACTATTATCGGGGTCACTGGCTATCTCGCGGATTCTCGGTGTGACGTCACGCGATAAGTGCGCGAGGGTGGGAATTTTGAATGGTAGCTAATCAAAAACATCGTTTTTCTCAGTGCCAGGCCGAGGGATCTCTCTGAAATTGATAAGTTTTGTCAAGAGTAATGTTACAAACAAGAATCGGGCAATATAATCAGCATTTTGGGGATGTCAGTACCCCTTTAAGGGAAGATATCAACATACTCTGACAACAGCATGGCACAAACAGAAGGGGTTTCTGAAAATCTTGTATACAGTTAGTTGCATGGTACATGATATGTATTTACCAGTACATTTAATACTGAAGACACTGTAGTCAAGATATATCATTTTAGTTGAGTTTTAGTTTTAGTGGAGATCTTTGGCTTTTGATATTCTTGGAGAAGAATGATGATAAGGTAAGGAATTATCAAAATTACTTTTTTAATGAGTATAGTTCCCCCTCCCCAAAACAAATCAAAATCCTTCAGGGATCTTTTGCCGACAAATTGTAAACTGTAAACTTACCCAAAAGGGGACAGAAACAAATATTATTCGATTGTACTGCAAGTAGTTTAATAGTTAGTTACTAATTTTTCATATTTATGCTTTAGTATTTCAAATCAATGTAAATAGTGAATTACTGAATGAATTACTGATTACTGAATAAAGTAATATTATGAAGTCTGCAGTCCATAAGTTTTCCGTATCAGACTGCACATCGAACTGATGCCAGCAATTAAACTCAAGTGGCATGAGCTCAGCAGCTCCCTAAGGATAAACATTCAGGCTGTCATTTACCTGAACCATCTATTTATAGTATCCTTACTGACCTCAGAATGAACTGATACATGTAGTCTGATATGTTGTGAAGCCGAATTCATACTGTTAATTTATATCACTGACTGTTGCATAGATCTTACACAGTTCTCCATAAAACAATTAAATAGTAGGTACATTTTCAGAGTGTGCAATTCTATCTATATCACACTCAACAGCAGAAGCTCTCCTGGCTACCTGGTCACGTGACTGGCCTATGCTGGCGTCAGCTAAAGCTACAGGTAGAAGATAGTGTGGACCAAAGAAGGTTTTCCCCACCCGGGATTTCCCACCACAAAGGATTATATCCTCATTGTCATCACACATGTTACAGCGCCATTTTATCCCTGGTAGTAAACCTTGGAACTACTGCATGAACAGCGCCATTGTAACCCTGGTGTCGAAGTCAGGAACAACTTTCAAATAAAATCATCTTTTTTTGGAAGATGCATAGACTGAATTTGAGAATTTCTTGTTTGTAAATCATCACAAGCGATCCTAGAACAGAATAGGACACAATTCAAATTGATACCATTGAAAAAACTACTGAAATGAGGCTTGCTCAGGGCAGCGTCTGGATTCGGTATGCTGCCCTGAGCAAATCTAGGTGAGAAAATGGCACTTTTCGAGCTTCAAAGTCAATTTTTGGCAAAACCGATGAACAAAATTCAATAATTTTTTCACCATAGTTCTTGTATTTGTCTAGACTTATCATGTACAAAATTTCGTTGAATTTGGTTCAGTAAATAAAAAGTTAGACTTTTGAAAAATGACATTTTGGCTACCCGCTTATAGTATATCATATCCATACTCCATTGAGTGATTGACAGACATGCTATGACAACCACGTCACTTCACAACTGAGCTATGATTGGTTTATGCCTAACGATTATGTCATTATATCCTCATTGTGACGTCATCACAACACAGCGTCATTGTAACCCTGGTGTCGAACTTTGGAACTACTGCATGAACAGCGCCATTTTATTTCTGGTGGTAAACCTTGGAACTACTGTCAAATAAAATCCTCTTTTTGGGGGGTAAAGGCATCGAATGAATTTTGTCATTCCTTGTGTAGGCATTTGCAACTGGTACTGAAACAGGGCTTGTTCAGTGTAGCGCATGGATAACTATGGCTCGGTCACCAGCTGGTGGTGGCGCCACCGACGATAACCAAAAATTGGTCCATGGCATTTCTGGGGAAAAATGCGAACTTACCGGTTTTCGGGTACGAGGAATCGATTGGCGGTGCTATGCGTTCACATTTTTACCCAGATATGCCATGGACCAGACACCTTGAGGGACAGACAAAAAGAAGACATGATTCATGACATTATATTTTATTGCACATCTTGCAAACTATAGACAAATACAGGTCTTGTGAAAAAATTAAGATTTTTTTCATCATTCTTGTAAAAATAGACTTTGAACCTAAAAAGCGCCACATTTCCCCCTTGCGGTCTATTTCCGACCGTGTGTAGACTACTAGTGTGTACACTTGTAGGTGTTGTGTTGCTGACCACTTGGACACCTATCTGGACACCTGGACACCTTTACAAACCTTTTGGTGTCATTTTGTTCGGAAAATGTTATATGCCTACTATATAACAAATACATCGATGAAGCACTGAGAAAATCATATTTTTGAGAATGAATTTTTTTTCCATATCATTTATGTACTTATCTATAAGGTGATGACATGGTGTAATACATAGTAAATTACACAATGCAATACTGTAGGTTTTACATGAATTGAATTGAATTGAATTGTTCAAAAGAGATCATATTGATCATTATTTCCCCTTGGTCCGCTGACACGAAGTCGTGGTTGATGGTATATAAATCTTCGAATTCACCCAGTTTACGTCGGGTTTGATAGACGTAATATAATTTTTCCAAGTGACTTTTCATCAGGTACTTAAAGTTTAATTTGAAGCTGTTTATGTCAGGTTTAAGACCTTTAAATTTTGCAATATTCCTTAAATCCCATATAACCATTCTACACATACCTAAGACAAAGAAATGCTCAGGGTTAGTTGTACAGACCCAATTGGTTTGTAAACCTTGATCTCCTACAGGACCTGGTATTGCAAATGTGTTCAGAATATACTCGAGAAATCTTCTTACAATTTCACACTTTAGGAAAAGATGATTCACATTTTCCTCATTGGCGCACAAACCATTTTCATTTTCAAACCAAACTTTTAGGTTTTCTCCCAAAGATAATGCTTTATGGTAAGATTTCCATAGCAACTGCTTGATCTTTCTATCTAAATTTGATAAATACAAGGTTTTCCACCATTTGGTGGTATGATCATAAGTTTTTCTCACTTGGTTGGTTTTATTTTCCATGTACATATCAATATCATACAGCTTTTTGCTACTTAATTCCTTACTTTGTTTACCATACCATACTTTGAGAAAATTTGACTCATTTTGTAGGTTTACATCGATTGTATTTTGGAGAACCTCTACCCATTCTCCTTCAGACAGTCCCTTCTGAAGTTTACGAAACATTTCTCTTATACCCACATTGTTTTTTCTAAAAAAAGGTGGGAATTTTGCGCATAGTAGTTTGAAGTCTACCCAAGTTTCTGTCCCGCTGTTCAAGATATCTTTAATCTTGAGGATCCCCGCTTGTATCCATACTGGGTCATAAAGTACTTTATTATTGTATTTTATCTCTGCATTTAGCCACAAGTATTCTTCCAAAATTATTCCATTGGATTCTAGTTTGATCCTACTCAAGCTTACTTGTTTCCATGTGTCTAAAATGTGGACATAAAACTTCGGAACATTTACCTTTTTACAGTTTTTTAGTTGAGTAGTTATGACCTGATATGAGTTGAAGCTTTTGTCAAAGTTTGTAATGAAATAGGAGGCTAGTTTAGAAGCGTCGCTTTTTTCTTCCCCCTCCAATAGGCGGACAAGCCACTTTAGCTTTAGACATGTACGTTTGGTCTCTATATCAATCATCCCTAAACCCCCTTCCTCTCTAGGTTTATAACACGTTTCTCTTGATAGTGCTTGTCTTTTTTTTCCCCAAATAAATTCCCACACACTTTTACTGATATCTTTGATAATTTGGTCTGGAGGAACAGTAACTGTTGCTACATACCATAATTTAGCCAAGGCTAGAGTTTTAACTATTTGTGTTTTACCAAATATAGTTAAATCCCTTTTGCTCCATAGGTTTAAAACTTGTTTGACTTTAGTTGCTATGTACGCTGAGGCACCATCACTACGTGGGATCCGTTTCATTCATTTTTAACAACTTCGTATCTTTGATAACATTCCTTTATTTTGCATCCATCTTCTTCAACATCTACATTCCAACTCCCTATCCCCTCCACCCCCTTTTCCTGGCCAGTCCAAGGCTTCGGATACCTGGCGAGGTATTTTCTACCATTCAGGGGCCAGGGGTGGCAGGTGCAATAGGTTATCAATCATTCATTTAACAATAGGTTTATCAATCATTCATTTAACAGCTATTGGGTTCCAATTGTCGTTGCTAACATCATCATTACCAACCCAGACACCCAAAATGTTGCGTTTTTCTTCTTCATTGAGTCCTAATACTTGGATATCTTGGTTTTTCCCTTTCAAATCCTCACACAGAAGTGTTTTGGTTTTGTCCTGGTTGAGTTTTGCTTCTGTGGCTTTGCTATATAGGTTTAGAAGTTTGAAGAGTTCCTTTATCGAGTTTATATCTCTGAGATAGAGGTTTGTATCATCAGCGTATGCGTTTATTTTTTGATTCAGTACCATCAGGTTGTATTAGCCCTTTTATGCTTTTATTACTCTTAATTGCTTATTCTAAAATACCTTGGTACCGTAAAGTCAACTTTTAAATGGAAAATGCATAAGCCTCGTTCTGAGAGTGGAGTGTTTTGGACACGCAACCAAGATGCTCTACCAAAGTTCCCTCGGGTTGCACTAAAATGTGGAACCATGCACACAGCTCACTTCAGAAGTTTGAGGCTCTCAAAACACTGCTTCAAACACAAATCAGCCAAGGAAGCATCAACCACCCTAAGTTTTTTAATGAGCACTACACATATTTGCTGAGAAAAACGCTCCAAATAGCCCATTTGCGCGGATTTTAGCGTCACTTGAGCGAGCCGATCCGAACTTCCTATACGGGCTGCCGTAACATAATGTAAACAACGGCGCTACCGGCGCTCCGGGCAGGCGATGGATGGAATTTGCCAAATTCGCACATATTCAAGTTATTTCGTGGCCTATCTTTTTAAGTTTGAGGTATTTTAGAATAGAAATTGAACCCTCGGCTTCGGACCTTGGTTGAGTTACCAAGACACTCTCGGGTGGAGCTAAAATTTCGTCCAAACCCTCGCCTGTCGGCTCGGGTTTGGACTGTATTTTAGCTCCACCCTCGAGTGTCTTGGTAACTCAACCAAGGTCCTCCGCCTCGGGTTCAATTCCTTAAGGATAGAGTTTCTGCTACAATAACATATAGTAATGGTGAGAGTGGGCATCCCTGCCTCACTCCTCTTGTAAGTATAAAGGCCTCTGAAAAGAAGCCGTTTGTACAAATTCTGCTTCTAGTATTTGGATAGATATTTTTTATCCAATTGATTATCTCTTTTCCAAATCCAAACTTTTCAAGGCACTTAAGTAAGTACCCGCGATTTACTCTATCAAAGGCTTTGCTTTGGTCGATACTTATTATTCCCAGAGGTTTTTTGGCTTTATTTGCATAAAATATTGCATCCTGGGTAAAAATTATGTTTTTATAAATTGATCTGCCTGGTACTCCACATGTTTGGTCTTTACTAATGATTTCAGCCATTACATTTTTTATACGATTTGCAATACATTTTGCAAGTAGTTTATAGTCCACATTGAGGAGGGATATAGGCCTCCAATTCTTTATATTTTCTTTTTCGCCACTTTTATACAGTAGAGTCACAATCGCTTCTCTCTGACTATCTGTTAGATTCCCTACATTGTATGCACAATTAAAACATCCAGAAGCTCTTCTCTTAAAATGTCCCAAAATTGCACAAAAAATTCTTTTGCGAGCCCATCACAACCCGGTGACTTGTTATTATCGAAGGATTTTAGAGCTTTGTCCAGTTCGGTTACGTTTATAACTCCTTCACATTTATTCCTTGACTGCATCTAAATAGGTTTTTATATTGTCTAAGATATTCGCCATAGATGCAATATGACGGCAAATTACAAAAAGTGACAATTTGGCAAATTTGTAACCAAGGGACCCTAATAATAAACATGGGTCTATAGTGTCAATAGACATTTGTGTACAGTAAATGAATCAAAGAGATTTCTATAATTCCAATGTATCTTTTTTGTCGGAGTCTCGAGTATCGAATTCGATTCTGCAGCTACCTTACGTTTACACGTCTTCATGCAGTCATAAAGTACAATTGAACAATCCTTCACTTGTGGCTGCTGCAGCGACGGTGCTAAAGAGTTAAATTTGGGACATTTGTCATCACCGTCAACACGATGTGATGCAACATCACCAGAGTCCGATTTTGATGGGTCAACAACCAAACAGTCGTTATCGGTGGTGTATTCGATTTCGTCGCCAGTTTGGTTATGCATTATCGATAAATCGTACAAACAGTGTTTTCTGTACAGCCTATAGTTTTGCAAGTGTGTCCGAGTATCATGTTGTGCCATGACATGACGTCCATAATCCATGGACAGACTTGGGACACATAGCTCATTACGAAATATTCCGCATGTCGGATGCAAATAAGTCCACACGAAGAAGTGTCCTTCTGGTAACATGTTTTTTTAGTGCACTTTGAAAACGTGTACTCGTTGCCGTGAATTGAAAGGAATATTTGCATAATGTAATCCTGGCATTCATCACGGCGTTCATATACGCTGTTGAGGACAAAACACTTTTTACGCTGCGTATCAATGACTAGCAACACCCAGTGATGACCAGTGTTACACGGTACAAAATAATGGCGCTTCCTTGACTCGTTTTGGGTAATAGGACTTCGACATATTCCTTTTAGATCGTTTCCCACCTTACCCTGAAATATATAATGCGAAGAGCACAATGAACTGATTTATCAGTATACCGAAGTGAGATGATCCGGGGAATCATCGTCAGAAAAGTACAAATTTTGCCAAGAATATCACTTATAAATCCACCCAAAACTGCGCAATGTATGCTGAAGAAGCTAAATTGGCAAAACACAGTACCTCCAATGCTTTTCATCCCCGACAAAATGACTTGTTTTTTTACCATTTTTTGTCGGCATATCTTTTGCACAAATGTGGGTTTTCTTTCAGTTGTTGTGCATTTTCCCGTACGTCGAATCGTCGGTCCTCATCGTGTTGGTCATATTATCAATATATTTATCATAAGGATGCGCTGAAAGTACACAAACGAGTATGTACAAAAACGTGTAGTCAATTGTTGCAATTTCTTTACTTGCGCGACACCATATACCGCCCTATAAGTATAAAAGGCCGCGCATCCCCGTACAACGTGGACAGTAGTTGCATACGGTATGACAATTGCACTTTTATGCCAGTCATTCTGTTGAATATTCCACTAAACACTGAACCAAAGAGCGTTTAGCAATCTCATCATTTAGCTAAAACTAGAAAATTTCATGTAACATTTGTTTCATGTGTCGCCTACATGTCCAAACTTCAAATACATGCATAACTTCCATTACTCAGACTAAATGTTAAACCAATAGAGTACAACTATTCAAGCAAGAAGCGCACCTACCTTCAAAATGTTGAATACTCTCCTCTGTCAACTTGTCCAGGGTGATCAAATCCTCTGGATGGTTGCAATCTGCGACACGATTGTACACGTTTAAAAGGAGCACAGAAAAACCATATTTGCCAACCGCTGTGGTGATCCCGCGACTGTGCAGGTTCGTCCTTATAAACTTCAACATACATGTATCGTAAGACCCGTCTTTGACATGGTATTGCTTTGCAATGCACATGTTTATTTGCCAACCGCTGTGGTGGTTCGTCCTAATAAAATTCAACGTACATGTATCGTAAGACCCGTCTTTGACATGGTATTGCTTTGCAATGCACATGTTTATTTGCCAACCGCTGTGGTGATTCCGCGACTGTCCAGGTTCGTCCTAATAAAATTCAACGTACATGTATCGTAAGACCCGTCTTTGACATGGTATTGCTTTGCAATGCACATGTTATGATGTTCGATGTTATCACACAGATGTTTCAATTTGCCAGTATTAAAGCCAGCCAAAAGTGTGGTCAACAAGTGTTTGGGGTGCATATCGGCCACTGAAGTTTTCATGCCGTCAAGGAAATCGAAACATTCTTGATACATTTTTTTTTGTTTAACAGTATCAGCTTTTGGTGATGTGTCAAGCTGATCGTCCGACACAGCGACAACATTTGGTGGCTCGATTGCAGAATTCGCAACATCGCCAGTAAATTGTTCAACAGTCGGCATCAATAACTCGAAATCCCCATCGAGTAGTTGATGGGATTCGGACACGTCGAGCTCGTACACGTCGAGAGTTAGGTCATCATGCACCGGGTAAGTGGTTGATGACTGAACTTCGACAACTGGCTGCTGCAGGTCGACCTGCAATTCTGACATTTCGAAAACTGGCTGCTGCAGGTCGAGTCCGGACACGACACACAAACCAAATCCTGGCCTGGGCCTTCCTCTCCCCTGTCTTGTTCTATCGCTGCAATAGACGTCATAGTGTCAATAGACGTTTTGTGTACAGTAAATGAATCAAAGAGATTTCTATAATTCCAATGTATCTTTTTTGTCGGAGTCTCGAGTATCGAATTCGCTTCTGCTACTACCTTACGTTTACACGTCTTCATGCAGTCATAAAGTACAATTGAACAACCCTTCACTTGTGGCTGCTGCATCGACGGTGCTAAAGAGTTAAATTTGGGACATTTGTCATCACCATCAGCACGATGTGATGCGACATCACCTGAGTCCGATTTTGGTGGGTCAACAACCAAACGGTCGTTATCGGTGGTGTATTCGATTTCGTCGCCAGTTTGGTTATGCATTATCGATAAATCGTACAAACGGTGTTTTTTGTACAGCCTATAGTTTTGCAAGTGTGTCCGAGTATCATGTTGTGCCATGACGTCCATAATCCATGGACAGACTTGGGACACATAGCTCATTACGAAATATTCCGCATGTCGGATGCAAATAAGTCCACACGAAGAAGTGTCCTTCTGGTAACATGTTTTTTTTAGTGCACTTTGAAAACGAGAACTCGTTACCGTGAATTGAAAGGAATATTTGCATAATGTAATCCCGACGTTCATCATGGCGTTCATATTCGCTGTCGAAGACAAAACACTTTTTACGCTGTGTATCAATGACTAGCAACACCCAGTGATGACCAGTGTTACACGGTACAAAATAATGGCGCTTCCTTGACTTGTTTTGGGTAATAGGACTTCGACATATTCCTTTTAGATCGTTTCCCACCTTACCCTGAAATATATAATGCGAAGAGCACAATGAACTGATTTATCAGTATACCGAAGTGAGATGATCCGGGGAATCATCGTCAGAAAAGTACAAATTTTACCAAGAATATCACTTATAAATCCACCCAAAACTTCGCAATGTATGCTGAAGAAGCTAAATTGGCAAAACACAGTACCTCCAATGCTTTTCATCCCCGACAAACAAAGATTTTGTCCAAAAATTCGCAAATATCGGGACCGGAACGGCCCCCCCCCCCCACCAGCCCTCAGCAATTTGTGATAACGTTGGCCGCAACGTCAGTCATGAAGTCGTTCTGAACCATCCAAAATGACTTGTTTTTTTTTTACAATTTTTTGTCTGCATATCTTTTGCACAAATGTGGGTTTTCTTTCAGTTGTTGTGCATTTTCCCGTACGTCGAATCGTCGGTCCTCATGGTGTTGGTCATATTATCAATATATTTATCATAAGGATGCGCTGAAAGTACACAAACGAGTATGTACAAAAACGTGTAGTCAATTGTTGCAATTTCTTTACTTGCGCGACACCATATACCGCCCTATAAGTATAAAAGGCCGCGCATCCCCGTACAACGTGGACAGTAGTTGCATACGGTATGACAATTGCACTTTTATGCCAGTCATTCTGTTGAATATTCCACTAAACACTGAACCAAAGAGCGTTTAGCAATCTCATCATTTAGCTAAAACTAGAAAATTTCATGTAACATTTGTTTCATGTGTCGCCTACATGTCCAAACTTCAAATACATGCATAACTTCCATTACTCAGACTAAATGTTAAACCAATAGAGTACAACTATTCAAGCAAGAAGCGCACCTACCTTCAAAATGTTGAATACTCTCCTCTGTCAACTTGTCCAGGGTGATCAAATCCTCTGGATGGTTGCAATCTGCGACACGATTGTACACGTTTAAAAGGAGCACAGAAAAACCATATTTGCCAACCGCTGTGGTGATCCCGCGACTGTGCAGGTTCGTCCTTATAAACTTCAACATACATGTATTGTAAGACCCGTCTTTGACATGGTATTGCTTTGCAATGCACATGTTTATTTGCCAACCGCTGTGGTGGTTCGTCCTAATAAAATTCAACGTACATGTATCGTAAGACCCGTCTTTGACATGGTATTGCTTTGCAATGCACATGTTTATTTGCCAACCGCTGTGGTGATTCCGCGACTGTCCAGGTTCGTCCTAATAAAATTCAACGTACATGTATCGTAAGACCCATCTTTGACATGGTATTGCTTTGCAATGCACATGTTATGATGTTCGCTGTTATCACACAGATGTTTCAATTTGCCAGTATTAAAGCCAGCCAAAAGTGTGGTCAACAAGTGTTTGGGGTGCATATCGGCCACTGAAGTTTTCATGCCGTCAAGGAAATCGAAACATTCTTGATACATTTTTTTTTGTTTAACAGTATCAGCTTTTGGTGATGTGTCAAGCTGATCGTCCGACACAGCGACAACATTTGGTGGCTCGATTGCAGAATTCGCAACATCGCCAGTAAATTGTTCAACAGTCGGCATCAATAACTCGAAATCCCCATCGAGTAGTTGATGGGATTCGGACACGTCGAGCTCGTACACGTCGAGAGTTAGGTCATCATGCACCGGGTAAGTGGTTGATGACTGAACTTCGACAACTGGCTGCTGCAGGTCGACCTGCAATTCTGACATTTCGAAAACTGGCTGCTGCAGGTCGAGTCCGGACACGACACACAAACCAAATCCTGGCCTGGGCCTTCCTCTCCCCTGTCTTGTTCTATCGCTGCAATAGACGTCATAGTGTCAATAGACGTTTTGTGTACAGTAAATGAATCAAAGAGATTTCTATAATTCCAATGTATCTTTTTTGTCGGAGTCTCGAGTATCGAATTCGCTTCTGCTGCTACCTTACGTTTACACGTCTTCATGCAGTCATAAAGTACAATTGAACAACCCTTCACTTGTGGCTGCTGCATCGACGGTGCTAAAGAGTTAAATTTGGGACATTTGTCATCACCATCAGCACGATGTGATGCGACATCACCTGAGTCCGATTTTGGTGGGTCAACAACCAAACGGTCGTTATCGGTGGTGTATTCGATTTTGTCGCCAGTTTGGTTATGCATTATCGATAAATCGTACAAACGGTGTTTTTTGTACAGCCTATAGTTTTGCAAGTGTGTCGGAGTATCATGTTGTGCCATGACGTCCATAATCCATGGACAGACTTTTGACACATAGCTCATTACGAAATATTCCGCATGTCGGACGCACATAAGTCCACACGAAGAAGTGTCCTTCTGGTAACATGTTTTTTTAGTGCACTTTGAAAACGTGAACTCGTTGCCGTGAATTGAAAGGAATATTTGCATAATGTAATCCCGACGTTCATCATGGCGTTCATATTCGCTGTCGAAGACAAAACACTTTTTACGCTGTGTATCAATGACTAGCAACACCCAGTGATGACCAGTGTTACACGGTACAAAATAATGGCGCTTCCTTGACTCGTTTTGGGTAATAGGACTTCGACATATTCCTTTTAGATCGTTTCCCACCTTACCCTGAAATATAAATGCGAAGAGCACAATGAACTGATTTATCAGTATACCGAAGTGAGATGATCCGGGGAATCATCGTCAGAAAAGTACAAATTTTACCAAGATTATCACTTATAAATCCACCCAAAACTTCGCAATGTATGCTGAAGAAGCTAAATTGGCAAAACACAGTACCTCCAATGCTTTTCATCCCCGACAAACGAAGATTTTGTCCAAATATTCGCAAATATCGGGACGGGTACGGCCCCCCCCCACCAGCCCTCAGCAATTTGTGATAACGTTGGCCGCAACGTCAGTCATGAAGTCGTTCTGAACCATCCAAAATGACTTGTTTTTTTACCATTTTTTGTCGGCATATCTTTTGCACAAATGTGGGTTTTCTTTCAGTTGTTGTGCATTTTCCCGTACGTCGAATCGTCGGTCCTCATCGTGTTGGTCATATTATCAATATATTTATCATAAGGATGCGCTGAAAGTACACAAACGAGTATGTACAAAAACGTGTAGTCAATTGTTGCAATTTCTTTACTTGCGCGACACCATATACCGCCCTATAAGTATAAAAGGCCGCGCATCCCCGTACAACGTGGACAGTAGTTGCATACGGTATGACAATTGCACTTTTATGCCAGTCATTCTGTTGAATATTCCACTAAACACTGAACCAAAGAGCGTTTAGCAATCTCATCATTTAGCTAAAACTAGAAAATTTCATGTAACATTTGTTTCATGTGTCGCCTACATGTCCAAACTTCAAATACATGCATAACTTCCATTACTCAGACTAAATGTTAAACCAATAGAGTACAACTATTCAAGCAAGAAGCGCACCTACCTTCAAAATGTTGAATACTCTCCTCTGTCAACTTGTCCAGGGTGATCAAATCCTCTGGATGGTTGCAATCTGCGACACGATTGTACACGTTTAAAAGGAGCACAGAAAAACCATATTTGCCAACCGCTGTGGTGATCCCGCGACTGTGCAGGTTCGTCCTTATAAACTTCAACATACATGTATCGTAAGACCCGTCTTTGACATGGTATTGCTTTGCAATGCACATGTTTATTTGCCAACCGCTGTGGTGGTTCGTCCTAATAAAATTCAACGTACATGTATCGTAAGACCCGTCTTTGACATGGTATTGCTTTGCAATGCACATGTTTATTTGCCAACCGCTGTGGTGATTCCGCGACTGTCCAGGTTCGTCCTAATAAAATTCAACGTACATGTATCGTAAGACCCGTCTTTGACATGGTATTGCTTTGCAATGCACATGTTATGATGTTCGATGTTATCACACAGATGTTTCAATTTGCCAGTATTAAAGCCAGCCAAAAGTGTGGTCAACAAGTGTTTGGGGTGCATATCGGCCACTGAAGTTTTCATGCCGTCAAGGAAATCGAAACATTCTTGATACATTTTTTTTTGTTTAACAGTATCAGCTTTTGGTGATGTGTCAAGCTGATCGTCCGACACAGCGACAACATTTGGTGGCTCGATTGCAGAATTCGCAACATCGCCAGTAAATTGTTCAACAGTCGGCATCAATAACTCGAAATCCCCATCGAGTAGTTGATGGGATTCGGACACGTCGAGCTCGTACACGTCGAGAGTTAGGTCATCATGCACCGGGTAAGTGGTTGATGACTGAACTTCGACAACTGGCTGCTGCAGGTCGACCTGCAATTCTGACATTTCGAAAACTGGCTGCTGCAGGTCGAGTCCGGACACGACACACAAACCAAATCCTGGCCTGGGCCTTCCTCTCCCCTGTCTTGTTCTATCGCTGCAATAGACGTCATAGTGTCAATAGACGTTTTGTGTACAGTAAATGAATCAAAGAGATTTCTATAATTCCAATGTATCTTTTTTGTCGGAGTCTCGAGTATCGAATTCGCTTCTGCTGCTACCTTACGTTTACACGTCTTCATGCAGTCATAAAGTACAATTGAACAACCCTTCACTTGTGGCTGCTGCATCGACGGTGCTAAAGAGTTAAATTTGGGACATTTGTCATCACCATCAGCACGATGTGATGCGACATCACCTGAGTCCGATTTTGGTGGGTCAACAACCAAACGGTCGTTATCGGTGGTGTATTCGATTTTGTCGCCAGTTTGGTTATGCATTATCGATAAATCGTACAAACGGTGTTTTTTGTACAGCCTATAGTTTTGCAAGTGTGTCGGAGTATCATGTTGTGCCATGACGTCCATAATCCATGGACAGACTTTTGACACATAGCTCATTACGAAATATTCCGCATGTCGGACGCACATAAGTCCACACGAAGAAGTGTCCTTCTGGTAACATGTTTTTTTAGTGCACTTTGAAAACGTGAACTCGTTGCCGTGAATTGAAAGGAATATTTGCATAATGTAATCCCGACGTTCATCATGGCGTTCATATTCGCTGTCGAAGACAAAACACTTTTTACGCTGTGTATCAATGACTAGCAACACCCAGTGATGACCAGTGTTACACGGTACAAAATAATGGCGCTTCCTTGACTCGTTTTGGGTAATAGGACTTCGACATATTCCTTTTAGATCGTTTCCCACCTTACCCTGAAATATAAATGCGAAGAGCACAATGAACTGATTTATCAGTATACCGAAGTGAGATGATCCGGGGAATCATCGTCAGAAAAGTACAAATTTTACCAAGATTATCACTTATAAATCCACCCAAAACTTCGCAATGTATGCTGAAGAAGCTAAATTGGCAAAACACAGTACCTCCAATGCTTTTCATCCCCGACAAACGAAGATTTTGTCCAAATATTCGCAAATATCGGGACGGGTACGGCCCCCCCCCCCACCAGCCCTCAGCAATTTGTGATGACGTTGGCCGCGACGTCAGTCATGAAGTCGTTCTGAACCATCCAAAATGACTTGTTTTTTAGCTCACCTCTTAGCAGAGGTGAGCTTATCCCATACCGTGGCGTCCGTCGTCCGTCGTCGTCGTCGTCGTCGTCGTCGTCGTCGTCGTCGTCGTCGTCGTCGTCGTCGTCGTCGTCGTCGTCGTCGTCGTCGTCGTCGTCCGTCGTCGTCCGTCGTCCGTTAGCAGGGCACGTTTCGTAACTGTTAGAGCTATTGAGTTGAAACTTGGTACACATGTACCCTTATGTAATGACACCTGGGAGACCAAGTTTCGGTCCGATTCGTTTCATGGTTTGGCCACCAGGGGGCCAAACGTTAAAAGTGAAAATATGCAATATCTCCCTTAATAGTAGTCAGGAAATTTTGAAAAAAATATGGTAGGTACTTCTAGCAAAGGTGCATCATATATCCTCCGGGTTTTTGATTTGACCTCCTTTTCAAGGTCACAGAGGTCAAATGATGTAAATTGGCCGTTAGGATGTAACGATGGCACGTTTCTAAACTGCAATGACTATTGATACCAAATTTGGTACACATTTACCCCTTAGTCAGGTGATCTCAGGGACCGAAGTTTGGTCCAATATGATTCACCACTTGACCACCAGGGGGCAAAATCCAAAAACCTTAAAAATGTGATTATTCTTGCCCGATTGCCACCAATTTGATATCATGGGTACATCTAACCACCATACAGTATATGTCACACAGGTTTTTAATTTGACCTTCTTGTCAAGGTCACAGAGGTCAAATGGCGTAAATTCGCCGTCAGGCCGTAACTATGGCACGTTTCTTAACTGCAATGACTATTGATCACAAATTGAGTACACATGTACCCCTTGGTCAGGTGATCTCAGGTACCGAAGTTTGGTGCGATCTGATTTGCCGTTTGGCCTCCAGGGAGGGGGCCAAATCCTAAATTCTTCAAAATGCCATTATTCCTAGTAATGACTTGCCTGATTGGCACCAATTTTATATCATAGGGACATCTAATTCTAACAACCATTCAGTGTGTCCCCCGGGTCTTCTTTGATTTGACCTACTTTTCAAGGTCACAGAGGTCGAATGTACTGTAAATTGGCCATTTTGGGGAAATTGTAATTGCTTGGACCTACATCAAACCTAACACAACATGACACAAGACCATGCTCTTTATCCATCTTTCCTCCACATGAGGTGAGCACAATGGCCCTGGCCATTTCATTTACCATTTTTTGTCGGCATATCTTTTGCACAAATGTGGGTTTTCTTTCAGTTGTTGGGGTATATGATAAATAGAAAACTGCCCTCGTGTCTCTTCCGATTCACCGGATCACACGAGTTGATTTTCTCCGGCCGATTGAAAGCCCGAGACCCCAGAACTGCTGAAACTGCAGTCCTCTGTGTCTAGAAATTCGACAAAAAGAATAGCTGCATTCAATGATCTGAAAGCCACATACCTTCCAATATTTGAACCATGTCGTGAATAGCACTTCCACCAAGTGATTCACTTCGTGCTTGTTGACCACGTTCAGGAGTTGTACCTCTAGGGTCTTACCGTTATACCAATGACCACGCACGACAATAGGACGTAGGTCGTCCCACAACAGCTTTTCGTCGTGCATTTTCCCGTACGTTGAATCGTCGGTCCTCATCGTGTCGGTCATATTATCAACATATTTATCATAAGGATGCGCTGAAAGTACACAAACGAGTATATACAAAAACGTGTAGTCAAATGTTGCAATTTCTTTACTTGCGCGACACCATATACCGCCCTATAAGTATAAAAGGCCGCGCATCCGCGTACAACGTGGATAGTAGTTGCATACGGTATGACAATTGCACTTTTATGCCAGTCATTCTGTTAAATATTCCACTAAACACTGAACCAAAGAGCGTTTAGCAATCTCAAATCATCATTTAGCTAAAACTAGAAAATTTCATGTAACATTTGTTTCATGTGTCGCCTTCATGTCCAAACTTCAAATACATGCATAACTTCCATTACTCAGACTAAATGTTAAACCAATAGAGTACAACTATTCAAGCAAGAAGCGCACCTACCTTCAAAATGTTGAATACTCTCCTCTGTCAACTTGTCCAGGGTGATCAAATCCTCTGGATTGTTGCTATCTGCGACTCGATTGTACGCGTTTAAAAGGAGCACAGAAAAACCATATTTGCCAACCACTGTGGTGATCCCGCGACTGTCCAGGTTCGTCCTAATAAACTTCAACATACATGTATCGTAAGACCCGTCTTTGACATGGTATTGCTTTGCAATGCACATGTTTATTTGCCAACCGCTGTGGTGATTCCGCGACTGTCCAGGTTCGTCCTAATAAAATTCAACATACATGTATTGTAAGACCCGTCTTTGACATGGTATTGCTTTGCAATGCACATGTTATGATGTTCGATGTTATCACACAGATGTTTCAATTTGCCAGTATTAAAGCCAGCCAAAAGTGTGGTCAACAAGTGTTTGGCGTGCATATCAGCCACTGAAGTTTTCATGCCGTCAAGGAAATCGAAACATTCTTGATACATTTTTTTAGCTCACCTCTTAGCAGAGGTGAGCTTATCCCATACCGTGGCGTCCGTCGTCCGTCGTCGTCGTCGTCGTCGTCGTCGTCGTCGTCGTCCGTCGTCCGTTAGCAGGGCACGTTTCGTAACTGTTAGAGCTATTGAGTTGAAACTTGGTACACATGTACCCTTATGTAATGACACCTTGGAGACCAAGTTTCGGTCCGATTCGTTTCATGGTTTGGCCACCAGGGGGCCAAACGTTAAAAGTGAAAATATGCCATATCTCCCTTAATAGTAGTCGGGAAATTTTGAAAAAATTATGGTAGGTACTTCTAGCAAAGGTGCATCATATATCCTCCGGGTTTTTGATTTGACCTCCTTTTCAAGGTCACAGAGGTCAAATGATGTAAATTGGCCGTTAGGATGTAACGATGGCACGTTTCTAAACTGCAATGACTATTGATACCAAATTTGGTACACATTTACCCCTTAGTCAGGTGATCTCAGGGACCGAAGTTTGGTCCAATATGATTCACCACTTGACCACCAGGGGGCAAAATCCAAAAACCTTAAAAATGTAATTATTCCTTAACTTCTTGCCCGATTGCCACCAATTTGATATCATGGGTACATCTAACCACCATACAGTATATGTCACACAGGTTTTTAATTTGACCTTCTTGTCAAGGTCACAGAGGTCAAATGGCTTAAATTGGCCGTCAGGCCGTAATTATGGCACGTTTCTTAACTGCAATGACTATTGATCACAAATTAAGTACACATGTACCCCTTGGTCAGGTGATCTCAGGTACTGAAGTTTGGTGCGATCTGATTTGCCGTTTGGCCTCCAGGGAGGGGGCCAAATCCTAAATTCTTCAAAATGCCATTATTCCTAGTAATGACTTGCCCGATTGGCACCAATTTTATATCATAGGTACATCTAATTCTAACAACCATTCAGTGTGTCCCCCGGGTCTTCTTTGATTTGACCTACTTTTCAAGGTCACAGAGGTAGAATGTACTGTAAATTTTCCATTTTGGGGAAATTGTAATTGCTTGGACCTACATCAAACCTAACACTACATGACACAATACCATGCTCTTTATCCATCTTTCCTCCACATGAGGTGAGCACAATGGCCCTGGCCATTTCATTTTGTTTAACAGTATCAGCTTTTGGTGATGTGTCAAGCTGATCGTCCGACACAGCGACAACATTTGGTGGCTCGATTGCAGAATTCGCAACATCGCCAGTAAATTGTTCAACAGTCGGCATCAATAACTCGAAATCCCCATCGAGTAGTTGATGGAATTTGGACACGTCGAGCTCGTACACGTCGAGAGTTAGGTCATCATGCACCGGGTAAGTGGTTGATGACTGAACTTCGACAACTGGCTGCTGCAGGTCGACCTGGAATTCTGAAATTTCGAAAACTTGCTGCTGCAGGTTGAGTCCGGACACGACACACAAACCAAATCCTGGCCTGGGCCTTCCTCTCCCCTGTCTTGTTCTATCGCTGCAATAGACGTCATAGTGTCAATAGACGTTTTGTGTACAGTAAATGAATCAAAGAGATTTCTATAATTCCAATGTATCTTTTTTGTCGGAGTCTCGAGTATCCAATTCGCTTCTGCTGCTACCTAACGTTTACACGTCTTCATGCAGTCATAAAGTACAATTGAACAACCCTTCACTTGTGGCTGCTGCAGCGACGGTGCTAAAGAGTTAAATTTGGGACATTTGTCATCACCATCGGCACGATGTGATGCGACATCACCAGAGTCCGATTTTGGTGGGTCAACAACCAAACAGTCGTTATCGGTGGTGTATTCGATTTCGTCGCCAGTTTGGTTATGCATTATCGATAAATCGTACAAACGGTGTTTTCTGTACAGCCTATAGTTTTGCAAGTGTGTCGGAGTATCATGTTGTGCCATGACGTCCATAATCCATGGACAGACTTTGGACACATAGCTCATTACGAAATATTCCGCATGTCGGACGCACATAAGTCCACACGAAGAAGTGTCCTTCTGGTAACATGTTTTTTTAGTGCACTTTGAAAACGTGAACTCGTTGCCGTGAATTGAAAGGAATATTTGCATAATGTAATCCCGACGTTCATCATGGCGTTCATATTCGCTGTCGAAGACAAAACACTTTTTACGCTGCGTATCAGTGACTAGCAACACCCAGTGATGACCAGTGTTACATGGTACAAAATAATGGCGCTTCCTTGACTCGTTTTTGGTAATAGTCCAGTCAATCTATGGTATGACCTCACACTAATTGCAAGAGTAACGAAACCTGCTTTATTGTGACTGTTATTATGTACCAAATGACATACTAAAAATCCCAAAAACTTACATAGTTAGGGTACTGGCGAAATTAGGGTACATACTGGAAAGTACAAAAAACACCATCTTATCCAACTACAAATTAAACCGAGTTAAATTACTGGTGTAATAGAAGAGTCTACATTAATCAGGCTGTTAATAAAAGCCCTAGTGTGTAGTACCCTACCCCCTACCCCCCCCCCCCCCCCCCCCACCGCCATTTAGCCATTGTCCCAATTTTCAACTTCCAGTCCAATCTCCATACTATCCATATCATCACCATGATCACTACCACTGTCACTCTCACCCATGTTCTCACATATCCCCTTGCATTCGCCACATGCAGTTGAGCAAGGCAGTCCTATTTTCTTGCAGCTACAGTGCTTGGTGCTGCACCCAGTTTTGCAGTGACATCTGACGAACTCAAGTAATTCCTTGGGTGCAACATCAAGGCCCGTTTGTTGAGGAACCATACTTCCATCCACGATTTTCCATCCCCATTCTTCAGCATCTAATTCAATGTTCTTCCATGTCTGGACCTGATGATAAACGCGCATGCTGTGGAACATAACAGCTGCTGAGGTTGGCGGAAGATTCTTGGGTTCAATAGCCTTCTTGCTAGTCCTCATCAGTTCAAGAAATTTGGTTGGTTGAGTTGGTTGAGATCGCAGATATTCGTACTTGGCTTGTACAAACACATGATTGCTTTTTCCCCAGCCGCTGTTACTTCATCCTGTGTGCAGCCCCTTCTGTTGAAAACCTTTGCCTGTTCGATAAACGTCTGGTTGTTCTTGATCAATTTCAATCCAACTGCCTTCCCAAAACCAAACAGTCTCGATGTTGTGTCGCATCCCAGGATAGCATGAACAAACAGAAGGTAACGACAAACCTCTTCCCCTAGTGCAGACCTTGCTTGATAAATATCCATGTATTTATCCTGCTGTCCGGATTTCGGCTCGGGGTGGAAGAATATTTTTTCGTGTTCGCTTGTTGCGAGATGGCACAGAAGTATCATTAAGTCCGTGTCGTCACCAACAACGATTGTAGTACATGTCTCGGCAACTTTCAAAGCGGTTGACACAATAAGCACATCAGCATCCCCATCTGCATGATGGACTTGGCAGCCTGAATTTTCCAAGTAACCACTGAGCATGTTGATGAAGTGCTGCTTGTTCTTCTTGTTTGACAGAAAATCTTCCTTCTTAGTTTGGAGTTGCATGCTTGGGGTAAAAAGGACGTTTCTGGCAGCTGCTGCTGTTCCACCACGTCTGGATTGGGTGCCATCCTTTGGTGCGGGCCCACTATCATAACCATCGAAGACAACAGTCAGATACATATCTTTGACATATGGAATCATAAGTCTGTCCAGTTTGCCACGGAATCTTATGCATCAAGGCACCACCATCAAGGACGTGTCTGCTGTGACAGGAAACCAGTTTTTGCTTCTCATCATCAGAAATGGGGGGTGCAACATCCCAGATTGCGTTTGCAAGCACAGGTTTATTTGCCTTTAAGAGGAAATTGCGTCTTTCAAAGAGAGCTGGGGGGGAAGCCGCATAGTTCATAACGAAAGGCGTCTTTCAGGTTGTCCTTCTGGGTGCCAATAAGGACCAGTCTTTGGAAAAGAAGCTGGGGGTCGATATGTACATCTTCTCCATCGATCCTCACTTTGGACTTCGATTCCATTGTAACAGCTCTATCCTTCTTCCTAAATACGTAGTTCACTACCTGTTTTCCAACCAATCCGTCCAAAATCTTGTCCCCGACTTCCTTTGCCTTGGTGACATTAACCTTTTCGGCTGCAACAACACCGGTTACTACATTTCTGAGGCTTCCATCCTTATCAAATGGAGTCTTGTCTTGGAGGAAGTCAATCAGCTTGTTACTGAATCTCTCTTTTGCCGGGCTACAGAGAGGTCCTTGTGTTGTTCGCTAGTAGTGTACGTGACAGAAGTCAGCTGCTGCATGGCCTGGTTTACCTCTGTGCTTACAGGACTTGACATGACCCAAACATTTCTCTGCGTCTCAGTCATGCCACGTCCTCTAGTCAGGCCACCTGTTGTCTTAAGGCTCTGCATAAGGACCTGTTCAATCACTAGATCAACAGATAGCCCCGCCCAAAACCTGTCAGACCTTCTAACAACATGGAATCCTTTTTTGAACTGATGATAGAGTTCCTCATTTTTGTCCTGAAGTTTGCACATTTTCTGCAAGTAGATTTGCAGTGATTTGGTGTAGAGGTTGTGTCCTGAGGCCACGAGGTATGGTAACATATCATACATCGCTTGCAAATGAAGGACCCAATCCCCAGTCCTTTCAGATCGTAAGAATTTTCGAATGATGTCGACCATCTTCATGTACAAAGTCCATAGCTGACAGGTATTTCTATTTTCCTCCGGCGTGTTTGTTGCATCTGAAAGCAACGATTGCAATGTTTTCAGTGTTGGGGATGAGGCAACATCTTCAAGAGACATATCATCTTTAATGAGGCGGTCAAGCATCGTGGCAATGTTCTTCATGACATCTGGGAGCTCTTCGTCTCCTTCAGCAGATTCCACAACGTGGACATTTTCGGCCGAATCAGTGATGTCCGTGACTGACTCAACTTCGCGAGAACCTTCAGTTGGACTGCCTTCTCCGTTTTTCTCAACAGGCTTCAACTTCGAACTGGATTTCCGTTTGAAATCAAGTGAATTCTCAAGCAGGATTGTGTGAAGTGCAGCATCCACAAGGAAATGTCCCCTTAAAGCTCTGGCAACAGCCTTACCACTCATGATGTAAGTAACCGTATTGCTTGTGAACACCTGTTCCATAGTTTCCTTCAATCCAGACCCCTCCATCAAGTGGCCGATGCAACCCAAGTAGCTCATTAGTGTATGAAAACCACCAAGTCTCACTACAATTGATTGGAGCTCACTTCCCTCTCTTTCATTCTCCAGGATTGATGTAGCCTGTGTTTATACCGTTTATTTGTATAAACACAAATATATTTACATGTACAGTAACTTTTCATATTTTACAACATCATCCTTACCTATTTCATCGAAAATCTGCCTTAGTTTGTCGTCAGATTCATCTGAAAGTGGAGTTTGTGCACCACTCGAATTTGGTGCCATGGGCGCCGCCATCTTGACAGAGCTACTCTTCGTTTTCGTAGCCGCGCATTCACGCGGTTGTTAAAATGGAATTGCAACAAATATATTATTGTTCTTCATGAAAAAAGCTTTTTTCTGATATAAAAATGATAGGTATCCGTGGTATAGTTTAGGCTGGCCAGCCATTTGAACTTTTTGAGTCAAAAATTCTATTAGATGGGTAGATATTTTTTCTTTGAAAAAAATACGAATCTATAGCAGGAAGTTTAAATTTGAAGATGATACTATTTGCAACTTGATTCTAGCTCCGGTTACTTTGTGCGAGTGTTTTGAAGGAACCCGGTGTGATTTTGACTAATTGCCCGCACTCCAAAAGTTAAAACAATGGTGTCTCTCTGCCAAAACGTTGCTAATTAAGTGTAGACTTTCTCTAGGTTAGTAAAATTTAATTCTATTGTGGGAGGTACCATTGGAAAGAAGAAAGACAGAGGTTTTTTTGATATAATTTTTATTACAATTCATCAAGAACTTTGACCACAACAGCTGATTAGAAATGATGAATTTGGTTGTTTGTGCACGTTCACTCATGCGTTATTGGTGAATCGGGTCGGCACTTGGGATACCTATATATAGGCACGGGTTTTGTAGTTCATACTCTGAAATTCAGAAGTTTGAGAGGAGCGCTGCTACCCAAAGTGGAACTGACATCCCAGGCTACATACCAGGTCATTTCATTCAATATGCTGCTGATAACGTTGACCACAATGTCCGAACATTGGATGGTAGCGGTACATTTCACGGGATGGGTATTGTTGCAAACATCACACCAAAGGAAGCAAGCGCATCCGTTATCAAACGGGGGTTTGTAACCGCAAATGATATAGCCCAGGTCGGAAAGATCGATATTAGACATTACACTGCCCCAACCACCGGATTGAAAAAGCTTGAGTACAAGACAATCGTGTTATCAGAGAAACAGTCACCGGAAAAAATGATGAATGTTGACCTTTTGTGGAAAACAACATTTGCGGTTAGACCACAGAGACCAGCCTGGTCAGGTTTCATGCAATTGATCTCGCGTGGTGAACACCCTGGAGCATCATCAGTGCGACTTCTACCCATGATAGACATGGACCCAGGTGATTTGACTTGCATATATTCTACGTTGTGTTTCGTGTTCGATCATTCCAGACGGTACAAGGCCACTCCTGTCATCACGTTAGACCAACCACTCTGGTGGAAGGCTACATCAATCCTGGAGAATGAAAGAGAGGGAAGTGAGCTCCAATCAATTGTAGTGAGACTTGGTGGTTTTCATACACTAATGAGCTACTCCGGCCATTCGATAGGATGGTTCAGAGCAATTACTCGGTCCTGAAAAAGTTCCCGCAAGCGATTCCGGACAGCAATGAGTCTGTGTGCAGGTGCACCGTTCTGTGCCCACCACAGTTGTCGGAAGACACCAGGTTGGAAATGCAACTGCAGCTGGGGCACAACATCTTGGTTGATCATCATCATGTATGCTTGACCATTCACATTGCGTTGAAAGAAGAATGGTCCGATAATCGTACCATTACCACACAGTCCTATCCAAACGGTGATCTTTTCTCGGCTCATGTTTTTCTCGAAGTTGAAATTGGGGGGATGTCTCATAGGCGCATATTCAACACAGTTATGGGTGTTAACTTGTCCATTCATGGAAAATCCTGCTTCATCGCCAATCATCAACCACTCGAGAAACCTTTCATTTCTCCGACATCGCTCAAGGAGCCATTGAGCAAAACGTAGTCTTCTCCCCAGGTCCGCAGGCAAC
Source organism: Lineus longissimus (assembly GCF_910592395.1). Taxonomy (NCBI): domain Eukaryota; kingdom Metazoa; phylum Nemertea; class Pilidiophora; order Heteronemertea; family Lineidae; genus Lineus; species Lineus longissimus. Next base: position 14,757,997 of record NC_088315.1, read on the forward strand.
AGTTGATGACGAACGTGCATTCGATATGGATGGAAATTCAGGTCAAGCTTGGTTATGCGATTGAACGATGAGTGGGCGATTCCAAGTCCATTTCTCCTGCTACTGGTTCCCCTTGGATGCTCGAGAAGTTGCTGTCGAACTGCGGCAATGTTATCTTCAGTTCGCACCGTGCGTTGTCTACCTGAATGGCCCTTGTTCAGATTGAGGCTTGTTCCATGTTCTCGGTACTTCTTCACATTTGCCCAGATTGTTGTCTTTGCTGGCGGATCCCTATCAGGGAAGGCTTCCCTAAATGCATCTTGAGTAGCTTGTAGGCTCTTGTTTTCAAGGAATTGTGTTACAACAAACATTCTTTGCTCACTGGTAAGTTGCACCATGTTGCTGGCTTGATGTTCTGTTGTTAATAGGCCCATCCTTCACCAATTGCCTACATAGCTTACTCAAGAAATCATTGCATAACTTAAAAATTATGTAAGTTAACCTTCCCTCATGAAGGTTATTGTCCCTGTCTTCCAGGTCAAGTGTGAGAGTGAGTGCACATTCCATTTCACTGGTTCATCCCAATTGAAACAAATGCGTTTGGACACACCATTTTCAACACAATGGTGCTCTCTGATGCACGACTGGAAGAATGTCATGAAGGTATCATTGGAAAGCATTTTGCTTCTACTTTACGGTAAAAAATGTGATTTTGGCCATGTAGTCCACAACTTGGTCATATTATCCCATTACTTCAGGATTAGGTTTTTTCTGGGACACCCTGTATAAGCACTATGGCCTTTTGCAGTTATGACCACTATAGATGATACTAATGAAGTTACCAAGTATTACTATACAGTCAGTACCTCACTTCCAAACAATGGCTGCAGTTTCAACAACAGCTAAACTTCAGTATTCTAAAGTATTCTTCTCAAGCACCAACTACCAAAAATTATCAGTACCAAAATAATACCACATCATATTGACTCAAACATGTTATCAAACTTGAGATTTATACTAAAACATTACATACAATACAAATGAACCAAGCTTAATCTCAAATTGCAGGTTTGTTGGCGCACAAAGTTGCACGGTATACAAATACCTATCCAAAATACTCTTACTCACTGTACACAAGTTCATCAAAATTCAAATATATCAAAAGTTACACAACATGTACCATCAAACTTACAGAGATCACTGCAAAGAGGGACAAGTTTTAACTGTACATCTACAGCAAATTTGTCTTAAAGTTACCAAGCTTCATCTTAATTCTTGAACCAGACACTCAAAGTACTCAAACATCAAGTCCCAACTACCAAATTACAGTTTTTGGGAATTTCACACTTCACAAATAATTCAATCAAACACCAATTACTCTAGTTTTGACAAAGTTTCCATGGTAACACATGCTAGACCAGCAGTCAGCACATGCCCAGTTGAACCAAATATAAATTGCACCAATAATACATGTTATTTAGATAATTCTTACAATACAAACAGCATAATTACAACTATGGGGAAAGTTGTACCCCTACTTTGTACTTATAAAATTGATGAGGTAACACACTGAGAAATCGACTTTCTCACCTCCACAGGTTAGAAAACAATGTCACTTCCAAGAATACTTCCAGAATTATCACACACAGTGAAGAGTGGTACTATCATAACAAGATTGAGTTCGTGCTAAATTCAAATTTTTAAACAATTAGAATGACAAGGTATGGGATTGCCATACATTGCCTGATTTTTGACTGTAAAACTTGAGACAGATAAAAATGGGACACCAGCTAAATTTTGAAATGTATACTAGACAAAAAAACAGCCTCGACACTGAACACACTTCACTGTATCGAATATCACAATCACATAATTTAGAGTCATAGTTCACGGCAAGTCAATAGTCCACATATCGCTGAGGCTAAGGTTCCCATCACTTCCCTCTTCATTGCTCCTCAAGTTCTTGAACTTCGAAAATCGTGGGCTGACTGGCCCTGCCTCCTCCTTCGGTTGTACCTCTGATCCGCTACAGCTACAGGAACATGGACACTTCCGGCTGGACAGCTCCTGCAGGATGGCTGTTTGCTTTGTCAGCTGCTCCTGTATCTCTGCTAAAGTGTTGGGGGCAAAGCCCACATGCTGGCTCAGGGCGTCTTGCACCATAGAGAATACATCCTGGCAGAAGTCATCCATGGACTTGAAGACAGTTTCATGCAGGACAGTTGCTTTTGTCGCACATGTGTCTGTTATGCTAAGTTCAGGCGTAGCCTGGGGATAACTTAGGTTTTCCCCGCCCTCAACAGGAGAATCCTTTGGGCCCTCATTTAAAACACTGTTCTGAACAGACAAGTCCATGGGCCGGTTTTCTTCACCCACCAGGTCCTCCGACAATGTTTGTTTACAAAATGGCCTCAACTGGCTCAGGAACCCTGACAGCACTCCTCACAGACTGTGGGGGTAGCTTGGCACTGGTTTACAGCGGCTTCGTTCCCTCTAGCCAATTCAGAAAATCGTTCTGTGTCCAGTTGCGCAAACGGCCACCAACCATCTTCTCAAAGTTTTGGCCCTGTTCGGCCTCTTTCGAATGTTGGGAGTGGAAATGTTTGGTGGCGATACTCCTAGTTCTGGATCTCGCTCGACATAGCAGACAGTACCACGGAACTTGTTGTGCCGGTCAATGTCCATCAAAAATCTGTGCGAACGGCGACTGGCTCTGATGGTTTTCCCTCATGCTGAACAACAGCTTCAAGAACATTAGAATATATGTATTGCGATGGTAGGAACTAGGTTATGCTTTAGGCCCTTTTGACCAAAGACCTTACAGGTCTTTTGCCCCAAATAAGCCTACAACCCCAAAGAACCAATCCACCACAATACATATATTCTATCATTCATGAGATTCCCAGTGAAGCGTTGCAATGAAATGGTCAATGAAATGGTGAGGGAATACTAGAGCTCAATGGGTTAATGTAATCATGACTTACTGTATTCCAACAGAAAGTACACGTCAATAGCTTTCCAAGGATACATCATTGCAAATATCCGTTAAAAAATAGCAGAGAAATGAACCCTTGAAGTTCGCACATCTTGACAGTCCCAGCGTATTCCAATAAATGCTGTAGGCCTACACGACAGCTGTTACAGTGATTAATCATTGTTGCTTGAATCTATTGAAAATATTGTTGACAGAGTCTGCATGTACATGGTAACATATGTTACCAAACAACACTCACGTCCCAAAGTATTACAAAGGTCTATTGTTCGTTAATGCGTTTATCCGACAGAATTTAGAGAAATTATTTTAACGACGCAAAAATAATTTTCAGCGCTGAAAATATTTTCGAAAATTCTGTCGGATAAACGCATTAAGACACAATAGGCCTTTTCATGTCTTTGACAAGCAAAAATAATTAATGACTGCAACATCTGATATGGCCATTGTAATTTGCAAGCACAAATAATTAATGACTGCAACATCTGATATGGCCATTGTACAACTGAATATCACTATGGTTTAAAGGCAAATGTTATTCTGTCCATGGAGACATGATGTTAACGTCACACTTTCTCCATCTGGTGAGATTATTCCATTAAAATAAATGGCCTTTTTACTGTCTTCATTAACCAAAATTCAAGGAAAAAATTCAAGTAAATTAAATGTATTATCCAATAGCAAATCAACATAAAAGTAAATTCACCTATGACTTCTTTAATTTAGAAGTAACTGTTAATACTAATAACTTCTTCCGCCTACAAGAAACTAAGATAACACCTGGGTTTTTGAGCCTGAAAAATAAGAAAGACTGTCTGCGACTGGAAAAGAATCCATTATCGTTTTACCAGAACCAATTTAACATGGCTGTTTGGTTTGCTACAACAGGTTGTGATATTTCAATAGACGATCACTTGAATCACAGTGACCCATTGATAAGGTCAATTTACAGGTTTCATGTTTACTATCAAATATTGAAGATCATGAAGAATCTAGAGATACCAATTCCAGGTGAAAGTGATTTTAATGAGACAAACAATAACATTAACCGTAGGAAACTAGGAGGGTTATTGAGTGAATTTGGTTTAAAAGACGAGTACGATTTCTCGGTGTTTGAAAATAACGGTGGTTGGAGGTCATGGAGTGTACCGGATTACAACCCGAACATAACTGATCCCGGATATTACATCAATGATTCTAAAATCAATTTCTTCCTCATGCAAGTTCATGAAAATAGAATGCCACCGATGTTCAGTAAAGACTGGGATGCTGGAATGGCTAATTTCAAATATCCAGATATTTTCATCAAGGATCATGTCAGGAGACACAAGAATGTATTTGATGTAATTACACAAAATGAATGTCAAACCTATCAACAATTCATGATATTTAAATCAAATGGTTTCTCTAATCCTGGAATAGAGAGGTTGAATGATACAATAAGAACATATGTTTACTGTATTCTGGGTGCTCAGGCGTTGACCAGAACACCAATAATTGGAGTACCGGGTACAGAATTGGATGCACAGAAGGAATTTAACAAATTATTAAAGGACTCGATTAATCAACATCCTGATATTCCCACTTCAATTCAAAGATACCAAAAAGCAGTGAGTGACACTCATACAAGACTAGATTATGTAATAGCACCAGGATTGTATGTCATAGGATCAAATATGGTACTCGTTATTGGTAAGCTGGATAACTACAATAATAACATTTTAATAGCACCAAAAAATGCTAAACCCGGTAAGAATGACATTAACCACAAAAAGACCTTACCACCACCACTGATGGAAGGAAATAGTTCTAAGAAAATAAGAGTTAAGAGTAGCGTTGGTACTGTCAAGACGGACTTCGTCCTGAGAGCAAAGCTCGAGACCAGTCATAAACCAAAGAGTAATGTTGATACACCAAAAACAACTGAAACCTCAAAGAATATTCCTACTACTACTAAACTTGACACCAAAGTTGAGAAGGAGGATGATACTCATGAAACAATTACATTCATGCTTTACTCAGTTGTTGGTACATTGATTGTTTTTATGGTTAGATAAATAAGTAATTATGGCTGAAGGAGGTGAAGATATCCAAATGGGTGAGTTAGATAATTATCGCTTTCGTAATGTGGATGATCCTAATACAGGTGAAACCAATAGAACTTTTCAAGATGACGGCACAACATACAACACAGGAGGTGGAAATCTTACTACTGAAACTTCATTCACTACAACTCCAGAAAGAGTAAGAGGTATTGTCCCTGAATTGATGGAAAAGGAGTTAAGATACGATACAATAGAGGATAAACTTGATAAAGCATTGGGAGGATCAAACTGGAATTATGACAAGAAAAAATTGAGTAATCTTGCACCAAACATTATTTACATTGAAAACAAACTTTATTTATGGTGGCAAACACAGGATGAAGTTGATTTGATAACGGATAAACTAGAAAACAAAAATTTATTTAGCACGGCCTATCCTGATAAGAAAGGACCCATTATCAAGTTAATTCCTTTAACTAAGGATAATGGAAGCTTCTTTGCTGAAAACACTTTAAAGAATAAGTTTGGTCTGAGATTTGTTAATTATTTAAAAGTTATGATTGCACCTGACCCACCAGTAAGTCAACCTGAATCTGCATCCACTCAAACAGACATATTAATTAATGAGGTAAACAGTTCAAACCAACCAATAGATAAACTGATAGATTCTAATGATGATGAACTTAAAACACTGGGTTTTACTGAATATGCCTTGAGAGAACTTAGAGGGTTAAAACAGGCTGGTGATGATCTAGCTGCAGTAAAGAGGGATAAGGACATGCAAATAGAGGAATTAGAAAATAAACTTCGTAATTTAACAAGAGACTATGTAAAGTCTGTAGAAGAAGATACTAAAGATAAAGTGGAGTTGAAAAAGCAAATAGATGAACTAAATGACAAATTGCATGAGGAACAGTCAAAGGTATGGAGGTTAGACAATGACAGGGAGTCACAAACTAGAAGAATTAAACGTTTAATTGTTGATGTTCTAAAGAAACCAGATTCAACTATTCCTCTAAAGGACAGAATAAAGTTACTTTTTAAGACGTATGGTGTAACTATTAGCGCCATAATAACAGCTGTTGTAATGACATTTACAACTCTAGGTCTCAGTATCAGTAGTGCTTTAAGTGGTGCCACTAAATCTGTAAAACCAACTCCAGGACCAGGACCATCTCCAGGACCAGGCCCAACTCCAGGACCTACACCAGAACCTGGACCAAAACCATCAATACCAGATAAAGTAAAAGAAGGTCTCAAGAAGTTTGCTGAATGGCTAAAAGAACTAGCCAAGAAATCAGCTGCGGCTTTACCGGGAATCATCGGTTCTATCGTATCATTTCTCCTGAAAACAATTGGTGCAGTTGTTGGCTTTCTAGCTGAACATGAATTACTTTTACAGGAAGTCAACACTAGATAAGCATAAAAAGAAATGTGGAGAACACGATTACTGTAAGATTACTTTGCCTCCACCTAACAGTAAATGGTCACAAATTAAATTTGAAAAACACTCATTCAAAAATAGAGTTCCGTTTGTGATCTATGCTGATTTCGAAGCGATAAGCACAACAGTCAATGATAACTCGAGCTCTGCTCTCACAACTCAGACAGATACCACTGTTACCACTAAAAAACTTTTTAAACAAAATGCATCAGCTGTTGGTGTTTATGTTCACTCAGACTACACACACCTTTACAGTAGCCAGTATGTGTCTCACAGGGGTGCTGATGTTGTAGATGTGTTCTGTAATTGGTTAATCAGGATGGAAGAACAATTCTCTAATTTATTGAACTGTAACTTTCCTCTAACAATGACAGATGAAGACTCGAGCTCTGCTCTCAGGACGAAGTCCGACTGGCATAAATATCAATTAGAAACACATTGTTACTATTGTAATCAACCTTTGGGATATGACAAGGTCAAGGATCATGATCACTACTGTGGTAGATATCGAGGTGCTGCTCACAACTCGTGTAATTTGAATGAAAAGAAAGCTATGTTTGTTCCAGTGTTTTTCACAATCTCAGTAATTACGATTCTCACTTATTTATTAAAGAATTAATGACTAAGCTACCGAAGTACAAGAAACTGAAAATACTTGCCAAAACATCAGAGGAATACATTTCATTTCAGTTCGGTTGTTTCAGGTTTTTGGACTCGTACAGATTCCTGCAGTCAAGTTTAGACAACATAACCAAATCAATGTTGGATGATGATTTTAAAATTACCAGACAGCTGTTCCCAAATACCACTGACTTTAAGCTATTGAGGAAGAAGGGTTCAGTACCTTACTCTTTTTACACATCACATGAAAGCTACAATGTTACTTACCTAGAAAAGTCTATGTTTTTTGACGAATTGAAAAATGAAATGGCACCTGATTCTGCCTATGATGAGGCTAAGGTAATATGGGATCATTTCAAGATCAGGAATCACGGTGAGTTCATTGACCTCTACCTCAAAACTGATGTGATCCTTTTAGCTGATTTATTTGAGAAATTCAGGGATGTCAATTTGAACTACTTTCAGATAGATCCATGTCACTGTTACTCGGCACCAGGCCTAACCTGGCAAGCTGGTTTGAAGTACACAGGAATAAACCTAGAACTACTGACTGATACCAACATCTTACTTACTTTTGAGAAAGCAATACGAGGTGGAATTTCGGGTGTTATGGGAACAAGACATGTCAAGGCAGATGAACACCACAAACTACTCTATGTAGACGCAAATAATCTCTACGGCTGGTCCATGATGGAACCTCAACCCTATGGTAGTTTTGAAATGATAGATATTGATCCACTTAACATGAATGTTATCAGTAAAGAGCAGATTATGGCAATTCCAAGTGATAGTGAAGTAGGCTACTTCTTAGAGGTTGATTTGGAGTATCCAGGAAATATTAAATTTAAGTCAAGGAACTTTCCATTCTGTCCCGAATCTCTCTTTATTGAAGATGATGAATTAAGTCCTTACCAGAGAGAGTTACTGGGCGATGATAAAAGATCAAATGTAGAGAAACTAATACTAACACAAAAGGATAAAACTAATTACATAGTGCATTACAGAATGCTACAATTTTACCTCAAGCACGGAATGGTACTTAAGAGGGTTCATTCAGTGATAAGCTTTAAACAATCAAAGTGGTTAGCACCATACATTGATTTTAACACTAAAAGACGTATGGATTCTAAGACTGATTTTGAGAAAGACTATTTTAAGCTCATGAATAATGCGTTCTACGGAAAGACTTGTGAGAATGTAAGGAACAGGGTTGAAATTGAATTTGTATCGGACGGGGAGAGAGCCAGGAATGTAATGGCCAATCCCAGGTTTTCATCGATATGCGTATTTGACGAACATAATGCTGCTATTAGCATGAGGAAAACATCAATGAAATTCAACAAACCAATCTACATAGGAGCTTCAGTACTTGAATTGTCTAAATTATTAATGTATGAATTCTATTATGAAGTTCTTCAACCGTACTTTGGTGAGAAAAATATTGAACTGCTGTATCTAGATACAGATTCCTTTGTACTTAACATTAATACTGATGACTTAACTAAAGACTTAAAGGAGTTGAAACACTATTTTGACTTCAGTAATTATCCAAAAGATCATCCACTCTATGATACCAGTAAAAAGAAGGTACCAGGCTACTTTAAGGATGAGCTAGGAGGAGTAGAGATGACTGAATTCATTGCCCTGAGAAGTAAGATGTACGCTTACAGGACTAGGATTAGGACTATTTAGTCGAACTTTGTTCTCTGGACGTAGTCCGGGTCCTGTTTGATTTACTGAACTTTTAGTTTTTCTAGCATCTCTGTCTGTGCTAGTTTTTTTCCTTCTTCTAAAAAAGTCTTCTTTAAAGACTCTACATCAACAGCTGAACTTGCCTCCCTTTGTTTTTTCCTAATGGCATTTTTCATCGAAATGTATTTCTCCTTCTCCTTGAGAATCAAAGTAAACTCATCTGTAGATATGTGAGAATCGGTTAAGGCTTTACTAACCAAATCATTGATTGTGTTCAGTTTTGAAATTGCCAACATTCTGATATTCTCATGTTTTTCAATTTTCCTTAGAATATTCTTTTTCTCCCAGCCTAAGGCTGATGAAATAATGGCACTACCTATTGTTACGCCACCCAAAGCTAAGCCTATCGGTGCCGTGATGACACCAGCTAGAGCGGAAACACCAACAGATCCGGCTGCTACGCTAGTTAAATTAAGGAAATGGCTAATGCCAGTAATTACGCTAAATGCTTTTTTGTACTTTGAAAATATCTTTCTTCTAAATTCAATCTCGCTTTCTAAGAAACTCTTAACCTCACATATTTGTTGTAGTCTGAAAGCCTGAGGGTTACTTTCTGTATGCTTTTCAGACCTTTCATAGTTCAATTGACTTTCAGAGTTTAAATTACTTAAATCTGGATAAACCTTATTGTCTCCATCCATTTAATTAGTGGGAATAACTAGAATCAGTTGTTCTGTCATTTCTAGTGTTTAGTGTTGATCCTACAGACACTACAGGTTTTTGAAGTACATTAAATTTTAAAGGTTTTTCTGTCTCAGCAGGCACAGCAGGTTTTAAAGGTTTTTCGGGACCAGGCTCCAACTTTGACTCTACTTCTGCCTCTAATTCTCTATGAAATCGTTCTAATCTTTCTTTCCAATTACGTGGTCGTTTTGTGTAACCCCAAGTTCTATTCATTTAATTAAGTAAAATAAAATCAATTCACTGCAAAGAGTAAATTTCTTTCAAGTCTATTATTCAACTTAATCATCTCGTTTATGATTTCTGTCTGACTACATATGTTAATGTTCTGGTTCATTCTCATGTTATTATTTAAATTCGATAATCTATCAAGCAGAATCATATTTTCATCACGAAGATAATCCCCGAAATGCTGTGATATCACTATTTTCCAATTTGGTATTACATCCTGGTCTCGAAAGACAAACCAGTTTTCACTTCTCATCTTTACCATGAACTCCATTGACCTATCCAATTGATCCTTAAATAGTGTGTAGTCTACTTTAGCACTCTTCTGTCTGTTTTCTGTCTTTTCCATTGGTCTAATGTTAAACCAAGCAAAGCACAGTTCAGGTTTATCTTTGAATTCCTTTATTGGTAAGACATGATCCAACTCTTCTTCTACTATTCGAACTCTGTTCTCGGGACTTTGTCCTATTGGAGATAGACTCCTCTGGTACTCTAACCACTGTGAGAAGAAACTGTCTGTACATCCTAGATTGAATGATGAATTACCGGTCGGACTTCGTCCTGAGAGCAGAGCTCGATTACACTCTCCCTTAGAAATGCGGTTTAGACCAACTCTAATTTTGTGTCTGTCTCTATTACCATTTTGGTCAAGGTAATCCTTTTTGTAATATGAATTAAAACATGATCTACAGTTACCTCTATTTCCGTCTTTACCAAATTCACCATCACTTAGTAATTTATTTTCATAACATTTATTACATCCCTTGATTTTACTTGAACCACATTCTTTACAGTAATCAAGTAGTTTATTACGCCTGTTCTTTTCAAAATTAATTTCAGGTTTCTTTTCACAGCACTTAACACAATAAATTGTAGGTTGATTTTCCATGTTTTGATTCATCATATTATTCTGATTTTCCATGTTTTGATTTTCCATGTTTTGATTTAAGATAAACTGATTTATCATATTTTGATTTAACATGATCTGATTTATCATATTTTGATTTAACATATTATTTTGATGCAAATAATACAAAAACTTCTGAATATTCTGATTCATCATATTATCATGATTCATCATACCATTTTGATTCATCATACCATTTTGATTATCAAATATTGCTCCCTCCATTTCTTTCTTTATTTAGTAGGACATTTTTTTTTTAAATTACGTTTTTCGAACTTGTTCTTGTGACTTAAGTCACTTTAGAGACTTTATTTCATTTCAATGATTTGATATCAGAAACTGGTAACCATTCATTGAACTTATCACTGTAACCCTTCCACTTCACTAATCCGTATTTCTTGCCTTTACTGGTCTTGTACCTTAGGATTTTCTCGATCTTGTACTCTAGCTGGTCAGGATTAGGAACATAGCTCAATTCCTCTTCATAGAAATATCCTTGAATTTCTTCTTTGTGGTAATCCTCAAGCTTGTAGACGATAGGGTGAGTAAAGATGATCTGTTTGATTTGGAACACCTCCTCAGTGTAGTTGGGCATGTAACCTTTACCGAAAATGGACTTGTACTTTGAAATTCTTACACTGTCACATACTTTGTACTTTGGATCACCAAATGTCTCTTTGAGGTGAAGACCGTAAAGATTGTACCACACTATTCCTTCGTTTTCCATCTTTCTGGCGTCTACAGGTTTCATACCTATTGATGAGTGAAATGTGTTATTGTAGCCGCTGACCAGGTCATCCAGAACGTCAATCCACTTGTCAGTCTCCTTAGCGGTGAAATAACGCCACATTTTTTCTTTAAGGGTTCTATTGAATCTCTCTACTACTGCTGCCTTCTTATCAGATTTTGTGGAGAACCATTCTATGTCATTTTCTGTTAAGAGTTCCTTGAAGTGTTTGTTGTAAAATTCTTTACCGTCATCAAACTGGATTTTCGTTGGTTTTGCTTCCTCAAATATCACTTTAAATGCATCTCTGATTTCTTCTCCCCTCTTACTCTTAACTGCTAGAGCCCAAGAAAAACGACTAAATAGATCTATGACTGTTAAAATGAATCTGTTGCCTTTATTTTGTTTCTCGAATTTTTGCATGTCAACCAGATCTGCTTGCCATTGTTGATCGATGTACGATACCATTGTCTTCCTGAAGGTGAATTTCTTAATGGCCGGTTTGTGTAGTTGGTGAGTTGGTAGTGTTTCTAGAAATTCTTTCACTTCTTTTTGTTTAATAAGTTTTCCTGAGCTCTGCTCTCGTGACAAAGTCATATCTTCCTTGACCTGTTTCCAGATTTTACTCAAAGAACTGTAAGCCACGGGACTCTCGGGGTTGTAGTACAAATCCCTTAGATACTGCTGTGTGTCATCCTTTACATTCATTTAAATGAGTGAAGTATTTATTTACGAGCGACACAATATGTTAATTTCTGGTGTTACCAATTGTGGTAAGACATATTTTGCCCTTGACCTCTTAGAAAAGGAGTATCGGCACAAGTTCCAGAACATAGTCATTTTCTGTCCAACATATTTCAACAATAAGACATATGAAAGGAAATGGATTTACCAAGACAAGAATGTCTACATAGTTAATCCCGAAGCTGTGGCCAGTAATTTGGACCTTGTGCTTCAGTTTGCTACTCTGACCTTTGCTGGTTCTAACACATTATTCCTCATTGATGACTGTGCTAATTTGAGAGACACAAAAAAGAAGGTGTCCGAGTTATGTAATCTTGCCTTTTCCGGCAGGCACTACAATCTCACTGTTTGGTTACTAGTTCAGAAGTACAATTCAGTTGTCAAGGACTACAGAGAGAACATAAGAATTTTAGTATTATTTTTTAATAAGGATGAATCAGCCATGAAAGATGCCTTAGAAGAAAACAGTGTTATTCCTAAGGAGAAAAGACAGTACTACATAGAAGAACTTAAGATGAAAAAAGGATCAAAACTGATCATTAGATTACAACATCCATTTGGATTTACTCTTTCCCATCAAAAATCTTAGTCCCGCTTCTCATCAATGGTCTTAGTCTTTCTAACCCTAGTAAAATAATAAATTATTAACCCTAAACCACTAAGTCCTAGTCCTAGGTATTCGTATTTCTTCATTTCATCACTAGGTTGGTAGTAATCACTTAATTGTGGTCGCTGAGGTAGTACAATAGTTCTTTCTGGATGTAAATGATTGTAAACAGTAAGTGCTGAATCAGTATTGTTAAAATCAATAGAAGCGTCTCTTTCTCTCTTTAATTCAAGGTTAACGAAGTCAATGGTACTTTTCCTATGCTCCTCCCATTCTGTGGAGGCCTTCTGTAATTTCTCCTGAGCCAAATCATGTCTTTTCACTTCAGTCTCATAACCGTTTTTGTCTAGTTTTTTAAAAAGGTAACCGGATCCAGTGAATGCTAATCCATTGATTATTGCAGATCCAAATAACATGCCAATGCCAGCCATTTAATTTCAACGAATTTTAATTTCAATGATGTGTCCCTGAGAGCATAGCTCGAGTTAATACCAATTGGTACTGTACATTATGACCATTAAGATCGATGATGTCACCTTTTTCATCAGTTAAGCGAATATTCAGCTTATTGAATCTTGGTTTACAGGGAATTGCTATTGGTTTCTCAAATGTGTATGCTATTAAATCTCCAAAATTAGCTTCCTTTATTGGTCTTGTGGTTAGCACATCAGATGCTTCACCATTACTTAATACACTATTAGATTCGATTATGTCACAGTGAAAAACAAAATGGTTAATTGGTCTAAAATTGATGGGTTTCTCGCTTACAACATCATCCTTACTTTTATTGTCTAAAGGGTAAGGCCATTCTGATTTCATGCCAAATAATTCATTACTTTTACCAAGAAAATAGATCTGATAATGCGCCTCATTTTTTCTCTTTAGGAAGTGTAAGACGGCCTTACCTGTTGGTTCTTCAAGGTCAAATCTGACAGCACCTCTACTCATACTATTTTCTTTCAACTTATCCGCAAATACTTTTGAAAAGCTCTGTAGGTCATAGAGACCATCTGGTAGCGTAATCTCTGCCACATCAAACCCCTTAACTTTGATTCGGTTATTCTCCCTGGCTGCACTTATGTTGTAGAATGTACAAGGTATTACTGCAAAAGTTAAAGTGATGCTACATGCATCCTGAATTTCAGTCTTGAGATTGACTGTTAAATCACTTGAACTCTGATCTGGATAGTCACTTGAATCTATGTTCATTACAGTAACCATTTACTTAAGCAAATTTTCGTTTTCAAATTTACCTTTTATCAAATAAGTAAATTATTCTTACTTCATAATATTTCTGGGTAGGATTCCTTGATCGTAAAGGTACTCTAATGTTCCATTACTAATAGCTACAGTTCCACCCAGTTTAAGAATTTCCTCTAGGTTGGCCTGACTTGGGGGACCAATATTGATTCTCAAGAACCTTTTCAGTAACATAGAGTAACCAATTGTTGTTGATGCCAACAGTAAACTTTGATACAGTGTATTTATGATATCTTTCTTTCCTGGTGTATCCATTTAATTACTTAGAAAATCACTAGTAAAACTCATTTATCTAGTATTCAGTGCTGGAGTGAACTTTTGTTCTTGCAACACCTTAGTGTTGGAGTGAAGCAATCTGAGAATTCTGGATGTTTACCTGGGCGTCAGAAACCACGAATATGTGCATTTTGTATGGTCCCTTTCCAGATTTCTTTGTAATAGATAATTGAATACCATCTTTTGTGTTCTGGAGCTTCTTTCCTGATCCGTGTAGACGATTATCTTCAGAAGTTCTCAGGTCCAACCATAAACCATAGTGATTAGAATCACCATAGTATTTCTCCATGGTCATGTTACAGTCATGAGTTTTCTTCAAATCTTCAGACATAAAATGTTTCTTGATCTCCTCCCATTGATCCATCATTCTCATTCCTTCTGGGAACACCTGATTGGCAACACCCTCTATTGTGATCTGCACTTTACTTATGTTAGGGTTTTCAAACTTCTCTGAATCTCTAGCTCCATCTACATAGTCAGACACAAATAGTAATAATAATCCTTTAATAGACATTCTTGGAAAGTTGATGTTCTCATTAATTAGTGTTTCATTAGCAGTAACATTGACTGTCTTAAAATGGTCTACCCAATCATAAAATATTGAGAATCCAGAATTGTACTTGTTACTCAATTGACTAGCAATCATTTTGTTGGTTACGGTATCATATTCAAAACAAATATTCTCTAGTTTGTAGCCCATACTTGCTGTGGTTGCGGTAACTATGATCTCTTCCTTTGGTGCTAATGTGATTTCAATGATAACATCTTCTTGAATTGGAAACTTGTAAAATGGAGCATGATGATGGAATAGTTCAAAATCTAATGGTATTTTGTACTTCTTGTCAAACACTTTCTTTAAAGTCTTTTCATTAGCTGTTTCTCCAGTGACATCAGCTTCAGCGACTCCTGATCTTAATTCTCTAAGATTTTCTGATTGAATACCCTGAAAAACTCTATCATTTCTTTCTTCTCCAGTTAGCCACAGATCTTTAAATGTAGAATAATGACTGTATTCGTCAAGGTCAAATATCTGCTCTGTTCCCCACTTAACCACCATCTTTGAAATCAGGTTTCTACCAAGATTATTTACAACACTATTTTTAGAATCACCAGAAATGGTTACATCAGCAGACAGATAAAGAGATTTAGGTACAAAGAATGTATTCTCTCGCAATGCCGGTATTCTAACATACAAAGTTTCTTTGGGGTTAGCAGATGAGGGGTTATGAGTAATGATATGATGCTGCCTCTCAGCTTTCAAACCAAGTGGAATCTTATGTGCCCTTTCGGTATTTAATAAATATCCTGTTGCCATTTTCTATTTATTTACTAGTAAAATTATGTGGACTTTGAAGATCACTCATTTCGCAAACGTAGTAATCAATAAGATTCTCTTAGAAGAGAATAACTAGGTCATTGGATTCTCTTCTAAGAGAATATCTAGGTCAGATTGATTGGATTCTCTTCTAAGAGAGTCACTTACTGCGTAATGACTTAATTGGATTTTCCTCGTATTGGCTGGTTTACGAGGAAGTGTTTTCCCCGTAATACGATCGATATTTTGTTAAAGCTGACAGATTTCTACAGTATATTCCCTCACCATTTCATTGCAACGCTTCACTGGGAATCTCATGAATGATAGAAAGTGTGTATTGTGGTGGATTGGTTCTTTGGGGTTGTAGGCTTATTTGGGGCAAAAGACCTGTAAGGTCTTTGGTCAAAAGGGCCTAAAGCATAACCTAGTTCCTACCATCGCAATATACACTTTCTAACATTTGCTCCAATGAGTAGTTGCACTTGACCTTCAGAAGGGTATTGCCGGTAGATTCCCTCCAGATGACTTGTTATTGAGGTTGGTTTCTGTTTATAACGAGGCACAGCATAAATTTAATCAACCCGTATGCTCTTCTCACTACAACCATTGTCACAGGGGATAACTTCTGTAGCAAACTTTAACATCTCTCGCTGTTGACCGCGAGCTTCTACTGTCCCAAGACTTAAACGTTCCACTTGACCTTGAACTTGAAGCTGACTAGCCAATTCTGTACTACAAAGTGACGTCTGCGATCCAGGGTCCAACAAGGCAAAGGTTCGAACAGCATTTCCATCTGAGCTGTTGATGGTCACGGGAACAACTTGTAGTAGGACTGACTCATCAGTTGTCCTGCTATCAGTAAATGTAGATGTGCGAGACTGAAAGGGGCGAAGCGGCAACATTCAAGGCTGAGCTGGTAACTTTTGGCCTTGTTGTAGTCAGGCTTGTAGCAGTGCTTGTAGTAGTGAGGGGAAAAACTCTGGCACTTCCATGTAACAGTCGATAATGTTTCGCAGTGCATCCATTCTCACCACATAGCTTGGATTTATGACAATGGCGACTCCTGTGACCAGCAACGAGATATGAAAAACATAAGTTCTTATCAGCTGCAACTCGTGCTCTCTCTGAAGGTGTTTTTTCCATGAATTTAGGACATTGGCCAATTTTATGACTCTGCTTACACTCTGGGCAAACGTGGACATGTACGTTTGACTGTACAGTCCTTCAAAAAAGTAAATGGACACACAAAAATCAAATTTTCTTGAAAACGGCTGGTGATAAATCGATTCGGTTTGCTGCATTTGATAGGACATTTAGTTGTGCATCATGGTATCTACCACATAAAAATTAGCCATTTCATCTAATACCGACTTTTATTGATTTACAAAAGGCCCCAAAATCAACTTTTTCGTTTCCGATTTTTTTCGTACTTTTTCTTGATAGGATGAATCACCATGATGAAAAACCCACGTCCCCATCAAGGTGATGAAAATATCTTGTGTTAATTGGTGGGAAAACAGCATTTTATGTCAAAATTTTGCACCTTGTTTATTGACTTTGGAATTACTTTGGAGAAGTCGACCATAGCCAATTATGTCAGTTTCAACATGCAGCCCGAGTGTTAATTCCTTATTGGCTGAGGTTTTGAATGGGGGTGGAAATGTTGTTAACATTGATGTATTGTAAACGCGAGGGTAAAGTAATATTGGTGAACCCATTGTCCAGCTGCCAAATCCAGGCCTGGGAGAGCTATTCATAGGCATATTAAACAAGGCCATTGAAATGGTGACATGATTCCGGTTGTCTGGGCCAGGTGAATAATATCAAGGGGGCATCTCCGCAGTAGAAGACCGGGTAAAAAAACCCTTTTGCACAAATGGGTTAATAAGTTGCAGATTCAAGTGAAAACTGTGGAATTTCTTAGATATTCACTCATAACTCAACAGAAGCTTCTAGTCAATATAAAATTTGCCCCCAAAAAATGTGTGATAAAAAAGTTGATTTTGGGACCTTTCATAAATCGAAAAAATTGACTTATAGGTAAAATAGCAAATTTCCAAGTGGTAGATATCATGATGCACAACTAAATGCCCTATCAAATGCAGCAAACCGCATCGATTTATCACCAGCCGTTTTCAAGAAAATTTGATTTTTGTGTGTCCATTTACTTTTTTGAAGGACTGTACATCAGGCTGTTGTGAAACAGTCGCAAGCGCAGTAACCGCATGATTGTTCGATGACACTGACGATGTCCATTTTTTACGAGCTGTTGGCGCCGGGCAGCATTGCGCTATTTTTACTTGCTGTTGCAACCATTTATCAAAGTCTTTCAAGTTTGGGCGGGAACCAATTTCAACGACACCTTTTCCCCAATCTCGCTTAAGTTCAGGCGGCAATTTCAGGGCTAGGCGACGCAAGTTTTCTGCACTGTTGATATCACCAGTATAGCCTAAGCTTTCTAACGTGGTAATCACGCAGTGAAGAGTTGCACTAAATTTCTCAATCGCTTGATGGTCAATTTGATTATTAGCGGGAAGCGTGAACACAGTGCCAAGCGTGGCATGAACGATATCTTCTCTCTTCCAAAGCGCACCTTTAGTGCATCCAATGCAGCTTGGTAAAGATCACCATTAAACATCATTCCAGAAATAATCTGTTCTGCAATCCCTGCAATGGCCGACTGCAAGTGTGTCATCTTTTCGGTGTTTGTCAGCGAGGGTTGGCTATCGATGAGTGCTTTGAATTACTCGAACCATCTTGGCCATTCAGCACTTTTGCCAGAGAATTTAGGCAGCTGGATCTTTGGAAGCGACTTTGGAAATGGTGAGCGTAGAGGAGCTGGGGCAGGGGTAGGCCTATTATGCTTGTGGTCTTGACAAATAGGGTCCTTGAAATTGCAGTCTTCAATCCATTTTTCAACATCATCAAAATCTTCATCCCTATCAACATAAAAACGGGATCAACACGAGGATTTGATTGTGGTTGTTGTTATCTTGTATACTTTTCACAATTTCCGAATAAGCCGTTCGGGGCGCCGAAGACAACATATTACACTGTCGCAGTATGCGACAGGTCCTCTCCTGGTTGTTGAAGCGGTGAGCATTCCTGTCATAGCCCTCCCTTCTACCACGGTTTTGTCCAGGGTCATGACCTCGGCCCCTCGGGCTATGAAATTGTGGTGGCGGTCCCCGGAACGGGTCTGGTTCATGAAAGGCGGTGGTCCCACGAAAGACGGTGGTCCATTGAACTGTTGTACACCTGAACCCAAAGCAGCAACATCACTCATGACATTATGGTCAAAGACTGGCAGGTTTATGGCCAGAAGGTGGGCCTCATAGCTCTTTGCTTTCTGCATGACTTGTTGAAGGGATAGCTCATTGTATTCAAAAAACTTGTCTCCTAGAGGACCTTCTCGAAGGGCCAGGTAAGGCTGGAGGCCTAAGTCAGGCTGGAGGCCACCATATGCCCACTTGCTGTATAGGCTGATTTGGAAAGCTGAATCATCCAGTGTTTCCCTTGGTTCCTCTCTACATCACAGAGTTTCCCTACCTGTTGTGTATTTGTCTCCAGAGTCAGCAAGAAAGCAGGTAGGGAGGCCATTTAGATACGTTGTGAGATAAGTTCTAGTTGGTTCATCTTTATTTGCAGAATTTCCATTGAACTGTTGTACACCTGAACCTAATGTAGCAACATCACTCATGACATTTTGGTCAAAGACTGGCAAGTTTATGGCCAGAAGGTGGGCCTCATAGCTCTTTGCTTTCTGCATGACTTGTGGAAGGGATATGTCCTTGCATTCAAAAAGCTTGTCTCCTAGAGGAACTTCCCGAAGGGCCAGGTAAGGCTGGAGGCCTAAGTCAGGCTGGAGGCCACCATATGCCCGCTTGCTGTTTGCTCATAGCTCTTTGCTTTCTGCATGACTTGTGGAAGGGGTATGTCCTTGCATTCAAAAAGCCTGTCTCCTAGAGGACCTTCTCAAAGGGCCAGGTAAGGCTGGAGGCCACCATATGCCCGCTTGCTGTTTAGGCTGATTTGGAAAGTTAAATCATCCATTGTCTCCCCTTGGTTCCTCTTGAGATCACAGAGTTTCGCTACCTGTTGTGTATTTGTCTCGAGAGTCAACGAGAAAGCAGGTAGGGAGGCCATTTAGATACGTTGTGAGATAAGTTCTAGTTGGTTCATCTTTACTTGCAGAACTAAGAGATTCTCAGTATCCCACTCATGGGGTGATATGAATAAAGACTAGCAAATGCTTTTACTCCGGTTTTGTACAGGAAGGCCTAGTGTAAATGTACATGGAGATTCAGATAAAAGCATTTGCTAGTCTTTATTCATATCACCCATGGACTAGAGGAGGCATGGTCTACCGGTTTAAATGCCCACTGCCTGTTGAAGTTGGCTTGTTTGGCCCTGATGCTGGTGGGTCCACATGCGGCGGCCTGATCTAGAAAAATGTTCATTCGCCACTGGGCACTCCCTCCAGAAACAATTATCAGTACCCCTACAAATGTGTAAGGTTCTCTCCTGGTTGTTGAAGCGGCGGTCATTCCTGTCATAGCGCTCCCTTCCACCACGGTTTTGTCCACGGCCGCAACCTCGGCCCCTCAGGCTGTGCAATTGCGGTGGCGGTCCCCGGAACGGTGGTGCTCCATTGAAGGGCGGTGGTCCATTGAACTGTTGTACACCTGAACCCAAAGCAGCAACATCACTCATGACATTACGGTCACAGACTGGCAGGTTTATGGCCTGAATGTGGGCTTCGTAGCTCTTTGCCTTCTGCATGACTTGTTGAAGGGGTAGGTCCTTGTGGGGATCAGGACAATTCCCCCCCGGACAACTCCCCCCGGTCAATTGCCCCCCGACAACTCCCCCCTAGGCAATTACCCCCCAGTGAAATTGCCCCCCAGTCAAATTGCCCCCTGTCAAATTGCCCCCCCCGTCAAATTGCCCCCCCCCCCCCCGGTAAAATTACCCCCTGGTAAAATTGCCAACCGTAAAATTGCCTCCCAATATCTAATTGCCCCTGGATAACCCCCTGCCAAGAAAAAAATTGAAACATTTACCATTGTTCATCCAGTCTAATGAAATGCGCTAGAAATGCTTTATCCCGTGGGGTTTTTGAATATCAATGTCTTGTCTCCAAGCACTGGTATCTCTGATAATCCGACCAAAATCAGTAGGTTCGGATCATCAGCAGACACCAATCTCTGGAGATGAGGAGGGCCTTCCCAAGAGGCCGTCGATCTTGACCTGCAGTGTGCCGATAGAAGGTCACAAGGGTCACGTCCAGGTAGAATCGTAGAATCGAGAAAATCGACAAGTCGGATATTGTTGGATAAGTATATTAGAATTTTCGTGAGAAGTATTCAAGTACAACATTCAGGTGAGCTGTGTACTAAAGGACAACTTACGTTAAGGTTATTTAAGGGTTGCTGAGAATCAGGATGGAGAGGTTAATATTTAGAATCTATGCCTAAGCAGGGAGCGTTTAATTTCGTATTTTTCAGACCGAAGTCAAAAGTCAAGAGCCTAGATACTGGGTGTACCTCCTTTTTAAAGCCCCAACTGTCGCGCATGCGTCGTTGACCAGGAAGACCCTAACTCGTCATAAATGACCAATCAGGGACGGCCAAACCATTTAGGAATCGTCACAACCAAACCACGGGAGTGTGATTTGGCCCTTATGCAAACGAGCAACTGTGACCCAAGCCTATTGTTTCGGGGGTCCCTAAATGGCGACGACGATCCTGAGTCAGCGCGACAGCTGTAAACCTGCGAAAAACAAGTTTTAGAAATTCTGACCGAAGTCAACTTAATTCCAACTGACAACTCATTACTAATTAAGACTAGGTGGTTTTCTTGTTAATTAAATAAAAGATGGTCTTTATAAATTAACCCCGTGAAAGGACAGCTTGAGTTCTCAGCGAAGTCAGAATTTGTCAAACTAATTGACCGAGTAAATATGTAGTCGAAACTCTCACACAAAAGAGAGGATGTCATTTTATATCAATTTATATGTCTGACCTCGATGCCAAGTTCCCAAATCGTACTTTCACGTACTTCACAAAGGGTAGAAACAAAGGTTTTAATTAAATAAATGGTTTACAAAATCACCATTCGTTAACTATCATCAGGGTGATTACCCTTTAAGAATTTCATTCATACAACATTATTTTAGTCGAGATATAAAACAGTAATTGAAAATTCTTATATAAATTATGGCTTTCCGCCTATGACTATAGGTATAACTTATTCTAAGGAAAACTAAGGATGTGTCGTTCGAATAAACTATTAATATATCGCTTCAATTTATGAATCTGAGTTTTTAGACATCACGTTTTTCAAAGTTATCTCCATGTGTATTTGGTCAGGATGTACGCAAATTTTAGCAACAGCTGAAGGGTAATTACGTGAATGACTCCAATACTTCGTATAGTTTTGTACACAGCTCTTACATAGATATAAACCACAGATTTTGTCGGATTTAATGTGTTACCTCAGAGTGAGAGTGTGGCGGCTTGAACAATTTATATTAATCATTTGACCAACTTAAAGGGAAAATTACCCTACCATACTCTAAAAATTCAACCTTAAACTATTCCAATCTAAGAAAAATAAACCGCAGTTTAAGTAGGATATAAAGCCGTCTGTTACAGTCTTCTCAATCGCCAGGGGAATGGATTCATCAAACTCAGTAAGGGGCCGAGTATTCATTCTCAACATCCTGGAATGAGATTAAAGCCAAATGGTCTCCGAGCCATTGGAAGAAAAACGTCATTAATTTTTCAACAGGAACAATGATATACATGTATTATAAATCAAAATCAACATGAAATCTTCATACAAAAATAAAATAATCCAAATGAAAACAAGACTAATTACAATTGTGCGTTTCCCGCAAACTCAAGTTACAAAATGCCACCGTATTCATCACTTATTGTGGGTATCCTGAGACTGCTGGGCTATATGCTGGACCCCATCCGATAATATAGCTAACTGAAAATTTCACGATGTGAACGATGCCTCACGAGAGCTCGGCGCCTGTAGTTGACGCACTTTTTTGATGACGCATCCATTGTTCTCATAACAATAGGGTTTACATATAATCTCGTCCCCAGTTTTACATAGCCTAGGACCAAGGTTGGATTTTAAAAAACCTAGGGACGAGGTTGTATGACCTAGTTTCGATTTGCATAACAATAGAACAATACAGGCAGGAGGTGCAGGGCTAGGAAGTAAAGAAAGTCCATTCATTCGAGTTTTAACAAAGGGAATTACTTTCAATAGGTATTGTTCGATTTCGCTCGCGCTCCGCTGCATTTCTATGGGGTATTGTGCAACTGTATTACAATGGTAGTGTATCTCTCCATGTATTAGATAGGCTCGGAATCAAATCCTATATTCGCCTATGTATCTCCTGTGTATTAGATAGGCTCGGAATCAAATCCTGTATTCGCCTATGTGTCCTCCTGTGCATTAAGTAAATTAAGATATCATATATACTACAAGAGTTTAGGCACAACTCCATAGCGCTTTATTGATTCTAAGAAACTACAAGACCACCACCAACATGCATACAGGTAATAAGAAAATATTCTACAGATTAATTAGAGACCAGCTCTTCTAAAAATAAAAACATCTATGGCAAGCCAGGAACATTTAAACAGTTTCTTTCGCATCTACAAATCATTCTACATGGCATTTGCTTGCATCGCAAGTATTTACCTAGTCTACGTGTCATGACATGACCTTTAAATCGTACACACTCATCCACATTCACTTTGTACTTTTCCTGGGCTTTTTTTTTGGCTTTTCTTTGGATTTTTCTTGGCCTTCTTGGCCACCGGTGCATCACTATCCGGTTCCTCATCGCTACTAATGATATGTACAAGAGATTTCGGAGATTGTGCATCTGCCGATTCATGAGCTGACATTTTTTTCATTTTCGGCCTTCCAAAGCCAATCAGTGCATTTTCTAGTTGCACACAGATCAATATATTCCTCGTCATCGGAATCATAAATTTGCAATGCAAGGCTCTCAATCTCAAGATCAGTTTCATTCAAAGCTTTGATGGTGGCATCCTTATTATCTGAAGGGCCTTCCATCACTGATTCAAACTCCGCTAGGAGATTTCGTTTCATGTTAATCTTGAGTTCAAGATCCCTTTTCTTCTGTTTGCGGGTTGGTGCATGCAATTGTTGTGGGAAAGACAGTCCCTGCACGCCACTCATCATCACTGCCCCTGGAGTTTCAATACCGCTTGAAGCAGGACTGAGAGGAGGAGGAGGACGTGAAAGAGGAGTTGTCGTTCCCATTTCATTTGCAGCAACATCCTGTACTTTCTTTGGACTCGGAATGTTTATTTCAAAGGCAAATGGTTGGTCATCCTTCTCCATCGCATCGAATAGTATTCCAGCCTCGTATTCCGTGTACAATTCCTTCCACATGAGAGGATGCAACGGTTTCTTTACCTTCTCCAGGTAATCACATTTCTTTGCATACACAAATCTACAACGATTTTGTATAGCCACTTTGTCTTCACCGGTCAACCAGTGATCAATTGGCCTGTTTGTTGTGATTATGACTGGAGTTGGAGAAACCATTGCATCCCCTCTGCACTTCACACAGGTCTTGAAGGATGTCCCCTCCAAGAGCAATTTGGTCTGGTCTACCAATTCAGGTAATACCACGAACTCTTCTGCCATTATCAGATTCTTATTCACACAATCCATGAATGCAAACTGATTTGCAAGATGGGGGTGAACTTCACCATAGTTGTGGTTGTACAATGGCAAAAGAGATCGCACTATGTAAGACTTCCCTGCGTTGCTTTCACCTTGAAGTACCAAGGTGTTGACCTTCGACTTGCTCTTGCAGAGGACACCAAACAAGCGAGTTAAGAAATCCTTCTTTTCGATATTCCAAGCTTCTAGAATTTCGTTGAACACAAGAAGAGAGCTATCCACCGATAAGTATTCGTCAAGAGAATATTGATACGAACGTTTGTCTGCATTATAGAGTCTATCCGTAAAACGAAGTTGAAGTTCCTTCTCGATGCACAAGTCGCGTGCTTTCTCGAACAGTTGTTGGAAGTTCTAACGGCTGAAGATTCTCCTCAAGTTGGTCATTACGCTGTGAGAAATGTTCATCTCTCCGGACAAGTACTTGACGTAATCCTTTCGATTGCAAACATGATGCTTCATCATAAATACTACTAACATGTCTATGCAATCTTCGTTGCTGAACTTTCGCATTTGGTCTCCACTAAGTTTTCGCCAAGCGTTATCCTGACCTTTAGACAAGTTTGGGTCGCGGGTTCCGTCTTCTCCAGTGGCTCCGTTTCCGGTCGCCCATCTACGTTGTCCTTCATCTCGGGTGCGTTGACGGTTTGCGTGCTTCTCAAATCCTTGTTTATCAGCGAGGGCAGTGGCTCTAGCGGTATCCAATAATAAGATCTAGATCCCTCGAACGATCGCGGAGGAGTCTCACAATATTGAAGCAGGCCGTGCGGGCTGATGCAGGCAGATACCCGATAATAACCAAGCAGATCCTTAACAAGGACTTTAAGACGAGATAAAGGCCTGCAGTTGTCAGGGCGACCTGATAATTTTGCAATTCCATGGAGGTGGTAATGCGGGAACTCGTTGCATTCAGAATAGCCTGTATCGAGTCGCTCATCTCGAGGGTGCGCGTACCAGATTGAATCCAAAGCGTTCAGTTTTTTAACAAACTCTCGAATGACGGGATTTCTAATAAAGTCCGACCCTTCGTCGATCACAAATATTCTCGTTCCGTTAGTATACTTAACGTCCTTCCACAGATCACCCAAGTTCGGAAATGAAAGTATTATTGATTGGTGGGAAGACATCGTGACGGCAGTGCAGGTTATGAAAATTTCAAATCTAAACTTACATTTTATAGTCTACTGCGGGGTATTGTAAATTCCCTGACTCTCCATCTGCTTATCCCATTGGAGGCCCGGTTTCAGAAGCACCTCCCTCCATTCATTAAATCTCATCTCCGCTGGCCATAGAAAACAGTCCACGTATTTATCTCCATGAAAAGACCACATCATGTCACGCTGAGTGGACAACCTCCTGTCAATTTGAACAAAGGCACATTCGGAGTTATAGAAATCATTCAAGAGTGATCCCTTGGTGTTGCAATAATATGCATTTATCCAAACGCTAATCCCGCCCACATGGGGCCACAAAGGATCGTCCTGAGGCATTTTTCCTGCTTCAATGATTTTCATCCGTTGGTAAATCTCCCCCGGTAAAATGCCATCAGGCCATTCTTCCGTATTAACGGTCGTGTCTAGCAGCAAAGCGTCCTTTGTCGTCTCCTTGCTTGAAAAGTGGCCTCAGGACAAAGATGGAAACTTCACTCTCGATCATTGTTGCAACTGCTGTGCTTCATAATGTGGCTATCGAGGTCAACGACCCTTTCCCGGATGAGGATGAAGACCATGAAGACGACATGCCATTGGACCCGATGCCACCCGTTGATCGTGGCGGAAATGCGAAGCGTCTTGCTATCACAAGGCAATATTTTGGATAGTGCACATCCGTGTACTTGAGCGAGGTACGTTCTGCAAAGTACTACGTGTATAAAAAAACATGATGCACTTATGATAGCTTATTACTCAATTGTTTATGGATTCGAACCCACTGTCACCATGTACTGGCTGCAAGCCATCCATAAACTATTGAGTTATTTGCCATTGAAAATGTATCATGTTTTTTTATACACGAAGTACTTTGGAAAGCATGCATAAATCCAGAAAGCATAGCTGAGCGCTCAGCTAGTTCATCGATATGTACACGTTGCATTCATGGTACATGACTAAAACACATATATATGTACATGTATATGTGATAATTTACAGTATAACATACAAGGTTGAAATTGCTTTTGAATTCATTCTTCTATTCACTTTACGCATAGGCGTCCCGACCGGGTTGGGCGGTTGTACGAATTTTATCGCGTTATGGTCCTTTTGTTATTACGCATTGTGGAAAGTCGTTTAAAGCGTATTTCACGTAACATTAGGCCACAGAACACTTACTCGCTGCTGTTCATAGAAACTACTCTTGATTTAAGATTGATAATTTTCCTGCCTTATGAGACAAAGATATACTCCATATTTTCCTGAGCAGTGAGGACGAGAATTGACCTTGACCTCAGGGACCGTATAATAACTATGTCAAGTTGTATAAGACGCACTAACCCTGGAAAATGTTCATTTCAACAGTTATGCAGGAATATGTGAGGTCGCCACTATGCCAAGGTTGTATGTCCCACGAACATGACGAACGCTGTAAAATGCCTTCCAACTGAGTTAGGCTAAACATTCGACGTCGCCATTACGCCGAGGGATAAACATGTCCCCAATAACGCCCTTTTGTTTGCTAAGGTATATTTGATCGAAAACTAAATTTGTTGGAGCGAGATAGGGATACAAAACCTTTCTCTGTCTGAACAAAATCGTCTCATATTTACACTCATATCTACAACTAGGCTGGGGCCTACACTGAAAAGAAGGTGATGACATCCGTCGCCGCACTCAGGCATGTCAGGGAGCGCGGTAAAGTCCCTGGGTCGTGAAAACTCGACATCGACATACATGTAGGACAATTTTTTCTTTATAATTTGGTGAATAATAAAGTACCTACGAAGACCAAGCTGGGACCTCTCCGTTGTAAACGGAAATGAATGGACCTTGGCCTATATTGTTGGCCCAAGGATTTGTTCACTGTGGGGTGCGAACCTAGTGATAACGCTGTGTATTGTCTGTAAAGTCCAAGGAAGGATCGCGACACTCAGATGGCAGCACATGTGTGCGAATGGAAAATAGCTATACTCAGACTGTGCGGCCACCTTGGTAGTGGTGTTCCCTTCCTTGGTACTTTACCCTAGGCTTACGTGACACGAGCTCTGCTCCCCCTATGGCAAAAAAGGAGTAAATAGCTGATTTAATAATGAAACTTGCTCCCTTTTGCGGAGGGGGCGGGCTAAGGGTCCTACGCATAGGCGTCCCCGCCGCGTTATCAGGACGTATAGTAGGCCTTGCACACTCTTTTACCGAGCAGTGAGTACACGTGTTGTACTGTCATGTTGTGTGTGTCCCGATTACGCTGGAAGAAGAAATTCGCTTTAAGATACGACGTCGCCATTATCCAAAGGTTAATGTACCAAATATGCAACGTCGATGCTTAGTCATTGGGAGTCAGATTCAGAGCCGGACCAAGGATTGAAATGAAATCTTAGCATTGAACTATGGACACTCGGTAGGCCCGTACTTATGGGAAGGTGAGGCTTGGTTTCTGAACAGTACATAACCGCCTTGTTGGAGGGAAAGTGACTTGGGCTTGTAGTGGCATGATCAGAGTGATGACGACATGCACACTAGCAGCCAACTTCGACGACTCGAAGCGTTTGACTGAACGCCTCTCGACACCAGAGAGTTTGCGGCCGGTTGATCCCGGTGTAATAGAATCTGATGCCCCCTGATATTAAATGCCCTCAACAATAGAACACGGCACCGTTCAATAGGACTCTAAAGAGACCAAGACCCTTAATCCGAAGACGAACAATACAGGCGGGCATCAGAAAAGGGAGGGCATTTGATTCTATCACACCGGTAAGAGCACACCTCATGTTCAGATCAGTAGCGTCTCTTCCGCCACTCTGGGCTGTCAAGACGCAAGCTGATTTGCAAAAGACCCGCCACTGACGCCAAGTCAGGCGCGCCGCCATCCGTTTACTGGCGTTCAAACGCGGTGACACGCGTCAAAAATTAAACTTATATTTCGGGTCGAGAAATGACGGAGCATGCCCAATTTCCAGTTACTTTTTTGTGACAATGTCTCATGGTCATGTGATGTGAATCTGGAAATTCACTTGACTATGAAATAACCTGAAGCGTTCTGTCACCATGCAAGGGCTGCATGAGTGCCAAGTCGTTGGACATTCAGGCTGTGGCGCTGGGTTGTGGTCTGCTTATTGTAATTCTTTCCGCATACACCGGTGGGAAGGACAGTTTTGCTTTTTTCCCGAAAATTAGCCAAGCATTCTTGCCACTTCCCAAGACAGTTGATTAGACAAATACGCACCACCAACCGGGTCTCAGATTCACATCAAGCCGGCTGGTGGCGATACTCGTGTCTTTGTATCTTATAAAAGCCAAGGTTTTAAACCTTGCTACCATCAAGTTTCTACAGGGCCGAAGACCAGCAGGGATCTGGACAACATTCACAGACCAGGCGTTTTCTCGGTGATTCTAAAGCAAAGAAAAAATTCTTTCCTCATAGGATATTTCAGTACACATTCTCTCCTTCGCAGGAAATGAAATTGAACTCTTTCATGAGGAAATGAACTCGCTAACCCAGGACGATGATTCAACACTGAATCCAGACAACGTGGCTTCCTGCCTCTCCGACAGTCTGTCCCTCTCTGTTTACATACATGCATAGACCTACTTGAAATAGACACCGTTACGTAGGAGCTACATCAAATGACTACCGTAGGCAGCATAACCTGTCGGGGATGGGGTGGGGATTCCTGATTATGATTCCGATGCCCTGTCGGATATCTTTAATTCGATTATCAAGATCGACGCCCTTAGGCCCTAGAGTTCTGGTGGACGCATACTCCTTAACAGCTGACGGACAGGAGAGGAGATAGCGAGATAGGATCAGTACCATCTGGCCCCATCGTGCTGGCATGTGTGTTACGCGTCCTACTATGGCCAACAACAAACGCCCTTAGTGTAGAAATCGTAGTGGGATGCAAAGAGGAGGCTTGATTGAAATCCTCGGAAAGGCCAGCAGTTTCAACACGTATCTCCTTTTCACTGTTCTCAACTGTTGACTGTTGTACAAGCAGCTCTTGCTCCAGAATACAATATAAAATAATAGTTGAGCAGTTAAAAATCATGACTAGAACTGACCCAGTGTCTTTACTAAAAATGAAATCAGAAGGAAGTGTTTTTTTTTAATAACTGATTGCGTTTATTAATCTACAAATCCTCGTTACATTTATTAACAAATGATTTCCCATGCATTATGATATACCCTGCCTAACATATAAATTTCTACAATGAACCCTGTGTTACCTCCATGTCTAGTGGCCCTATTCAGACTGTTACATGTTACTCTTTTCAATATGAACCGAAAAGCTTCTCATGGTCTTGTGCCTCAATGTGACCATTATTTGACATCTAAAATGCATTATATCTATTATTTTACATCTAAAATGCAACATACATACAATACACTAAATAGTGAAAAAAGCCGGAATAATAAAGCCTCCACAAGACCTTTTCTTTGAAAGGCTTCTAAATGATTTCGGTAGAATTAATCCCCCTGGTTAATGCAAAAGTGCGATCGGAAGATGATTCCCCAGCCACGCACAAAACGATCATATATACACTTGACAGGATTTCATGAAGTGAAAACCCCAACGGAAATGATCACTAATCCAATAACAGCAATAAAAAGACATCATATTTGACACTCGCCCCCATGAACAAACATTTGTTCCAGTGAGCACATTATGCTCCTTCATTTCACCGACTGGGATATCTGGTAACAATTGATGTACACTCATGGTCAAATGTTTATGGACACCAGTTATTGAACACTTTCTCAAAACGGCTGATCATCTTGAACCCAAATTTTCACCACTTGTGGAGAAACTTCTTGGCTATCGAATGATATCACACAAGTAGTTGATATCATGACCAATTGCATAACAAAGTTATTACATAATTTTGAGAGGCATCTTTTTTCACTTTTTTGTTGATGAATTTTTCGAAGCACTCTGGCATCATACGGATAACAATGATTAGACTTGCTGTGAAGAATTGTTTGGAAAACATGTTGATAGATCATGAAAAGTAATCAAAATTTGAGATGAGATTTTTTTCTGATTTTTCGATATATTCTGGTAGTACACATCCCTGAATGATTGGTGATTTTTTTCAACTAAGGGAACGTCTCAAAATTATGATTCGAAAACTTTGATACTTCCAAGTACCGGACTTTTCTCAGCAATATGATTTGATAGCTGGGCTAAATTGGTGCCAATCCGTATTTGGGTATGACCTCTCAATGATACGGTTGCAAAAAAAAACGAAAATATTAAAATACCGAAAATGTATCTCAAAGCCGAAATGAGATTTTCCAAAAGTTTTTCACAGAAAGTTTTAGCAATGTGTAAGGTATTATGTAGGCTAAATTTGGTTTTGAAAAATTTATTACCAAAGAAGTAAAAAAGATGCCTCTCAAAATTATGTAATAACTTTGTTATGCTATTGGTCTTAATATCAACTGTGATATCAGTCGATAGCCAAGAAGTTGTTCCACAAGTGGTGAAAACTTGGGTTCAAGAGATTAGCCGTTTTTGAGAAAAGGTGCAATAATGGTGTCCATAAACTTTTGACCATGAGTGAACATCATCAAATAACACACACTAGCAATAATAGGTAAGAGTTAGCAATGACCCTTCTTACTTCAAAACAACGACCTCCAGATTACGAGCCCAGAATGCTGTTTCTTCTTTATGTCCTTGGGCAAGACACTTAGACGGACCTTG
The DNA here is from genome assembly GCF_910592395.1 of Lineus longissimus. NCBI lineage: Eukaryota > Metazoa > Nemertea > Pilidiophora > Heteronemertea > Lineidae > Lineus > Lineus longissimus. The sequence goes on from NC_088315.1 coordinate 14,789,173, forward strand.
GTGACTCAAAACCACAAGTTGGGCGGATTACACCCAGATACAATATTTGGCATAATTGAAAGTATATACCCCTCACAATTTTTGTTTGGCCTTTTCCATAATGGTGCTACAACCTTCACCTTATCTTTAATCAGATGTTGTACCTTACGTTTGATTTGCATTCGTGATCGTTGATTTAAGGTATGGTAGTTTTCAACAACTTTCTCAATATCAGCCTTTTGTGGCACCCTTTCATTTAGAATGCAAAGCTAAAAGCATTCTTTATTATGCCTATGTCAGCATTCGACCATTTGACCCAGACCTTTTTACTCAGCATCTTTTTCATAGCCTGTGGCTTTGGGAGGGTCGTTTTAGGCAGTTTTGGCACTACTAATTAAGCTATCATTTTCAGAGTCAGTGCTTGTCTCAGAAGAATCTTCTTTATAATCCTCATCAACCACCGAGTCTTTACGCGTATCATCGCTTAGACTGTAGGTTGGTGTCTTTATACTCTTACCTTTTGGGTTTTGGCTGATGCCACTCATAGCCACACTTTGCTGACAGGATTTTGTGTCTAGAAAACCCCATTAAAAATTCTAATTAATCCATCTAATTAATCCATTGAATGACAGGATTTTGTGGGAGGTAAAAACCCGCTTTATAAAAAAAGTGTTTTAGAATAAATGTCGTTCAAAGAATAACCGTGTCTAATGATACACCAAACTTCAGAATGTAATATAACGCATGCATATGTAGCGCTGAGTATTACTCAGCTAAAACAAAGGATACATTTTCTGGTCAATGGTCCAGAAGAACCATGATGCTTCTCGATGATGATGATTATAATTAGCCTGGCACCCTATTTCAAAATGTAGATACTAATTTCATCTAGCTTTAAAAAAGTATTAAATCAATTCAAAAAATAATAGTCATCTCCTAATCAAAAAGGCAATTTCATGTAAAATGCAAACAGTGAGAGAGCAGTTGATTTCTTTCCTGGAGCCCATTATAATACATTGTTTTGGAAATGTCCGCTAACATTGAATACACTGTTATATGATATATATTGCCAAAATATCTTACACTCTGACACAAACATATTTAGAATTAAAGATTTTGCAATGGTGATCTTTCAAAACCACCATAATACGGGTTAGAATAACCGCTCTCGTCACTGTAAAACATCTGACGCATTCTTTCAGACTGGTACTTTGAACATGTTTTGCATTTGCAGTGGGGTTGACATTTTGTTACAAACCATTCATTGTGTCGTTTTGCATTTCGGTACTTTTGCTTAAAGTTGCGGTAACTGGGGCTAACACTTTTACATAAAGATGTCGGCAACTTGCACTTTCTGAAAAGATTTTCTACGGTGTCACAATAGTTGCTGCACAGAAGAGTATGCATCACTTTAAGATATGGCGCCATTTGTCCATTTTGAATTATAGGCATTAAATCACTAACTATTGACTCTTCTAACTGAAGATAACATATGATCTCTACAGTGAGATATAGCAAATTGTCATGAATCGGAATGGTAGTACCTTTATTCAGGCATGATATAAGACACTGAAATGCCTTCATATCAAATCGTTCGAAATTAAAATGAGAACATTTCCTTTTCAATAACATTCGAACTGCATTATCAGATGTGACTAAAACATTGTGAGCTATGGTGGGGGGCTCAATGGTAATAGCACCATTGTCACCAAAGCTGAACACAAGCATATTTTCCATGTCTGGAACCTGTTTGATTTCTCTAAATTTCTCAATTATCCCGCATTCCCGCCCCCAGAGCCAGGAAAATATGCTTGTGCTGACAATAACCAATGCAGTTCACTGTGCATACAGAAATAATGAAAATAACTACAGAAAAGACATACACGTCAGAGATGTCCACCTAGCTCATGAGTCGAATTCGATCACGGTTTCATGAGCAAGGTGTCGACAATATACTCGAGAGAACTCGAATTCTATCACGGTTTCATGCCTTTAAAGAAACTATGTTTGGACGGATTTCCGTCACGAACAATACAACTTTCTTTGGCATGACTAAACGATTAAACCCCAGTGAAAATGTTCATACTCTAGACTATCTCAGGGATGTCCACCTAGCTCGTGAGCAAGGTGTCGACAATATACTCGAGAGAACTCGAATTCTATCACGGTTTCATGCCTTTAAAGAAACTATGTTTGGACGGATTGCCGTCACGAACAATGCAACTTTTATTGGCATGACTAAACGATTAAACCCCAGTGAAAATGTTCATACTCTAGACTATCTCAGGGATGTCCACCAAGCTCGTGAGCAAGGTGTCGACAATACACTCGAGAGAACTCGAATTCTATCACGGTTTCATGCCTTTAAAGAAACTATGTTTGGGCGGATTGCCGTCACGAACAATGCAACTTTCTTTGGCATGACTGAAAGATGGCAAAATACCAACAGTAGTCGGATTCATAAGTAAATGTCACTGCCCTTTCGGGTCACTGTGCAAAACCTACTGGGCCGATTTCTTCAAAGTTTGTTTTTTCTTGAATATAATTTCGGGACCCAACACAATTTTCAGGTTAGAGATTTGCAAATCACGAAGAAAAAAATTGTCAACTTTGGAGCCCTTGGCCATTTTGGGGTAGGCCTGGACGGGCCCGATTTTTTTTTTAATGGATAGTTCCAAATGAAACTTGGCACCTTTGAAGATACACACGAAAAAAAAATTAACCTGAATGTGTCTGCAAAATGCATCCAGAAACAAGCAGTACAGAGGCGAAAATGTAAAAATCAATGCACTACGTCAATGTACACCAATACATACAAAAGAATTATTTCGTAACCATGGTTACTGAAATATGAAAATCCTCTTGGGTCTCGAAATTAGATTCAAAACCAAACTTTGAAGAAATCGGCCCAGTAGTTTTGCACAGTGACCCAAAATGGCAGTGACATTTACTTATGCATCCGACTATAGACCAACTGGGAATCGATCTAGTTTTATGCATTCAAAGTAGCAAACATTTGGAAGGGGATTGAACTTAAGTGAAAATCATGATACAGCACATGTTAGGCGGATTACCACCACAGACAATATTTTGGCATAATTGAAAGTATATCCCTCACAATCTTTGCTTGGCCTTTTCCATAATGGTGCTAGTAACCTTCATCTTATTTTTAATCAGGTGTTGTACCTTACTTTTGATTTGCATCCACGATCGTTGCTTTAAGGTAGGGTAGTTTTCAACAACTTTCTCAATATCAGCCTTTCGTGGCACCCTTTCATTTAGAATGCAGCGCTTAAAAGCATTTTGTATTATGCCTATGTCAGTATTCGACCATTTTACCCAGACCTTTTTACTGGGAATCTTTTTCTGAGCCTGTGGCTTTGGGAGGACCTTTTTAGGCAGTTTTGGCACTACTAAGCTGTCATTCCCAGAGTCAGTGCTTGTTTCAGACGATTCTTCTTTATAATCTTCATCAATCGTCGAGTCATCACGCGTATCATCATCGCTTAGATTATAAGTTGGTGTCTTTATACTCTTACGTTTTGGGTGACGCCACTCTTTGCCACCCTCAGCCTTCGAGTCGCTGCTGTTAATCGAAGTATCTGGTGATTCATGAGTTTCTGCACCTCTCTTTACAACTTTCTTATTTGGCTTTAATGGTTTTTGCTTTCGTGTCTTTTTCCCCTCTCCGTCACCTTTGGGTCCAGCTTGGTCGTCGTCACTCTCATGCTGAGCTGGCATATTAATATCTGAAATGTAACAAATATTATTTTGTAGAGATGGCTAGATCAGAATTATCGACATTTGAGTGGATGTGGTAGCATCATCGACATTTGCGTTGTTGCAGCTGTAGAATTTATAAAACGTTTTACATATTTACATGTTGAACGATACATTGGTGTGTTCAAAGTTGTGTTGTTGTTGCTGTTGTTGTAAGGGGAAAATAACTTGATCATTACATCAGTCATTAAGTAACTGAAGAAAAATCCGGTCTGAACTCACCATCAATGTGAATATCATTTAGGGACTTCCCCTGGAAATTTCCCGCTGTCCCGTTTTCAATTGCTAACAGCACCTTCGACACCTTTGCCATCTCAATCGTTGATTCATGTAGCCTATACGAATCCTTGTGCACCTCTACAGTGTGGCCCAGGTGATTCCCCAACCACTCAAGTTCACCAGGCTTCAAACCAAGTATCTGAAAAAACAGATGGGATAATCATTTGCATTAGCATGCTAAGATGGTTAAGAAATGGGAAAGTGTTCGTAGTATGCTATATTTTGGGAGAGTTGACTAACGAAACAGCAATATGCGTGGTCCGCAAATGAACCATAATACAAAAGCAGTGTGATGTGCATGGGGGGGGGGGGCAATACGATTTTAACGGTAGGCATTATATCGTTAAACACTGATAAAATAAACCCCAGTATTTTGATGCTGCAAGCATTTAAATCCCCAGTATTTTGATGCAACCACTTAAATCTCAATGTCAGAGGTTCAAATCCCCTTCAACTCAATTGCAGATAATCACATGCTAACCAAGAACTCCACCAAAATGTTCGTCCATTCTAACTTTTCTCTTCTGTTATTGGAATGTCTGTTCAAGTGAAATCCATGATTTATGATTATTTACGATTTATGACAAGTATTTTCTCAATTGTCCATTACACACGTTATTCCAGTGACCTCCTATTTTAAATCTTCCTTACCTGGGTTACTGTCGCGGTGTATTTTCTTAGTCGAGTTGTCGAAATGAGATCCGGTCTTGTACACTCTGCGTCCTTGGCAAATCGATTGAGAACCTGTAAATAGGTAGGAGGGTTTTATATCCCGACCTCAACCGTGAAGAAGTTACCTCTTGACTAAGCAGGCAAAGAGAAGGGGGTCCCACGTCTAGTTTCAGGGGTCAAAACGGAGCCCGTAGAACGTGACGTACGGTTCATGAGAGTAGTGGAGGCACGAAAAAAAGGTTCTCCCTGCAAAAGGGCTAATGTGAAGAGACTTGGAAGAAGAAAAAATCTGCAAGTCTTTTTTCAGGGCCTTGGTGGTGCTCATTCATGGGTGTTACAATGATGGCATCAACGGAATGCGCATATAGCTTCCACTTCCAGTTTTACCTCACTTGTCTCATAAGTTTTTGTCAGGATTTTTAATTGATCAGGGAACGTTAAAATGGAACAATGTCTTCGATCAGAATACTGTTCCCCTTTAACATCTTCTCGAACTGATGCAACCTACCTTCCAGGGGGATAGATATGAATTAGACCCAGGCACGGCAAAGAAATATTGGCCTGCCACGTTGCATTGAGATCGTTTCTCCACCAACAATTCCATCGGTCTAACCCATTCTGGTTTGAGAAGCAAAGGGACCTTTCTGTTTCTCTTGCCTGGTAACTGCACCATGTCCAGGCTGAAATATGAATAAGTACCGATATTTCAACCACCTTAAATGGGACGAAGATGACATACCACACCCTTGTGCAATGGGATTTTCAGACTTAGCTTTCAATCACTCGTTTAAAGTCCACAAAACGTTTCCTCAATAGCCGTCTAATTGTTATTGTGTATAAAATAAATTAAGACCCACTTACCTTTCCAAGAGTCTTTGCTCCAACTGGGAGAGGGAGAGAAGTATATCTTCATTTCTATTTTCCTTCCAGTTTGGTCTGTTCGTGAAACAACCAACGACCATTTTTGCCACTTCCCCTCCTCGCCTTTTGTTGAACAAGGTAACGATGGAGAAGATACCTTCCGACAGTCTTCTCCACGAATTCTCAGAAGGGGATTTCCTCAGCTCATCTTCCAAAACAACAATACTTCTGTCAAGAAATGTTCGAAGCTTAAGCAAGTCCGCTGTCACTGGAATTAACTCTACTTTATTGTATTTCTTTTCTTTGAGGCTTTGGAGCGCGTGTGACGAAACCAGTTCTGTCCATTCAGCATTGAAAAGTTGGAGAAATACGTGTGCTTCATCCGATTTGTCCTTGTCCATGGTTCTCAATCCGATGCCATGTTTGATGAGCGCACATTTTTTAAGCGAGTGGCCCAGTTGTAGTCCGATTGATGGAGTGTTCAGAAGGCTCACCCCCGCCATTGTTGTTTCTTTGCTAACACAACAAAGATTTCGGGTAGCCTTGACAGCAGAATCAAAGTGTTCTCCGCAAATTATTTCAGATAGACCGATGAATGGATTGTCCCTAAGTTGACGAAACTCCTGCAAGAATCTCCCAAGAAGGCGCAAACGTTGTGTTATGACTTTTTGTCTCTTCACACCAATTTTGTTCAACAAAATTGCCCCCAGCTTCAGTATTAATGTGTCCTTTTTTATGATCGTTTTCACCACATTACTTCTCATCGGACTGATTATAACACTGTGTAGATCGGCAAAGTCAGCCGAGTTAGGGTCTCTTCCTGTTGTTGCAGCATCAAGAAAGATACGACTTTGAATTTTAATCGAGTGTCCCTTGTATCCGTTGGCGTTTTTGTCATTGTCGTCATCCTCATCCTCGTCATCACCATCGTCACCATCGTCATCTCGACTGTCATCATCATTACCACTTGATTTGGTGTTGAATTGGCAAACCCTTGCATGTCTCCATGCTTCATCTTCGTGAAGAAATGCAAGACAATGGATGCAAGGAATATATTCATTGGCATCTCGATGCTGTATTGGACGTCTTGCTACGATGAGTTCGCCTTCACCCTTTTGTAAAATCTTTACATTATGGTTGAAGTTTCCCTTTAACCTTATACGTTCCACTTCCTTCAGTTTAGTTTGCTTGTCAGTCAAATTGAAAATTCGAGCGACCTCAACCTCATCAACATGGCATTTTTCTAAATGCCTCGGGAACTTTGCCTTCAATTCACCACAGTAGAAACACGCCTGCCGTCTGTCATAGGGCCGATTTCCACCGTCCTTTTTCTGGTATGTTGGAACAGTCACTGAAAGAAAATGGAACAATTTCAATATGGAGTACTTAGAATATTTAAGGTGGAGTCACGTGGTTCCTTAATTCGTAGTGCAGGTGATGCATCAGAATATGCATATTTTTCTAGTGATGGAAGTTAGTCAGTACTAAGATGATGTTGGAACATGAACGGTCACATCTTGTTCACTGCCTACTATGGTGCAGTTGCATTGAACGATGAACGTACCATTTAATTTCACTCGTTGACAAATTTGTGGTGGCGCTGCTGCTGCTACTATACGTGAAATATGTTGTCTGAAATATAATTTGAAATCGGTCTGTACAAATTGTGTACCAACCTGATGGAAACTTCGAAGGCAGTCGCTTTGGTGATTTGTCCATTTCGAGTTTTCCAGATGTTATGGCACCCTTCTCTTCCACAGATGAATGGCGTCTACCATTAGTATCAAAACTGCCTTCCGAACAGGCTTCCGCCCTCAAATGGTCTAAATGGCTGACATTGACAAATAGTTCCGGGGCCAGGCATGGTTGTTTGTCATCATCCTTGAAAGAAATAGGCCTACAATGCATGATTCAGTAACTACCGAAAAACAAGAAAATGTCCGCATATCACTGTGTGGACTCAATGTTTTTATTTTGAGTAGATCGAATGCCACAGTATAACATCGGTGAAGTACACCTCAATTATCAATGATAGGACCAGTCATGTAGACTCATGTGCATGTGTACTGAGGACGTTCTCTTGTGTTGGGTCTGCATAGCTAAATGAAAAGTCCAGGTCTTCACATTGTGGTAGTTTCATTTAGGTTTTCTCCCCCCCCCCCCTGCGGCCCCTCGGCCACAACTTCCTTCACGTCACTGTTGCCCATCCCACTACTGTTATCCAACTCGAACATGCAATGAAAAATGTTTGAATTTACTTTGTTTGTGCTTTTTTTCCTTTCTTCCTTGGTTGTGGTGCTAATACTAATACCATCCTCTCCCTTGGATATGGTGCTGACATCATCTTCAGACATATCATCATAGCATGGTGCCTCAGACGCATTGCATTTGTTCTGCAAAATGTCATTAAAGATGACTAGATGGATTTTCTATGTAAATATTTCATGAAAGCTCCGAGAAAAGGTAGCAAAATAATTGAATTGGTGACAAGTTTTGGAAAGACATTGGGGAGATTCACTACTACCAACCCGAAGCACTGACTGCTCATGTGGGGGGGGGGGGGTTAGTTAGCACCCCGACCCACTAAAATGCCTTTGAGAGATGAACGAATGTCCATAGTTACACGTTACACTTACAGTCAAATGGGTCAAACTCATCTGGACTCACCAAGTCGGTGTTAATGTATCCATCTTTCCTGGGTGGGTTGCTGCATTCCTCTTCAAATACATCATCACTTAACTCATCATCACTTGATTCATCTCGATCTATTTCTCCCCTGGTCGTATCATCAAAGGAATCTTGGGTGTTTTCCCCTCTGGACCCGGGCTCGCTATCGTCTTCATCTACCACTTCCATTGAGGTTGAATTACTACCATCATCAACCGAACATTCCATCATTGCATATATGCAACCTTCATTATCTGGAGATCGATGAACATAGTCCTCCGCGGCTGAACTTTCACTTATTACTTGGCTATTACAATCAAGTTGTTGTTCAATGACAGCTGGTATAGGAGTTCGCTCAGCCTGCAAAACATGAAAAATGAATATAAAAGTTGATACAGTAGGAAATAATCGCCAATCTGGTCCTACCCTTCACCCCTTCATTGAAATCCGATCACGACTTTGTCAATGAAATGCTAGCATAACAAGACCAAACCATCATGCAGACACATTGTGAGTGTGGCATTGTCACTACTTTTTAAGCGCCAGCATTATCATAATCCCCTGAGAACTCTTGATTGATCAACAACGAGGCCAGCAATTAAGTATTAGGTTGGTTAACCAGTGAAATGTTCACTCCAAAAACGACATGGGAAGAGGAGGGGCTAACCTGCATAGTTTTATCCTTTTCCTCTGCCATGAATGAGTTGACGATATCTTCTAACAACCCTTGACTTGATTTCACATCTCTGCTCATTTCGTCATCGGCACAGCCATATCCCTCTGTAAACGAGGATGATGTATCCGCATCATTTTCCATGATGATTGAACTGGTACCATTTCCTATCAACTCTGTGATATGGCCACCTTCATTTTGTGGTTGGTGCGCCTCCTCTGAAAAGTTAAGACTGCTTGGTTCCATGTGATTGCCTGGATGAGTTGACGGGGTAGATGTGACAACTGGCATGACTTGATGATCATCCTGTTAAAGTGAAGATGGAAAAGCATGATTTGATGCTAATCCTGGTCAAAATGACAAGAGTTATGGTAATGGAACTTGGGTCACTTGCCTCCTTTTGTAACACCTTGCTTTCTTTTCCGAAGCTAGTGTTGACAGAAGTTGGGGACAGTGATCTGAACGTACTGAGGGAGTTGTTGGACCCAAGGGCCATTGTTTGTGGTTTGCTTTATCGTACACTGATAGAAAGGTTCCTATTTTGGATACTCACCTCAAAATCAAATAGGCTATCTGGGCTAAGAGGAAGAACCAGACTCTCAGGGGTGAGGGGAAGCAGCATGGAATGCAGGAGGGCGTTATCTGGAAGAAATATTTGCAAAATCATATTTAGTTTGTTCGCAAAAGCATAGTGGTGTTCTAAATCGTTTTTACCCCCGCCCATGACATTCACTATGAATTCCTTATGTAGATCTGTGATTACTTTGCAGCAGTTCAGCAAAATTTCCCAAGAATACCTGTCGAAGGGCTACTGACTATTCATGCAACCTATGAAAGTCATCAGTACCTAGCAATAAAGTCACCATAACGACTCTGGTTGGAAATGCATTAGATAAGAAGTGTTAGGCAAGACAATAACTGTACCTTTGGTATCTTCGCCTTCGGTTTCCTTGTCTCCTCTGCACATTCCATTTTGGCCAACCCCAGGTTTCGTGTTTCCAGGTATTCCTGATCGTTCATCTCCTGCTATTGTTGTTCCTTGGTCTACTTCTTCATTATGATCTACGTCCAGGTTTTGACCTCTTCCAAAACTTTCGTTTCCTGTTGCACTCATCCCATCAGCCAGCAAGGAATCATCACTGATTATAACCACATCTTTCTCATCAAGAGATGTTTCACTGAATAAAAAAACACCTTCCTCATCAAGAGATGTTTCAATGTCATCATCTTTGATAATCATCGTGTCCGAGGCTTCGTCTTCCCCAATACCATACTCTCCAGTCTCCTCGCTTTCTCCCGCAGGGCAGACATTGCTTTGTTCCTCAACCACTTCCCCTGTCCGATGTAGCTCATCCTTCTCATCATCAGACGTGGCATATTCGATATATTTTTCCATGTCAGCATCACTTTCACAACTGTAGTGATATTCCATGACCTCATTTGCATGAATTACATTACCACTGACTTCGTCGTTTACATCTCCATAATAATGAGTTACCTCCTTGGCATCTGCATCGCTGTCTTCAACCAACTCCTCAACCGGCTGTAACTCATCACTGCAAATTATTCCGTCCGACTTTTTGCCTTCTTTAGCTTCAGGCCTTTTTTCATCTCTGTACTTATCAGCCTCATGTAGCCCATCTCCTTGGTTTTTGTGAACAAACGGGGATACTTGGCTCTGTACCGTGGGAGGCATACTTTGGGTTTCTCCCAATGGAACCGTGCCTTGTGCTGAGCTGGCTCCAATATAGGTATTTTTCCTTTCGATAGCATTACTGGTCTGTTTGGGTGGTGGTCTGACCTTTTTACCTGTAATGAATTTTCATGTGTTTATGAATACCAGGGAACGACCGATACTGCATGTAATCGCAACGATGCTGCTGAGAGATGATATTGATGAGGTGAGGTGAGAGTGATATTTCAATTCGATGGTCTATCGTGTATATGCTTTAACGCGCATGAAGACTGATATGAGAATAGTCGAAAATGTAATTGGGGTTAAATTCATTCCCTCGAATTTCAAAGCTAATATCATCAACTACATAGGTGTTCATTATTTCTCCGTTTAGAAAAGAAGAGGTTGTTTATCTTTCGGTATCACTTGTTTATGCCGAATTATGATCGAAGAATTCATTTGACTAAAACAGTGGTTTCCATATTCACGGCAAAGTGATTAGAATAAACAAAGAGTGAACCGCAATGTATATTTCTTAGGTTGCGCAACTTCTGTACACCCTGATGCCAGAGAATGCTGAGGAGTGTGGATCCGAGCAATCGGGACCTCATTCTATGATGATATACTTTCTCTTTTCTTAAAACTTTTGGAAATGTGTAGGAAGCAGTCCACTGTTTTGCATAGGCTGGGTTGCAGTTCTTCCGTCAATTGAATGTGAGTGTGTGATTGATTGAAAGGGCTGATTATATCATTAAGTAAGATGATTTATCAAACAAGTCAATGACATTTAGCAAAATATTGCTCTACTCACGTTTCCTAGCTTGCACAACAGCTGGTGTGCGAAACGCCACGGGGACCTGAGTAGTTTCACTGTGACCTGTAGGCATTGTAACAAACGGGGTTACTTGGCTCTGTGCCGTGGGAGGCATACTTTGGGATTCTTGCAATTGAGCCATGCCTTGTGCTGAGCTGGCTCCGATATGGGTCTTTTGCCTTTCGATAGCCATACTGGTCTGGTTGGGTGGTGGTCTGACCTTTTTACCTGTAATGAATTTGCATGTTTTTATGAATACAATGAAACGACTGCAACTGCATGCTATCACAACGATGTTGCTGATCGAGGTGATAATGACAGGACGAGGTGAGAATGATATGATTATTTGTTATTAATTACTTATACATGAAAGCTTACATGAAAATAGTCATCAATAAAATCGGGATATAATTCATGCTTTCGAACTACAAAGTAAATTCAACACTCTGACGCCAGGGAATGCTGAGTAGTAAGGACTCGAACCATGGGATGCTGAGTAGTGTGGACTCGAACCATAGGATGCTAAGTAGTGTTGGAGCCGAACCATAGGATACTGAGTAAAGTTGACCCCAGGGAATGCTGAGTAGTGTAGACTCGAACCATGGGATGCTAAGTAGTGTGGACCCGAACCATAGGATACTGAGTAAAGTGGACCCCAGGGAATGCTGAGTAGTGTAGACTCGAACCATGGGATGCTAAGTAGTGTTTGACCCGAACCGTAGGATGCTTAGTAGAGTGGACCCGAGCAAAGGGATGCTGAGCAGTGCAGACCCGAGCAATGAAGACCTCATTCTCTAGGTACCTCTTTTGTTTTACTTAAAGCTTTAAAGAATGTGACTCTGTGTTTGTTCTGCTTTGAGCTGATCTGGATCTATAAATGTTTCCTTTACGTTTTATACTTAGACCGCAAGCCGGAAGGACCGACAGCATGAGACTGCCATTAATCGCAAGCCGGAAGGACCGACAACATGAGACTGCCATTAATCAACTCATCACTGAGATCACTCAAATGCGACGTGGCGACACAAAAAATCAAGACCACTGCTACTTACATTTTTTGGGCTGTATGGCTGTTGAACTCTCCATAGCCATGGTGACCTTTGAATTGCGAACCTGATCATTTGTCGTTTCAGATGGATCCTTCTTTTTCTTGCAGACTGGGGTAACGTGTCGCTGCGACTGAGCAGGGCCACTGGGGGTTTCTGGCAATGGAGCCCTGCCATGGCCTGAGCTTGATCTTCTCTGCCTCTTCGAAGCCCTATAGTCATGCGTTGGTGGTGGCTTCACTTCACTACCTAAAATAAAATGCACATAAACATTAAGCATTAAGCATTTCTTTTCATTCTCTGACCGCTGCACTTCAGTGCTGTTCCCTGAACAAGAAATATATGTTAATATGCAGTTTTGTGCATGCAGTAGGAAGCCTTTGTTACCATTTAAGGAGACCAGGTCTGAGTTGCCCATTGGTCAGAGTTGTTTTCTCATAGATGTCCTCCACTGATAGAGGGGCACTCACAGTGGTCTTACGCAGCACACCAGGGGCAAGGAGTGGCCTTCAGTAGCACACCAGCAGATCTAAATTTGCAACATTTTTTTGTCTGGAAAGAGAGCTTACTTTTCTTAAGCTGCACCTCTACTGTACTTTTCGGCACCGTGGGACCAGGGTATTTTGAGCAACATAGTCCTGCATCGTCGTAGTCTTCGGTACACGCTCCTTTTTCCTTATGACTTGGCAATGTCCATGTGCTAGAGCAGAAGAACGTGGACTCTCTAGTACTTTAATGCGATGTTGTTTCTCCAACTTGGAGGCTATTTGGTCGCTTGTTGACCTCATCAGGGCTGGCTTGTAGCCAATTGCGGTCATCATTTGATTTTTGGACGCTGTTTTGTCCTGGGTTGTTGTTTCTTCTATTTTTCTTCCTAAAAATAAATTAGATGCATCAACATGATGATAAGCAATAAGCATTATGTTTCATACTAACAAACCATTTATTTGGGTCAAAAAGGTGATAATCGGTGACAAGCGGGAGTGAACACATGGCCATGAGAAAGATCTTTCAAATTGAATATGTCAGACAACTATGCTGATTACGCTTGAGTCAGTTTATTTAACATATACACCAATGCTACCAGAGTGTGCATTTTCAGAGTTTTTTGGAACACGAATGACTTATGCACTAACTTTAACCCTTCCCCAGTTGATGATTCTGGTTATTCATGTGCATCATCATTCATAATGCTCGCAAATGTAGTCTAGGGAGTCCTAGCCATAGCGCGCACTGATACTTCATCATCGAATGATGGGATGTTTTCTCTGCGAGGTCTATCTAACATTGATATTTGCCATTAGATCGATCACATTTATAGGACCGAAAGAAAGAAATGATCAGGGATTTTAGTTGCTCAACTACAATCTATCATTTGCTTATATCTATCCTTTGCCTACCTTTAACAGACACTCGGCGGTGAAAGTCCTCCAAAACAATATCTGCAAGAACAGTGAACACATGGCCACTGTCATTAATGTTTTGAAGATCGTTCCTAACCCGCAGAAGAAGTTGCAATGTGAAGTAATCAACATCATATAGATCTGCATATTTAATTTGGTTCTTTGTTTTCTGCTGCATTTCATCATCCTCATACAGCAAACGTTGATGTCCAGCTTTTGAAGACTGCTTGGCATCCCTAGTAAAGCTACACAATCGTCCATTTGTTTCTATTTCATCCAGGTAGAAATTTATCAAACCGTGCAGTCGGTCTGAAAATCGAAAAAAATATCATTTGAATTTCCTTCATGTCTATTTCCATCATTAATCAACAATGAAGTCATCATCCATATTGGAGTCTGCAAATGTGAGATAGTGTCAATTACATTTTGTGCGCTTTGAGGGTTGTTTTTGTTGAAATGAGTGTTACGGTCGATTGCAAGTCAACCTATAAAATTTGCATCCATGCAGCCTGTGGAAAGACGGTTCAGAAACTGATGACCAATAGCAAAACAGAACTGTTACTTACATTTCTTCGGCTGCAGAACTGCCAATCCCTCCGACGGCATGCCAACCTTAGCCTCTGCCCATTTCGACATAGCTTCCTTTTTTGGGGGAACTGGAGGAACGTATATCTGTGCCTGCTCATACGAACTGGGCGATTCGGGCAATTGAGCCATGCCTTGGGCTGAACTGGATCTAACATTGATCGGTTGTTCTTTTAAAGTTGCATTATTCTGGGATGGTGGTACTTTGACATTCGTTCCTAAAATGAAGTTGTAATAGAAATGTAAGCCGACGATTGTAACAAAAGTAGGTGACTAGATCTAGGAGGAATGCATTGGGCACATATACAATTTAATACACTGATCTAAGTCGACCCTTCAGAGGTGACCTCCAATATCCAATAACAAACTGGGAGCCAAGTTGAGTGCCTTTACGATATTTAGCACACAATGTTTTCAATTATCAGTAAAAGGGCATATAGATGTTGAATTGCTGTGCTTTAAAGGCGGTACGCTCACCAGCCCCAAGTAAGGGTCAGGGTTTGGTCGTGTGTGTTCTTGGGTTCCCTGACTTCAAATCCAAAAGTGGTGTGCCAGGCAAAAAAGGCCTCTCGGAAATAATTGATTGCTTCTCTGATTTGAATATGGGCTGGGTGACATCTGTCCATTGGATGTGATTGTGCTATTGATTGAAAGGACTGATGATATCAGTTAGACAAGTAAGATGACTTATAAAAACAAGTCAATGAAGATTAGCAAATGATTGCTCTACTCACGTTTCTTAGCTTGCAGAACAGCTGGTGTGTAAGACGCCACAGATACCTGAGTAGTTTCACTGTGACTCGTGTGCATTGTAACAGAATGGGTAACTTGGCTCTCTGCCATGGGTGGCATACTCTGGGATTCTTGCAATGGAACCGTGCCTTGTGATGAGCTGGCTCCGATATAGGTCTTTTGCCTTTCGATAGCCATACTGGTCTGGTTGGGTCTGACCTTTTTCCCTGTAATGAATTAACACGTGCCTATGAATACCAGGAAACGACCGATACTGCATGTAATCAGAAAGATGTGGCTGTTAGAGGTGATGTGCTATTGACAAGGTGAGGTGAGAGTAATATTTCTGTGATTGTCTATGCCTTTAGGAACTTGAAAACTTACATGAAAACAGTCATAAATGTAATTGGGATCAAATCACTTTCTTTGATTTTTGACCAACTAGGTGCTCATTATTTCTCCGTTCAGACAACAACAGGTTGTTGATCGACGACTTCATTCGTCTAAAATAGCGATTTCTATATTTGCTGCAAAGTGATAAGGATAAACATGGTCGAACCACTATTTGAATTTCTTAGGTTGTGCAAGATCTATACACTCTGATGCCAGGGGATGCTGAGTTGAGTGGACCCGAGCATTCTGGTGACCCACTTTCTCTTTTCTTCAAACTTTTGGAAATGTGCGGGAAGCAGTTAAACAAGTCAATGACGATTAGCAAAGGATTGCTTTACTCACGTTTCTTAGCTTGCACAACAGCTGGTGTGTGAGACGCCACGGGGACCTGAGTAGTTTCACTGTGACCCGTGTGCATTGTAACAAATGGGGTAACTTGGCTCTGTGCCAGGGAACGCATGCTTTGGGGTTCTTGCAATGGAACCGTGCCTTGTGCTGAGCTGGCTTCGATATTGGTCTTTTGCCTTTCGATAGCCATACAGTGCTGGCTGAGCGGTTGTCTGACTTTTTTACCTGTAATAAATATACATCTACTTATGACAACCAGGAAACGACCGATACTGTATGTTATCACAACGAAGTGGTTGATAGAGGTGATGTTCTATTGACAAGGTAAGGTGAGAGTAATATTGTCTTTGCATCATCGTTCATGAGGACTGACAAGAAAAAGGTCATGACCGTAATCGGGGTTGAATTCATTCCCTCGCATTTTGCAGCAAATTATACCAAACAAGTAGCTCATTATTTCTCCATTTAGACAACAAGAGGTTGTTGATCAACGACTTGTCTTGTATTTGTCTAAAACATCTATACGCTCGATGATGTAATTTTACAGCCAGGGGATGCTGAGTAGAGTGGACCCGAGCAATTAAAACATCATTCACTGGTGACCCACTTTCTCTTTTTTCTTCAAACTTTTGGAAATGTGTAGGAAGCAGTCCACTGTTTTGCATAGGCTGGGTGGCAGTTCTTCCGTCAATTGGATGTGATTGTGTAATTGATTGAAAGTGCTGATTATATCATTAAGTAAGATGATTTATCAAACAAGTCAATGACATTTAGCAAAATATTGCTCTACTCACGTTTCCTAGCTTGCACAACAGCTGGTGTGTGAGACGCAACGGGGACCTGAGTAGTTTCACTGTGACCTGTAGGCATTGTAACGAACGGGGTTACTTGGCTCTGTGCCGTGGGAGGCATACTTTGGGATTCTTGAAATTGAGCCATGCCTTGTGCTGAGCTGGCTCCGATATGGGTCTTTTGCCTTTCGATAGCCATACTGGTCTGGTTGGGTGGTGGTCTGACCTTTTTACCTGTAATGAATTTGCATGTTCTTATGAATACAATGAAACGACTGCAACTGCATGTTATCACAACGATGTTGCTGATCGAGGTGATATTGACAGGGTGAGGTGAGAATGATATGATTCTTTGTTATTAATTACTTATACATGAATGCTTACATGAAAATAGTCAACAATAAAATCGGGATTAAATTCATGCTTTCGAACTACAAAGTAAATTCAACACTCTGACGCCAGGAAATGCTGAGTAGTAAGGACTCGAACCATGGGATGCTGAGTAGTGTGGACTCGAACCATAGGATGTTGAGTAGAGTGGACCCGAGCAAAGGGATGCTGAGCAGTCAGTGCGGACCCGAGCACTGAAGACCTCATTCTTTAGGTACCTCTTTTATTTTACTTAAAGCTTTAAAGAATGTGACTCTGTGTTTGTTCTGCTTTGAGCCGAACTGGATCTATAAATGTTTCCTTTACGTTTTATAGTTAGACTGCAAGCCGGAAGGACTGACAACATGAGACTGCCATTATTCGCAAGCCGGAAGGACCGACAACATGAGACTGCCATTAATCAACTCATCACTGAGATCACTCAAATGCGACGTGACGACACAAAAAAATCAAGACCACTGCTACTTACATTTTTTGGGCTGTGTGGCTGTTGAACTCTCCATAGCCATGGTGACCTTTGAATTGCGAACCTGATCATTTGTCGTTTCAGATGGATCCTTCTTTTTCTTGCAGACTGGGGTAACGTGTCGCTGCGACTGAGCAGGGCCACTGGGGGTTTCTGGCAATGGAGCCCTGCCATGGTCTGAGCTTGATCTTCTCTGCCTCTTTGAAGCCCTATAGTCATGCGTTGGTGGTGGCTTCACTTCACTACCTAAAATAAAATGCACATAAACATTAAGCATTAAGCATTACTTTTCATTCTCTGACCGCTGCACTTCAGTGCTGTTCCCTGAACAAGAAATATATGTTAATATGCAGTTTTGTGCATGCAGTAGGAAGCCTTTGTTACCATTTAAGGAGACCAGGTCTGAGTTGCCCATTGGTCAGAGTTGTTTTCTCATAGATGTCCTCCACTGATAGAGGGGCACTCACAGTGGTCTTACGCAGCACACCAGGGGCAAGGAGTGGCCTTCAGTAGCACACCAGCATATCTAAATTTGCAACATTTTTTTTTCAAGTCTGGAAAGACAGCTTACTTTTCTTTGGTTGCACCTCTACTGCACTTTTCGGCACCATGGGGACCAGGGTAGTCTGAGAATTATAGTCATGCGTCCTGGAAGTCTTCGGTACACGTTCCTTTTTCTTTAAGACTTGGCAATGTCCATGTGCGAGAGCAGATGAAAATGAACTCTCTGGTACTTTAATGAGATGTTGTTTCTCCAACTTGGAGGCTACTTGGTCGCTTGTCGACTTCATCAGGGCTGGCCTGTAGTCGATTTCGGTCATCGCTTGATTTTCGGACGCCGTTTTGTCCTGGGTTGTTGTTGCTTCTATTTTCCTACCTTAAATTTAATTAGATGCATCAAGCATAAAGCATTATGTTCTTTACTTACAAACT
This sequence comes from Lineus longissimus, assembly GCF_910592395.1. Taxonomy (NCBI): domain Eukaryota; kingdom Metazoa; phylum Nemertea; class Pilidiophora; order Heteronemertea; family Lineidae; genus Lineus; species Lineus longissimus. The sequence goes on from NC_088315.1 coordinate 14,807,660, forward strand.
ATTTCTCCTGGTCTAAAAAATGATAATCGGTGACAAGTGGGAATATTGACTACTGATGAATGGAACGCTAAAAAAAAGAGCATATTAAGGAAAATCTTTCAAATTGAATATGTTAGACAACAATGCTGACTATTAGCAAAATTAAACTGCTACTTACCTTTCTGAGTCTGCACAACTGCCGATCCCTCTGATGACATGGGGACCGTAGCCTCTGCGAACTTCGATATAGTTTCCCTTTTCTTGAGAATCAAAGGAACGCGTATTTGTGCCTGGTCATACAAACTGGGCGATTCAGGCAATTGAGCCACGCCTTGGGCTGAACTGGATCTAACATCGGTCTGCTGTTCTTTTAAAGTTGCATTATTCTTGGATGGTGGTACTTTGACATTCGTTCCTAAAATAAAGTTGTAGTAATATTGTTAGCCTAAGATTGTAGGTGACTAGATCTAGGAGGAATGCATTAGACACATATACAACTTGATACACTGATCGAACTCGACTCCTCAGCGGTGACCTCCAATGTCTAACAGACTGGGAGCCCAGTTTAGTTTGTTTACATTATTTACCACACAATGTTTTCATTTATCAGCAAAAAGTCCTCAGCGGTGACCTCTAATGTCTAACAGACTGGGAGCCCAGTTTAGTTCGTTTACAATATTTACCACACAATGTTTTCATTTATCAGCAAAAAGTCATTACTAATAGATTTTGCATTCCTGGGCTTCAGAGACGGTACGCTCACCAGCCCCCCAGTCAGGCTTGGGGTGTGGTCGTGTGTGTTCTTGGGTTAGTGGTGTGCCAGGCAAAAAAAGGCCAATCGGAAATAATTGATTGCTTCAATGATTTGAACATGGGCTGGGCGACAGTACATCTGTCAATTGGATGTGATTGTGTAATTCATTGAAAGGACTGATGATATCAGTCGGTGAGATGACTTACAAAAACAAGTCAATGGCGATTAGCAAATGATTGCTCTACTCACGTTTCGTAGCTTGCGCAAGAGCAGGTTTGTGTGACGCCACGGGGACCTGAGTAATTTCACTTTGATCCCTGTGCATTGTAACAAACGGGGTAACTTGGCTCTGCGCTGAAGGCATTCTTTGGTTTTCTCCCAATGGAGCCGTGCCTTGTGCTGAGCTGGCTCCGATATAGGTATTTTGCCTTTCGATAGCCATACTGGTCTGGTTGGGTGGTGGTCTGATTTTCTTACCTGTAATGAATAAACATGTGCTTACATGGCTTGTGAATACCAGGAAACGACCAATACTGCATGTAATCACAACGATGTTGCTGATTAAGGTGATATTGACAAGGTGAGGCGAGAGTGATAATTCTGTGATTGTCTATGCATTAACGTACATAAAAACTCATACGAAAACAGTCATTAACGTAATCGGGATCGAATTCATATCTTCGATTTTTAAAGTAAATTTTAACCAACTAAGTGAAGTGCTCATTATTTCTCCGTTTGGACAACAAGAGGTTGTTGATGTAGGATTTAATTTGTCTGACACAGTAATTTCCATATGTGCTGCATAGTGATAAGGAAAAACAAGTAGTGAGCCGCTATTCATATTTCTTAGGCTGGTCAATTAACTTCTATATACTCTGATGCCAGGGGATGCTGAGTAGTGTGGACCCGAGCAATTGGGACCTCATTCTCTGGTGACCCACTTTCATTTTTTTTAAAGTGTAGGAAGCAGTTAACTGTTTCGCATGGGCTGGGTGGCAGTACATCTGTCAATTTGATGTGATTGTGTTATTGATTGAAAGGGCTGGTGATATCAGTTAGTAAGATGATTTATTAAAACAAGTCAATGACATTTAGCACAATATTGCTCTACTCACGTTTCTTAATTTGCACAACAGCTGGTGTGTGAGGCGCCACGGGGACCTGAGTAGTTTCACTGTGACCTGTAGGCATTGTAACAAACGGGGTAACTTGGCTCTGTGCCGTGGGAGGCATACTTTGGGTTTCTCCCAATGGAACCGTGCCCTGTGCTGAGCTGGCTCCGATAGCTGTCCTTTGCCTTTCGATAGCCATAATGTTCCGGTTGGTTTGTGGCCTGACCTTTTTACCTGTAATGAATTTACATGTGCCTATGAATACCAGGAAACGACCGAAACTGCATGTAGATCACAATACGATGTTGCTGTTAGAGGTGACATTAACAAGGTGAGGTAAGAATGATATTTCTGTGATTGGCTATGCTTTGGCGTACACGAAAACTCACATGAAATAAGTCATTAACGAAACCAAGGTTGAATTCATTCCTTCGAATTTCAAAGCACTCTGAAGACAGGGTATGCAGAGTAGTGTGGACTCAATCAATTATAAGACTGCATTATCATCTGCTTTGAGCTGAACTGGATCTATGAACGTTTCCTTTACGTTAAACACTTAGGCTGCAAACCAAAAATATTGGATCGACACGCACAACATGATACTGCCATTAATCAATTCATACTGAGGTGAAATGTAATTTGTATATGTAAAATGATTGTTAAATGCCACTCTGCATAAAGCATCGAGATCACTCAAATGCGACGTGAAGACACAAAATACCAACTTATTATGCTCATCCCAAGAGAGTCAGATTGGTTATGAACACATTCAGTACTTACATATTTTTGGCTGCATGGCTGTTGTACTCTCTACAGCAATTGTGACCTTTGAAGTGCGGACCTGATCATTCGTTGTTTCTGATGGCTCCTTCTTGTTCTTGCAGACTGGGGTAACGTGTCTCTGCACCTGAGCAGGGCAATTGTGGGTTTCTGGCAATGAAGCCCCGTCATGGCCTGAGCTTGATCTTCTCTGCCTCTTCGAAGCCCTATATTCATGCGTTGGTCGTGGTTTCATTTTACTACCTAAAATGAAATGCACATAAACATTAAGCATTACTTTCATTCTCTGACCGTTTAAACTCAGTGCTGTACCAAGAAAAAGAAATATATTATAATTTGCAGTTTCGTGTATGTAGGAGGACGCCTTGTGCAACCAATTATTAAATGAGACCAGGGCTGAGTTGCCCATTGGTCATTTTCTCATAGATGTCCTCCACTGATCGATGTCTTCCACTGATAGCGGGACACTCACAGTGGTCTTATGTAATACACCAGGGGCAATTAGTGGCCTTCAGTAGCACATCAGCAGATCTAAAACTTCGCAACATTTTTTTTTCAAGTCAGGAAAGTCAGCTCACCTTTCCTAGGTTGCACAACAACTGCACTTTTCGGCACCATGGGGACCAGGGTAGTTTGAGCAATGCAGTCTTGCGCCGTCGTAGTCTTCGATTCACGTTCCTTTTTCTTTATGACTTGGCAATGTCCCTGTGTGAGAGCAGATGAACGTGAACTCTCTGGTACTTGAATGTGGTATTGTTTCTCCATTTTGGAGGCTACTTGGTCGCTTGTCGACTTCATCAGGGCTGGCCTGTAGCCGTTTTCGGTCGTCGCTTGATTCTTGGACGCCGTTTTGTCCTCGGTTGTTGTTGCTTCTATGTTCCTACCTGAAAATAAGTTAATTAGATGCATCAAGCAATAAGCATTATGTTTTGTATTTACAAATCATTTGTTTTGGTCTAGACAGTGATAATCTGTGACGAGTGGGATATTGACTACTGGTTGGTTGATTTATGGACCGCTCAAAATAGCACAAGAAGGACCTTTTATATTGAATATGTTAGACAACTATGCTGAATCCTCTTGTAGCCCAGATTCTGTGGTTACTTAGATGAAATATGTCTCATCTGAGTGGCTGAGTTCAGTGGCAGACCGAATTCCTTCTCAAACAACCCAATACTTCCTTGGCTGTAGAAATGGTGAGTGGATCATTTTATTTGACATCTAATATAAAGCAACCCGTGTATATTAATGGTATCACAATGTTGTTCACCACATTCAGTTTGACCTGATCACCATCAGAACACGAATGACTTTTGCACAAATTCCGACCCCTGATGATTCTGGTTATGTCATCGGTTGTCATAAGGGGGTCCTCGCCGAATAGGGCGTTATCTCTGCTAGGTCTATCTACAATTATATTGTTAAATGCCATTAGATCACATAGGACCGAAAGAAAACAATGATCAGCGATTTTAGTTGCTCATTCAACTACAATCTATCCTTTGCTTAAACAACAAACATTCTTACCCTCCGATTTATCATTCTTTTGTTTCATATGTTGGTCAGGGCAGTCAGATGGTGTTTGAATACCTGTACGAGATGTATCATTCTGAAAGATTAGCAAAAAACGAACATGTCACACATTCCAGTCATTCAGTCTCTCCCTCTGTCAGTCAATTAAAAACGCTCTCAGGAGACGTTTGATACTACATTTATTTCACTCGCATTGCATGCATAGTCACGTGCTCATGGACTTACAGCACACTGAAATCCATCATGGTGTAATATTAAATCTTTTTAATAAAAGTCCAATATTTAAGCTTTAATACAACAAAACTGCCCCCCCCCCCCTTACGTGAGACTGCAGTATCTTCACTTTTTGGCGAAATTGAGATTTTCTTTGACATATTAAAAGTAGGCCTGTTTCCCTGGTAGCTGAGGATACCTATATTCTGTTGTGCAGTCCTTCAGTAAGCCTTTTAACCCAAAGTCTGACCATTAAGCCATGCGGAAGGAGTTTTCTGCAATTATTGATTACTAGGCCTACGTAAGCTTACCTTTTGAGATCGCCAAGGTAGATCATCTACTCCATAGTCATAGCGTAGTTCTTCGCCAATGTTTATATCACGTTTGGCAAAAAGACAGAGGGCTGGACTCCCGTCTGCTGCTAAAACTTTTTTCATTAGGCAGTTGTCTGCACCATTCCACGCGTCGTTTGCCAGCCTCCCTAGTGTGCCAGTGTCTTTGGTGGCATCAACACTATAAAGAAATAAATGTGTAATAAAGTGGTAATACATAGACAGGCCACACTTAATACTGGCGACTGGGGAGGGGGGGGGTGAATTATATTGATCGGGTAAGAACATCTGTGACTGCCGAGAATGACATTTGCAAATATTCAGTATAGCCATATAGGGAGTGTAGTGAGATCAAACTTGAGATATCTTCCTAGACTACAAGTCAGTCGATCAGGTGCTGCACATGATATTTACCTTAGGGTGCTAGTGTTGTGTTTGAAATAAAACATGAAGGAGCCTTTCTTTTTCTTGTCGTAGGTTTTCTCTCGACGCCGTGCCTCATCTTCTTTGATTAAAACGCCGTGATAGACGAGCAAGAAGGAGCCTTTGAAATGCTTCCTGCAGGCGAATACGCCCCAACCTAGAAGTAGATTATTATTGAATAGAACAATAAAAATGTAAAGGCTGGCAAATGGATAACAAGCAGTTGTCACACCGGTGGCCCAGTGGTAGCGCGTCGGTTTTGTGATCGGAAGGTCGTTGGCTCGATACCCGACCGACGAGTCGTTACTATGTTTCTCCTACTGGTTAAGTTCAAGACGTACGGCCGCTGAGGGGCTCCTAGTGAAACCCCTCATTGATTTCTCTGGATTCTGAAATAATAATAATCCAAAGCGCTGGGACGAGCTGTGAAAATAGATGAAGTTATCATTATTACCGGCATTTAACATCTTGATTATATGAAATGAATTACTGAGCTGTTTCACTAAGGCTATTAACCCACTGCACTTTTGACATTTACTTGGCTAGGCGCCACCCATAAGGACGCAGGGTGATGTTGGCTATACCACTATGGATTCGCCGCAGAGCAGACCAATCTCCAATAAAGGAAGAGTTGGGGACAAGCATTAGCATTCATGAGAGTAGGGCCCAATTGTTTTTGGTAGCGTGGAAAAAAACTGATCAACGTTTCAGTCATGTACACTCATGGTCAAAAGTTTATGGACACCAGTTATTGCACATTTTCTCAGAAACGGCTGATCCTCTTCAACCCAAATTGTTACCACTGGTGAAAAAACTCCTTGGCTATCGAATGATATCATAGTTCATATCAAAGTTATTACATAATTTTGAGAGGCGTGTATTTTTTACTTTTTTGTTGAAGGATTTTTCAAAATCAAAGTAATCTGGCATCATACAGATAACAATGCTTAGACTTTCTGTGAAGAAATTTTTTGAAAATATCATTTACTTTTCATGATGTATCAAAATATCAAAGTGTTGAGATTCTGAAAATTTTGAGATTTTTCTGATTTTTCGATATATCCTGGTAGTACACATGTCCCCTGAATGATTGGTGAATTTTTCTTATTTTCAACTAAAGGAACATCTCAGAACTATGATTTGAAAATTTTGATACTTCCCAGTATCGACCTTTTCTCAGCAATATGAGTTGCTAGCTGGGCTAAATTGGTGCCAATCCTTAATTGGGTATGACTTCTCAATGATACAGTTGCAAAAACCCCAAAAATATCAAAATATCAGAATTTTTATTTTTTAATACATCTCAAAACTGAAATGAGATTTTTCATTTGTTTCACAGATAGTCTTAACAATGTGTAAGGTATAATGTAGGGTAAATTTGGGTTTGAAAAATCAATTCACAAAAAAGTGAAAAATAGATGCCTCTCAAAATTATGTAATAACTTCTTTATGCAATTGGTCCGTATAACAACTATGATATAATTCGATAGCCAACAAAATTCTCCACAAGTGGTGAAAATTTGGGTTCAAGAGTATCAGCCATTTCGGAGAAAATGTGCAATAACTGGTGTCCATAAACTTCTGACCATGAGTGTACTTATGAAGCAGAAAGTTAAAATCGTAAGGAAATGGCTCAGACAAGGCTGGTAAGTGGATGACAGTGTAGACCGTAATTAGGAAGTCGGAATCATTCTTGGTGATTCATTCAATCTTGGAGGAATTAAAGCCATACTATTTTACCAACCGCCGAACTAGACTCGTACATTATTCCTAGACATCCCATGTGCACCTTCAGGAATCTCCTCATGAAAGACAAAAACCTCAATTCAGGATAACGATGGGACATTTACTTGTGAAATGCCGGTCATTAGATAGGCCAGGCTAGAGGAGGAAAGCAATATATCTGTATAGCATTGGTATGCCTGCCTTCCCCTCCGACATACGACGTATGTGCAGACAAAATAAAACATATTGCTCATTTTGCTTCAGGGTAACTTGTGATTCGCAAGTATGATTACATTTTCATTCGATTGAGTTGTTTGACAAAGAGAGGGCACGGAAGTTTCTGTTTTGCTTTGATCAATACATGTGAGTTAGGCATGTTATAGGTGGACCAGTATAACATGCCAGGTTTATGTCTCCCTCTGACCGATGGCACACAAAACAGGCGCCTGCCTTCCTTGAGCTACATGTACATGATCTTAGGTGGACCAGTATAACATGCCAGGTTTATGTCTCCCTCTGACCAATGCCACACAAAAAGGCGCCTGCCTTCCTTGAGCTACATGTACATGATCTTAGGTGGACCAGTATAACATGCCAGGTTTATGTCTCCCTCTGACCAATGCCACACAAACAGGCCCCTGCCTTCCTTGAGCTACATGTACATGATCTTAGGTGGACCAGTATAACATGCCAGGTTTATGTCTCCCTCTGACCAGGCGCCTGCCTACCTTAAGCTACATGTACATGATCTTAGGTGAACCAGTATAACATGCCAGGTGTATGTCTCCCTCTGACCAATGCCACACAAACAGGCGCCTGCCTTCCTTGAGCTACATGTACATGATCTTAGGTGGACCAGTATAACATGCCAGGTTTATGTCTCCCTCTGACCAATGCCACACAAAAAGGCGCCTGCCTTCCTTGAGCTACATGTACATGATCTTAGGTGGACCAGTATAAAACGCCAGGTTTATGTCTCCCTCTGACCAATGCTACACAAACATGTCCCCCCCCCCCCCCCCGCTGTCATCGCATTAAATGGCAAATGCAACGGAATAAAAATAAATTTACGTCTTGCCCAGAAATCGATTCACCAAAATGATATGGACTAGAGGGTTTAATCTTACACATAATCAGCTAGTTTGATCACACACAATGGGAAGGGCTAGATAAGGGATAAGTATTGAATCTGAGCTAATGAAGATAAACAACAGCACAGAAATACTGGCAATTTCACAATGAAGAGGAATAACGGAGGGAAATTAGTCATTTTGCTCAAATGCCGCTATTGCGCCCAGTCATATGTCACAAGTTATAAACCATCAAGCACTTGGACAATGGTGCCCTAATAACAATGTTGGTGATAATACCCAACCCACCCCTCTTATCTGGGACAATTAAGCATTCGTTTTAATGAAACAACCCCATGTGATCGCCGGCCATGCATCTTGCAGTTTGCCCATTTGATCAAATTACCTCCCGTAATCAGTTGAACCATCAAAGGCGCGAGGGACATGAGTGAATAATCTAGGCTAATTGATCCTATTTAAGGCCTATAAGATATTTAGCTGTCACACAGGCATTACATTTTCACCGTTGATTCAGGCATGCACACTTTAAAAGGTGATACGTGTACTACAGTATTACAGCAAAACGTTGTTATCTGACAAATAGTGACGGAACTTACCGATAGATTTGTCAATATAACGCCTCTCAAATCCCGGTGGATCAGTGCCTTTCACCAAGTACTCCTCATATGATGGACTATCAGAAGAAGCACTTTTGATCCGTCTGCTAGATCTTCTCATCATTATCTGCAACAATGCAATACATGGTTATGATATAATTCTACATCATGCGGACTGTCTCAACGGAACGTGGAATTCGGGCTGTTTGTCGTGGATGAGCGACATCGCCTAGCCTCAACACCAATGAGTAAAAAAACGGAATGCCTACAAAAATGGTTAGACTCCCCAACCAAAAGCATACCAGCGACACATCTGTATGAAGGAGGGGTTCACCCTGCCCCCCGAATGGGTATTTCCGGTAATTCCGAAGGGGGGTTCGTTTTCGCAAAATAAATAGATTTAGAAGAGGCAATTCTTTCTCTTGGAATCTCGCGCTAACGGGGTTGTTCGCTGCCCCGGCAGCCCCCCCCCCTTTACTCATGCACAGACTCGCCCGTTTCCTGAATATAATCAACCCAATGATTCGGAAAAAGCCTCCTTGATTTCTTATACATGTACCTCACAAATTAATGCTCCTGTCGATCCGAGATCGCTTGATTCCTTGCATATTTCACAATGAATCATTTCAAAATTAATAATGTCTCATATCATTCCCAATAATTTCACGACGACCTAAATATTCTCAAAAATACGACCGGGATGGGCCTTAGCAACCACCGACTTGGACCGAGAAACTTGTTAAGTGAAGTTTATGGGAAATGATTTCAGCTGGAGGAGGCCAAATGCCAATGATTTTATGTCTTCTTGTAAGCTCAATCAAGCAAAAATTCGTTACTAACAATGCATGAAAATTCCTTGACAAGTAAGACCTAGAATGAGTTAGAATAGTATCAAAATGAAGAGAGGATACTTACCCGCGCAATACGTATCGCAACACCGAATAAAAAGCTATGAACAGCTCGGCAGGATCGTTACTTGTGATGCCAAAGTCGGCTGTATGCGCCTTTTTAACCCGGTCACGGAATTTACGCGCCTAAAAAATATTTGCATACAAAGCACCTTTTTTTTCGCTTGGGATGGTTACCAGTTCCCGCTCTTCGAGGACATGGTGATAAGAAACAGGAAATGTGCGGCCTGTGACAATTATACAAAAACTTTTTTTAGCTGTATATGAGCTATGTGGTTGCATCACAGTGTGTGAATCGAGGCTCGGAGGTCACTTCAAAAACTTCGAAATCTTGCACAAGGCCGATAGCTGTTTGGGAGTGGATAGTTTTGCTTCCGTAGCATTACAAACGGTTATCTAAATTTGAACGGCATACCGATATCATTTCTTTCAAGTGAAGAAAGTATCTATGTAGGCCTAGCTCCACACAAAACTTCCCTTTGACTGGCGACAAAATGCTCCCCGCCGGCCATGCAAAATCACATATACCGTAACGTGGACCTATGCAACGACTGTGACCAGTCGCAGTTATAGAGGGGCAATAAAGATACGGATTTGGCGTTCCATAGAGTCATCAACTGTATTTCCTCCAACATAACAGCAACACTCGAAGAGACGTCACAGACATGATCCGCGGGTATAACTGGCCAGCCGGTCAACGGTGATCGGTAGCCGTGGAGCTCACATGCAACAATTGCCAATTTGCTATTTGCCTATTTTCAAACTTGCCCAATGACCACAATAAAACAGACCCGCTTGGCACAGGCTTATACTTTACAATAGAATCTGGGCTGTCCCGACATTTGGTCCTAAGGGGTCAATTAATTAATTCAATTGATTTATTCATCAACACCTGCAAATGAGAAATAGTTATACATCATTCACGTCACAGAAAACAGACCAATGCAAACCCAAGCATTCTGGCTACGGCCGATGCAACGGGCGAGGAGAGAATGCAAACCCAAGCATTCTGGCTACGGCCGATGCGAATGCCGGAGAGAATGATTATGTCATGTCGGCCTGTCAGGACATACCAGATTAGATTCTTCAATATGTGACAACAGATTATTGCCCATGTGGAATGGAGTCTACAGTAGTGATTCATCTTTATGAGGACAATGTTTTTTTTTCAACGGCGTGGTCCATATCGACCGCAGAATGAATCATCGTATCTCACCGCATCATAACAAGTGTTTTTTTTCCCCTAAGCAGCACAGATTTTGCACAATTAGGCCAAAAGTAGCGAACACACCATCTCCAAAATGTTCACAGCCAAGAATTTGCTAAAACGGACAAATTTAGCATAGACTGCTGACCTGAACCCCTCCTCCTCCTCCAAGTATGATATACATTATACACCGGGCTCACTTCTGATGAATGACTGAACTTGCCGAACTTGGGAACGGAGGCAGTTACCGTTCTCAGGGGACTCGAAATACTAGGGAGGTTAAGAACTCAAACGATAAACTAACGGTAACCGCATTGAAGTCTACCGTTTCAATGATGGATAGATGTCGTTTGGTTCAGAAGGTCATTACATTTTTATCTTGGAGTAACATACGTTCAATTTATGCGCCTTTTGTGAGCGTAGTGCAGACCTTTATTCTGATTATGAAATGTGTAACGAAGCTGTGGGACACAACAACCCAGCTGGGTCCGGTTGCTCAATCAGCATTATCGTTAACCTCAACGTCAGCGCTTTTTCCAAATCGATGATATTCAACTGTCACACAAGTGTCTGGATGCGATAGTGCGTAAAATAACAAAGGAGATGAGCGTGATGCGCCAACGCCGACGCTCATATGGAAACGGGCCTTTAGTGCTAACGTTGGCGTTAATTCTAAGGCTGATTGAACAACCGGGCCCAGGTTAGGTTGCGCTTAACTATAATCTGCAACAAAGGAACTCGACGACTTCATTCACTCTAACAGAAGGACCGGTGTAGAAGTTTAAAATGTCCTGGGATAAAATGTCCGGGAACAAAGGATTCCTTTTTGCGGTGAGCCATTGGACTTGCATTCTTTTACACCGGGAACGTCTAAATTACTCAAAGCTGATGAGGTAATGCATTGAAACGCAGTGTACAATTATAGGCCTTTGGTAGGCCAAGAGATGTTTGCGCACGTTTCGATTGTAACAAGTCACTCTAAGGCATTATATAAGTCAGTTAATATGCCTTCTTCTGGTTTTCCTGACTCGGACCAGTGTTAGCCTCACGAACATTTTACATTTCCCGAAGTATGCCTCTCAACCCAGCGCTATTTATTTACAATAAACGTACCGTTGTCGCTTATCGTTTAAGTTCTTGACCTCCCTAATAAGAAACAAGATATGCGCGGGCATTGAGGCAATCAAAAATACATTAAGCTTTTTTAGCTCGGGGAAGCAAGCACTTGTGCTAGAAATACGTCCTTATTTCAAGTGATGACTTCACTCAGCGTATCATCCGGACACGTTAACCCATCTGCCCTCCAGCATAGGCTTTTCAGAAACGACAAGTGCCTTATCGCAGTCCTTGGTCCTTTTAATTACGACCACCCCTGTTTAATTACTGCAAATAGCCCCCCCCCCTCCTGTAACGGGCCTGCAAGAGAGTCTTTATGCTGTCGTGATTCTAGTTTATCTCCACATGGCCACCGACAGAACACTCGAAATGTGACATCACAGACAAGATACTTCGACGTGACTTTGCCGAAGACAAATACCTGAGTGTGCGACCATGAACGGCAATCGGACTTTTGACCAGGACAATGTGTTATCATCGCCCGCTAGCCATGGCTTGTTCATTCGTTGATGCCTCCCAAGGAAACATGACAAGGTTTTGCTGCGGGGGCGATGACCTTACCACTTCTTGATATGTACGCATATTATTGATCGGTATCAGTTTTTCGACTCCTGGAAGTTTGGCCTACAAGCAAGGAGAACCTATAATGTGCAACTATATGATCCCAATCGCCGGTCGGCGAGTCCATTATGAGCTACTGAATTGTTAGGATCACATGTACTTGTACATGCGTTGGAAATCGTTGCTACAAGCAGGAACCGGTCATCCCTGGCCGTAATCATTTTTAAACTCGAATTGTTCAGCCAAAACTGTAATCCCAAGCAGTTGCCTCCGCATGGAAGAATTGGAGTAAAATGCAACTTGTTATCTGTACTTTTTTTGCTCGCAAAGACACGCGTCGTTATCCCCATTTGCCCGCGAATTTTAGAACTGGCCAAATCTATAAATCATAAGTACTGTTAAATCCTATTAATCAACACGCCGCATTTCTATCCAACTGGACCCGGTTGCTCAATCAGCACTGGAGTTAACGCCAACGTTAGTGCTCACGCTGGCTTTAATTATAAGAGCTGGTAAGAGTTTAATTTGGATTGACATTCCAAATTACTGTAACGTGACACAGTTTTTGCCTAAAATCGATGATATTCAACTGTTACACAAGTGAGATTTTAAAGCCAGCGTCAGTGCTAACGTTGGTGTTAACTCTAACACTGATTAAGCAACCAGTCCCGGGTCATGAAAAATCCTTATCTTACTGCGGTCATTTGGGTTTTTTACCATAGATTTCTTCACCTTATGGCGATATCATCACTTTTCCCGGCCCGAGATGAGATGCCGCTGCAGAAAGAATCAATTATTTCGGTATCCTATCAGGCCTACCAAACAGATGAAAAAGCAAAAAAAAACAAGAGTTTTCATCACTCCACTGCTCACCAAAATAGTCACGAAAACTGGTTCAGTCAAATAAAACTTGGCCCTTTTCAAGCCGCTTGTAATAGCTGAATGGCTCAGGCACAGAGATGAAGAATCAGAGTATGGGGAAACAGATGGCAAAGTTACTTGGAAAGTTTCGTTCGTTGGTTAGGTGGAGCAATAGAGAAAGTCTTTCTCTATCGGGTTTGTGCCACAAAATTTCCTAATGCTTCTACCTACACAATGCCGAAAACCGTGCTGAAAACAATTGCATTTTGAGGACGTTATAAAACAGCAACATTCGGCAACGTTTTTTGCACCCTTCATATCAATCCTAGGATTTTTTTTAAGCCAGGGAGGTAGGCTATTCTCTGCCAAATCCGGACACCAACTCAATACACCTTCCCTAAAGGACTTTCCGACAGTATGTATTGGGGCGAAAGTGGCAGTTGCTAATGTAGGCTATCTATAGATAGGCCTGTGTAGGCCCACTGGCTAACTTGTCAACGATAGGTCTCTTTTTAAATATTTTGTGGCCCTTAAAAGGGCCATTGATCTTGCTATTCCAGCAGCGAATCAGTCTTGTGTCTCTTCCGCGGAAGATTCAGAGTCTGATTCAGATTCAGAGTCTGAAGAGTCTGAGGAGACAGAATGTTCCGATCCCGGTTCCAACTCATCGATCCGGTCTTGGAGATCTTTAACCTCTTGCGCCTGGATGCGGGCATAATGATTATACATATGATTCATCATCTCTGCCGTTGTCAATCTCATCTTGATCACATATCGCAAGCCTCATTGACCGCTGGTGGTGGCTCTAGCTAACTTGTTCCGGATACGGCGAATGTGTCTCTCCAAGACGATTATCTGATCAACCGCCTTCATAAATTTCCGGAAGGCTTCGTTACGCTTCGTGGTCAGGAGGCTGGTACTTGCTGGATTCATCTTGAGTTGGGATATGACGATTTAGATCTCTGGCTGGGTTTTTATCTACTACCCACCAGCGTCACATTCCATTAGTGTCAAGTGTGACAAATGCCTGTTTTTTGTTGGACCTAGCGTCAGTGTTTAAATTCTTGTTCACTGCAGCTGTGATTGTTGACTGCTTGGGGTACGACACCTAAGGTGATTAGCATCCTTTCCCGATATTCTTGGATGGGCAGGTGCTTCAACATCTTGGATAAGTCTTGCGGCAATGGCTCAATCCATTCGACCGTAATGAAACCGGGGTGGAACTTTACTGGATTTCCCCCTTCTTCATTTTCAGTTCCTTTGGTTTTACAAATTCCTTTGGCATGTTCTTCCTGGATGTGCGCACCTTTCCACAGACATTGGTCTTGGCCTTATGAAGTTTGACATACAAATCCGGGCTGGAATACCAATTATCAATGTAGACATTGTATCCCTTGTTCAGTAGCTCCCTATTCAGATCCAAGACAACAGCTGCACTGGCAGGTTCGTCCTTATCCTTGTCTTGGCCGGTGTATACTTTCATGTTCCAAGTGTACCCGTGAGCCACACCTGTGCTTTGACACACTTTGTACACTTTTATCCCGAACCTTGCCCTCTTCTGTGGATTGTACTGCCTAAACTTTAGACGCCCTTTGAACTTTAGTAGAGACTCATCTGTTGATGTCTCCTGAGAAATCATGTAGTTTGTTTTGAATTTGTCAACAAGAGTGTCAATTGCGTGTCTAACTTTCCACAGACGGTCTCCAGCATCAGCCTGAGTATTGTCAGCAAAGTGCAAGTTCTTTAGTATTTTCAGTGCTCTGTCCCTTGGGATAGTGTTGTTGAAGAAGGGTGTCTCTATCATTGGATTCCTGGACCAGTAATGTTTCAGTACAGGTTTTTTTACAATTCCCATCATGATGCAAAGAGCGAAGAAACTTCTCATTTCATCGGGTGTGACATCAAACCAGGGTATATCATGCCTTTTTTGGTAGGGTCAGGATTTTCAGGTACAGGGTTATCTGAGGCATATCTATTAGTTTCCACTCTTATATGTTCTATCAGAATCTTTGGCACAAATGCATAGAAAATATCAGAGATTGAACTGTTTGCATCAAGTGGCGCCTTTATCCCAGGGGTGCCAGTAAAGGGGTGAATAACTGGAACATTATCTCTCTGAAGCCAATCAATTGGGGGAGGAGGGGGAGCCTGGGGGGCAGCAGGGGCCCTACCCCTACCTCTACCCCTGGCTCTTTGCCTTGGACCTTGTCCTCTGGCTCTAGCCCGCCCCCTTGGTGCAGGCTGCACATGCTGTGCAACAGGAACAACTTGGATGCCACGTCCTCCTCTTGCTGGAATACCTCTTGGCCTGCCCCTAGGTCTACCACGGACTGGTGCTACTTGAGGAACATAGTCATCACTGTCTGAGTCATTATCCTGGGCAATACTTTCATCATTATCATCATCATCATCATCATCATCATCAGTCCTTGTACCAAATGAAACGTTACTAACATCACTCACACCGTCCTCATTTTCAGGTTCACTGACCATATCATCATCTGAATACAAGTTTGGCATGTCTCTGGTAGGAGGGTTAGGGTCTATGGCAGCAGGAACACCCCTAGCCCTTCCTCCTCTTCGTCTAATACCTCTCCTAGCTACAGCATGACCCCTAACTACAGGGTGTACTACAGGTGGGACAATGGCGCCACGCCCTCCTCTAGTGCGAACACCCCTGGGTCTTCCCCGGCCTACCCCATAGACTGGGACAGCTTGAATTGAGTTGGCATCATCATCTGATTGGTCTGAATTGGCTTCAGCACTGTTTTCATTCGTATCAGTCTCATAGCCTGCATAATCATTGTCAAATTCTAAATCAGCATAAAAAATTTCACTTTCATTATGTTCACTGACTGATTCACCTCCAGAATCATCGTCTAAGGCATCCTGGTCATGCCTACCTGCATAAGAATCATCCCCACTTGACTCTCCAGAAGATTCGTTATCATTATCAAGGTCTTCAGAACCGCTACTGGCCATCAAATCGGCTACAACTTGAGAAGTCGTAAGTTTCGACTTTCTCGAACTCGCCATTTTTGCATGCAAAAAGAACGTGCATAGAACCGCGCAAATAGGCAGAAGCAGACGACATATCGACTTGTGCTGCCGTCTGGGATTAGCTGAGTATACTATTTATCATTGGAATGGAAACCGTTGCTAGGGGCTTGGGTTTACCCGCGCTAGAACCGTTCGATTTAGGGGTACTACCTTTGCTGCTATAGCCGTCATCCGCCACCGGGGCTTGGAAAAAGATGCTGCTATGGCCGTCATCCGTCCTTAAAGGGTTAAAAGATCCATTTTCAATTTATGTTCTTCCCTAGCCATTTCTATCCATTCTCCACGGGTATCGTTTGATGGTGTCTGGCATTGGGCCTTTGGTGGCTCAGAGGTTTTCTTTTGTTTTTCAGCTGAGTTCCTGATGAGGGTTGACGGTACTGGTTTTAGAGGAAGAAGGATATCAACTGTCTTGGAAGTACCTGCCAGTGGAGCGCTACAACTGGAAGGTACCACTTCTGGAAAAAGAAAGTGTACATGTACTGAATTTTGTACAGGGAATTTCTTATATTTCATTAAAATGGTTCAACATTTTACATTTTGTTGTTTTTTCAAAATAGTTCACAAAACAATCCCTGTAACAGAAAGAAGAGTATGGGGTTGAAATTGTTAAAATTAGGGAGGTTGAGATCCACAACTTATCGCCAACTTATCCGTATACGGATACGTATACGTGATAAGTTCGAAATCGTAACCTCAGTATTATTTCACATTCCTAATGCGGATGATAATTCGTCAACTATGGGTTCGCCATCACTTTCATCCTCTCCATCGCCATCATCATCAAACGGATTCTTCAAAGCATTAAACTGAGAAGGTATCATTGCAGCAATACGTTGCGTTTCTTCTGATGCTTCTTGGGATTCGTCAAGAGTTCCTCCTCCTGTCCTTTTTCGTTCCCGTTTTTCCACTGCAGTCTGTTTCTTGGCCTTCATTTTTGCATTCTTCCACAGATTTTTCAACTAATCTGTCGTCCGTTCAGACACACCTGCCTTCGCATTGAATTCCTTTGTAATACACGCCCATGTTTTCTCTTTCTTAACCAAAATCTTGCTATCATGCCGTTTGTCTTCTACAACTGCTTTGTGAGTGTCAATCAGGTCAAGTAGCACAGACTTTTCATAATCGGAGAAGTTAGGATTTCGCTTCTTTTTCTTGCTTTTAGGGGAACTCATGGCACTTGACAGTTACACACAAGAGTATTTCATCTACACCCTACTGCAAGCAAAGCGCATGGCAATATAAAGCATTCCAGCCAAGTGGACAATAGCTGTAATAAGGTCACAGCATCATGTAATCATTTATAACCGCAATATCACGATGAACCATGGCTTAAGTCATAACTTCCTTGATCTTTAATTGAGAAACAGCTCAAATTGACCTGCAGATCAAGTTCGTATTAGCGGAATTTCAGCTTAAGTTGTAGATCAGCTAATTCCAAATTACGATAAAGCTTAGGCGGAACTGGTGCATACGGGCCTTAGAATTCAAAGTTATGGGCAATACTGTAACCATCCTCTAGTGAGGGAATCGTAGATCTTGCCTACCTAGTGCCTTTGCGATACACTAGGCAGCAGTCAAGTATTTTTATGAGAGAAGCCAAATCTCAAGCAACTAAATAAGGGGAAAGGTGAATTCGATTAATCGTTTAAATTTAATGGATCTTATGATGCAGTACAAGTTGTCCACCTACCTTGTTTATTGCGCGTTGGAGGCAGATACGAGTGTATAGTGTAAGTCCGAAATTGTTTCAAAGAAATAATTGTGTCTTGTCTTTTGTCCCCCTCTTCCGTCTCTGAGTTGTACCCCAAATTTAGTGGGTATATATACAAACTCGTACCTGCCAACTAATCCAACACACAGTAAACAGAGTAACAAAACCAAGTTTGTTGACCAAAACCATGCCAACTCGAGTATTTTCCGAGAAAACCTCCCACTTGGTCCAGCCAAACGTGGGAAGATCGGAGGGATCTGTCACTCAAAAGTCCTCTTTATCCTCTCGCACGGACCCAAAGAGCAGTGAACCCACAATTTCCTTCCCAAAGGTACCCCAAGAAACCTTATAATCCCCAAAAAAACTAATGTCTTGGAAGACAGCGTCCTAAACCTTAGATACTAATAAGTCAATCCTGCAGCTTAAATAACTGCCTGCTGAGGCCATCCTCCGTGTCTCGGATTATTCCAAGATTTGGCGAGAGAGCCTCTTTAACTAGCGTCCGAGAAGGGCATTAAGTGATTTTGAGGACAAATCCCTATCTCGAGTGACAAGGTCTTGCTCTGAGACCCGGAACAAATCAACCCAGGGGAAGATAATGTGCGTATTGACGAATTCCGACCTCGTTGAACTCAAAGTGTTTAATAATTGAATATTTTAGCAATAAATAAAGAGAAATAGACACTTATAACTGTATCTGAGAATGAAACGAAGAATAATGGTTTAGGAACTCGGTCACTGATTCGTCCTCTGCAACAATACCACGGAGAAAGGCTATTCTCTCCCTGTTGTGATAGTCTAGCACGATGTTGAGAATTCTCTGCTGGAGATCTCGGTACACGTGTCTCTGTGCAGGGGGCTCCTCTCCAGCAACCATCTGTGCCATTTCCACCCTTGTCAACGACTCTTCCCTCTTCAGCACATCCATGAAGCGCCAGAAGTTTGGATGGCACGCGCCTATATTCGCTTGGAACCGCCTATGCCAACCTTCTACATTGTTGTTGGTGCGTGGCCGACCTTGTAGGGTTCTATCATAGACGTTCCACATCTCCAGCGGGAAGAGGGGATTAGCACGTCCTTGATCATTGGGCCTAGGCCTGCCAATGTACCCTTCAAAATAGTCGAGAATCGGGGCCGCATTATCTGGTAGATGCTCCCTCAGCAGCTCGAATGAAGCTACAACATCCTCTTCAGGTACAAATGCCAATGCAGGAATCATGTGGATGGCAAGGGCAAACTGTGGGTCACGTTGGTACTCTGCTGCTAGGCCACTGGCCTGCACCTGCAAAATGAAGGAATACAGGACTATAGGCTAGGCTATATCAAACCGATGCATACAAGTTCAATTAAACCTAAAGTGAATACATGTAGGGCCTACCAGTAAATAGAGCCACGAAAACTGGGGGTTTACCCTAGAGTTAGAAAGAAGAGTTACCTATGATATGCATGGGAGGCAACATGAGGTATTATTTTGATAGAAATATTCTAACCCTGTGAAGGCATATTATTAGCTAGTGGTATGAATTTATCGTCGGAGTCAATTGTCATGACTTTTGTATCATGATTTAGGCCTATATTTAATGTAGTATCAAAAATACTGGTAGGCCTAGACTGCAATGCATCTACGGCTCCCGGCTTCGGCTTCTTCAGGTATTATAAAATTATGCATCAGTGGATAGGAAAGATTCTGGCAGTGAAGGCCTAGTGCAAAGATTTGTCCGAACCTGGCGATACACGTTCTGTGCTAAGTGAAAAAAGCATCCTTTCACTTCAGTCTCCGGGAACACATGTTCGAAGGCATTCTTTGCTGCACGCTCATAGTCCATCAGCACTTCAGTAGGGTTTCCGCCCAGCTCTCCTAGCTGCATCACCATCCGTTCATAGGTTTCTTGGCGTTTGTTGGTCAGCTGCCCGTAAACACAGGGGAATACAGGCCTTTCAATCACATGGAGACCTATACACCCTGTATTTTTTTAGCCTATTTTGGGGACACCTTTTTATCATAATTTGGGGACATTATGTCGTTGGGACACACCGACTGTACACTGGATTTGACCCATTGTGACTCTTTCTGAATCAAATTAGCAATTAATAGCCTTCTTCCTTTTAGACCATGGGGCGTGCTGGAAAAAGATGCTTAAGAAGGAAATTTAATTGACTCTTTTTGCAACTACAAAAGAACACTTGTTCTTAGGTAATTTGGGGGTGCTCTTTCCAAATCTGCAATGTTCTCCTTTGTAAAATTGCACATTAACCCCCTACAGGCGAAATACACAAAGAAAATTTAAAGCGTTCTTTGTTCCTATTTATTTCCAGAAAAATAGATATTTTCAGTTTTATACAAGTTTTAAGATAATATTGAAGGTTATTTTCAAGTGCAAGTGGTGTTTAGGTGGATCATAGTATTTACTTAACCCTTTACGTTACATAATTTATGGTAATATTGTCTATAATTGAAAGCATATACATGTACATTGTGATAGATTCATTTTTAAAGGTTTCTTGTTGTCCTTATCCTGTAAACGCCTTTCATGTATTTGAAGTATCATGTTCCTGAAAATATATTAATTTAGTACGAAGATGCAGTGAGTAATAACGCATGCTCACCTGGTTGGTCATGCTCATGCTCGTGCTCATGCTTAAAAACATGCATGATTCAAATCATGACTTACTCATGCTTCTTCATCAACTTCATCATCATCATCATCATCTATATCTTGCACTGTATTGTCTTCATTGTTTGAGTTACTTGTATCAGGAATATTCTCGCAGTTCGAACAGTTGCAAAGGTCGGAACACTTGAGGTCGTTTGCACGACAAGAGCAACTTCCTTGAGTACACCCTGATTTCTTGCACGAACACGAAATGCTCTTCAAGATTGAATCTGGTGCGATTGGCAAAGAGTTCCACACTATTCTCAAACAACTCTGTTCCAGTTCCCAACCATTTCCAACAGGATTGGGTGCTTTGATGCTCGTCTGCAGGCTACGTCTATGAATACAAGCTTGGTAGTTTGCCCGCTTGATATGATTGGTCAAACAGTCTACGTTCGGGGGCAATGCTGTGTCCGTCTTGTAGGACAGACGAAAGATTTCATATCTTGCATCGCTCACAGATAGAAGCTTAGGTTTCCCATATAGCTCACACACAAACTTCTGAACAAGATCGAAATCGATTCCTTCTAGTTCCCAGTGTCTGCCAATGCTGATGAATAAGTCCACATACTGATTACTGCCAGCCATGAGTTTGTATCCCCTGACTTTTCCTTTTCCTTTGAATGCACTAACTGAATCGCAGCCAGTAAAACAGTGCAAGCCAACGAGGGCTTCACTGACTTTGTCACCCAGTTCTTTGGCGATAGCTGATACTTCCAAGATTCTGCAATTCGACCATGGACCAATGTGCATGAACAAGTTCGAATCAATATCCTTTGCTAGGCTTATTGCAATCACGAACACGTCTGTATCTGCACTCCTGACTACTATGTCCTTATAGTCCTTCGCTGCATGATTGGCGTGTAAGAGCATACGGGTGTCCGCTTCTTCGTGGTCAGCAAATAGTTCGTGGACCTCCTCTGTCAGGATACATGCCAAACCTTCATCTGCAGTTAGTGAATGACATTTCTGGCCATGGGAAATGTACACAATGACATCTTTCATCATTTTTGGTTCGCATCTTTGCCACTGTTGGAAGAAGAATTCAACAAGTGCCTCCTTATTGGTACCTGATGATAGAAACTTCTTAAACTGACTCGGCGTTTTCTGATCCCCTCTCATGATCTTGATTTTTTGCACTCCACTGGACGATCTTCTATCACGTTCACATCCTTTGATGCTGTTGCTAGGGTAGCAGTCAGATACAAAGTCCAGGCGTTTTGCACCATATTGTTGTCCAATTGACAAGATATCACGCAATACCTTGTCTGCCAACTTCTCAAATGTTTGTGGAATATTCTTCTGTGTTTGGAGTATTGCCATTCCATCAAATATCCAGGCAGTACCTACTTCCGGTGTCACTCCCTGACAAGGAACATTCTCTTCCATGTATCTACGCAATGCTGACTTGTCCGTCTTAACAGGTGCCCCACCAAAGTATGCCAAAGCAGGAGGATACGAATTGAGACTGTAAGTCAGAGTCTCCTTTATGTCGATTTTCTTGACCTGACTAACCATGATAATGCGACCAAGGAGATCTGAGCAAGACTTCAGCGAGAGGTTTTTCACTTTTTCCCTGGACAGAGTTTGTTTTGCTGTATTTGAGATGGTCTTTAGTTTCTGTTGCTTGATGGGGGAGAATATATCATTGTCCTTGTCTTTTTCACCACATAGACGTGTCTCAATAAAATCATTGTATGCAAGTTGCCCTACTTCCTGGGCACGCATCAGATCCCTTTTGACTTCCTCACTAGCGATTACTCCACTTGATATGCTGACTAAACCATCTTCTTCACAAAGAAAGGGATTTGTCATGACTTCAATGGTGGATATCAAAGATTCCACGGCCTTCTCATCGTTGATGATCCTTGTTTTATCTAAGTCTTTCCTCGTTCTAGTGTCATTAGACTTGCCTGCCATCTCCTCACATCTTTGACTTATTTTGGCCCGTGCAGGATGTGACAGTATCCATCTGTGGACAGCTCCCTTGTTGACTGTTATTCCAGTAAGACCACCCTTAGTTTTGGAATCTCTGTTGGCAGTCTGCTCTATAGTTTGATCGCATGCTATCTGGGAGAAGCCGTAGGCTGTTTGTTGTTGTACTACAAATTCCCCTTGGAGAAGATGTTGGTTGATGTAGGGATGGGTCTTATCGAGGTTCATCATTTCCAGCCAATATGCAGGGGAATATCTTGCATAATTCGTCCTATCATATGCGAAAAACCAAGGCATCATACATCGCAGCGATGACAAATGAAGAACCCAGTTTCCTTCTCTAGTTGCTCTAAGGAAAAGAAGTAACGTCTGCACCATTTCCAAGTAGGAGTACCAAAACTGAAATGTTTGATTTGTCTGACTGCTTGTTGATACAAAGCCATCATACTGCTCTGCTACTTTCTGAAATGATTCTGAGTTAACTATCTGGGTGAAGTCATCGCCTGGGAATGTAGCTTTCAGATCTCCTACCAACTCTAGAACTTCAGCCAACTGCTCACCATGAAGACTGTCAATGAAGGCATTCCAGCAGAGTCTCTGTAGTGCTTCGAATAACAGCTTGTGTGCCCTGACGCTTCGATTGTAATGATGCCCATTCAGAACACAATTGATCCATCCTTCCGCTACAACCTTCGATTCGATGAGGATATCCTGTAATCCGCAATCCTTGAATCGTTTTCCAAGAGTTGCCAAAAATGTCATCGCTGTGTGGAATTCACCAAGGCGAGGAACAAGGCGTTCAAAAAATGTATCATCTTTCCATCGTATTTGTTGAGCCTTTGAATAAATGGCCTGGTCAAATACAACTACAATCGATGGTAACCCTAGCTTATCAGCTATGGCAACACTCTGCGTCAAAACTGTGTAGACAGTAGACATGTCTGTTGGACTGGCATCTATGATGGGGAGGTATCCAATCTTACTAAGTGACCTGGGATTATCCAGTTTTGTGTTGAATCCTGTCCAACCCGGTAACAGTGGCAGGGTTCCTTCACCTGCTGGAAGTTTTGCTAAAATGTAAGCCATGTCCAGATTCTTTCCATTTGTTGTCATCACTTGATCATCACTTTCAGTAACAGCAAACTCTTGCTGCGGTCCGATCTTTTTTCCTCCAAGATACATCTTGATGTCCTTCTGGGGTGGATCAATTCATCCAACAGAGGAGTTGTCTCACCATCAGCTGTGTCACACAAGTGGTACAAGTTGTTGACCCTCTTTAGGCCTACAGATACAGCAGCAGCTGTTTTCAACTTTGTGTGACACAGCTGATACTGGATTGAGAAACAACTTGGTCAGGCTTTCCACAACAGGATGTAGGCCATCATAGAAGGCAGTCTCCAATTCACCTGAGAGAGAGGTGCATATCAGTTTTACAGATTTGTCTATGAATTTCTGCTAGTCAAATGGCCATTTATTGGCAATGTTCTTGGCCCTGCTCTCCCTGATGTATTGGACACTGCCTGTTTGATATGCTCTAGCCTTGTCCAAGTATTCCTTGCATTTTTTAGCATAATTATCTGAAGAAGGCAGATCCTCTAGGAACTGTTTCAGGAGTTCCACCATGTCCAGGACCTTGGTGATGTGTACAGTTGTGCTCTGAAGAACCAAAGACAGGTCATTGGTTTTCTGAAGAATCTCTCGCATCAGGACAAGCACACAAACATTCTGGGGGTCAGAGAGCCTCATGTTTATGTTCTGATATTTTGTGTCTTTTGTGTGCAAGTACACAGAGTCAAATACATCGAGAAGTTTCTTGTATTTCTCTTAGACCCTATCACAGGCATTGAAATGCGTCAACCAGCGTGTCAGACATGCCTTCACCATCTGCAAAGGCTGATCCCCAGTTGCTGACTGTATTTCCTTGAAGGCAACCTTGGCTGTCTTGCTGTAGTCTATTGCCAGGTAGATGGTTTATGCCTGTTTCGCCTATTCCTGTTTCGCCTATTCCTGTTTCGCCTACAAAATTCCTGTTTCGCCTATTCCTGTTTCGCCTATTCCTGTTTCGCCTACTTTCCAGTACCCCTACAATAAATCGACTCTCCCACGGAGAACCTTAGGGATGCATGTCCATTTTATGGGGAAAATGTGAGGGGACAATTGGATGATGTTAACGATGTGATGACAATTTGACTAATCAAATGCCATCAACTTTGTTATGCCATGACCGTTTTGAAAGAGTCACCTTGAAAGCGGGGACAGTCCGGGACTTATTTGACCATAGGACCATAGGACCATACTGACACACAGTAAAAACTAATAGATTAAGTAGAGTAAAGCAGTCGTTTATTTTATGAAAACTGAATTCATGAGTTTTTGATAAAAATACATAATATTGTACATTCTCATAATTATTTGATCAAAATCAGCTGTAAAACCCATGTCATAATATACATGTAGGTACAGCACATATAAAGTCAAACAAGGTGGAAAATACATATCATGATATTATGTCAGACAAGGTAACTGATGGCATCAACGTAACTCATTATGTCCCTCTCTCCATTGACGTATTGTTTCAATGCGTACATATGTGGCTCTCCTCGGGTTTGGTCGGTCAGTAAGGGACGGTTCATATTCCTACGTCTGTGGGGAGGTTAGCAATACATTTGAATAGGCGAAACAGGAATTAGGCGAAACAGTAATAGGCGAAACAGGAATAGGCGGAACAGGAATAGGCGAAACAGGAATACACCAGGTAGATATCAAGGGGGAGCGTGTCAAAGTCACTGATCAGGGGCAATTGTCTTTTGAGGTGGACAAATACCAATGCCAGGCGATGGTTGCGGCAGTTGATGTATATTGTGCTAGGATGATCATCTCGCCATAGCTTTTGAACCCCGCCCCTCTCGCCCGACATGGTGTTTGTCCCATCGAAGCATATGAATTTGACACACTCCTGCTTGATGTCTGCTTCTTCCAACACCTTCTTCATTGACGCATAAAGCGCTTTGGCGCAAAAGAGTGAGGTTGCACCTTGGACCACGGTACCTGATTCTGCAACAGACCTTATGTTGATGAAAGCATAGGGTTGGGTGGTGCCTAATACTTGGTCTGGGTCAACCCAAGTAAGAAAACTTATCAACTCATCTGCATCATTGTGGGCCTCACTGTCATCTGAGTAGTAGGTGCAGAACTCAGCATTTTTCAATAATTCACCTACTTTACAGACTGTACGAAGTGAGAAGTTCCTCTATTGACTCCCCACTTAGGTAAAGTCCATACCGAGAATCGGTATTCTGTAGGAACTCTTTTGTGATTTCTTCCTGGACAGAATTTGCCAGGAAATTGATGAAATCAGGGAGTTGAGATTTCGGCAGGGAATGTTTGACATGGTAGTCAAGAGACTTTATCAAAACAGAGAAGTATTGCCGATTTCTTTGCCGATCTGCCACAGATTTCTTTTCAATGAGACCTATTAGACCTCCTGAGAGTAGAGCCTGCTTGATCAATTTTTCATTTTCAACAGACCTTTCATGAAGTTTTGTCTTTAGATGCTCAGCAAGACGGCCACCAGGGTGGTCACCTAGCCTGACCCTTTGGATATAAATGGCTTCAACCTCTCATTTGATCTATCTTGAAGAGTGGCATAGGCAGAACAGGTTTTACAAATGTACCCCACAGCAGACAGAACAAAATCTGGGTTTTTTCTCAATATTGTTTTCACATCACGTTTTCTATAATCATCAGTTTTTGATTTGGTACCAGGATCTGGAGGGGCTGCCCCAGCATCTGAATCTTCAGCAACACTGTCCTCCACATCAGCCTCATCACTCATGTCACTTGCATCCTGAAGGTTCTGACTGCTGGATAGTTCAGAATCTGAGTCTTCAACATTATCATCAGCACCACTCAAGGCACTGACCTCTACATCAGTCTCATCACTAGCAACCTGAAGTAATCTGGGACTGCTGGTGGCAGAAACTGGACTCAGGGGGTCCTGCTCATCAGGAACAGACTCTTGGTAGGTGTCACTCAGGGGGTCCTGCTCGTCAGGAACAGACTCTTGGTAGGTGTCACTCAGGGGGTCCTCATCATTAGGAACAGACTCTTGGTAGGTGTCACTCAGACTCCCAGGATCATCAGCAGCAGGGACATGGTGAATTCCTGAAAGAATATTAGTACAACATTGTATATTTAGATTAACTGGGACTGGATGCATGTCGCTAGGCTGTGCTATTTTAAACTTGCTTCTAACTTCAGCTATGGTAAGTAAGGACAAACATGTATATTCTGAAATAAAAAAGCATTCACTTGGTTAATCATCATCATCATAATCTATCCTGCTTCCCCAATTGCCCACAGTCAGCCTCTCCCAAAGCCTACCTAGTGCTGCTGAATCTCCAACCTCATCATCATCAGAAACCATTGCAATGTCTGAGCTGTCATTGGCAGGACTGAGAGTTACTGCAACAGTATCACCAGCAGTTCCTGTGAATGGGAAAGAAAATACATGTATTAGTAGAAGAAATAGATAATTAACACGCACAAACCAGCAGACAGACCCAGCCAGGGACACTAGGGCCTTAATCACCCAATTATCTATCTAACTCAATCACTGGACCTGTATCAAACCCTCAACATCATTCTAGAAACACAGCTGATAAGCACATGGTGTGCACTTCATTTTGTAAACAAACAACGTCACGTGGCTTGAAAAACGTCATCGGAATCCCCCGGCTCATCCAATCACATCGCACTGCGTAAGAAATTCAAGGCCACGGCACCATATTTAGTAATTTATGCATCAGCAATGCAAATAAGCGCAAGGCACAGTCTGCGTAAAAGGTCGAAATGAAGCTATACATACGTTTCTGGGGCCGGAAAAAACGGTCCAAGGAGCCTTCTTCAGCCCCTCTTTTAGGCCGTGACGAGTCATAGGTCCTGCTCTGTTTATTATGCGACTTGCCAGATGATGTTGGCCGACCTCTATGACCCCCCGGCATTTTGTTATTAAAATGGTTTCCAGGAAGCTAACCTCGTCCCAGGCTTTCAGCATACGGCGTAGTACATTGTGACGAGTGCACGAAGGTTAGAATTCTGATCGCTAGGGGCGAGAGTGGAAGTCTCGCGCACAGCTACAATCGCGGCACTGCTTATGCGGGCTGTGCATCTGACATGCAAAGCTGTCATCTAGTCTTGCTTTGCAATGGCTGAGACTGAATTCCTGGGGAATCCCACTTCATGTAGAAAACAGGACATGAAACATTGTACATCGTTAGATCGGCACAAAATCATGACATCGGAGCGCAAAAACTAACATAAAACAACAGTGATCGGAGGTAAAAACATACTTTATTTGCAAACTTCATCCTTTCTCCAAGTATCTACGCATTGTTGCGATTGAGATCGTAGCGTAATATGGGGACATTGGTGTAATTTGGGGACATTTTTCAGAGCTTAATTTGGGGACATTCGAATTCCTTACGACGTTTAACGTTGTAAGAACCATGTGATTGAAAGGCCTGGAATAGTTGCCCATTTCCAGCAAAAGCATGAACAGTATACAACTGGAAAAAAATCTCCGGGACTGTTTTAAATGTTCCATCAGCTGCCCAGTGAGGCGAATTATGCAGCATGTCCAATCCATTCCCAGATGCAAATAACAAGATCGGTTCCGGTCTCCAACTCCACTATCAAACTGCAGAAACTGATTATTGTCACTTGTCAGTTGGTAATGTCTTGGAATTTCCACGGCCGCAGCATTTTCTGGTTGTGGAAGAGGATTTCCTGCTTCTTGGCGGATCCTCCTTACTCCTCTTCTGATATCAGCAACCCTTGGAAGGGCAGCAGCACCTGCATCACTTATTCCACCTGTTGCTTGAGTGATTATTTGCTGTGGTGTTTCCTCAGTTGTTCGAGCCCGGTTCCGAATATCGGCAACAACAGCCTGCGCCTCACACTTTGCGGCGTTTCCAGCATGCGTATGATCATTGGTTCTTCCCACAACACGTTCACCTTGGAGCTGTAGCTTTGCTTTGCAAAAGTGCTTCCTCCTCAGTTCGCACTCCCAGGACTCCTTCCCTCCTGCCAAGGACTTCTGCTTAACGTATGAAAATCCATCTAGGAGTAACTTTCGACCACCCCTTTCAGTCGTAGTGAACTCCATTTTTCGAAATGGCTGGCAAAACTGTCTATGGCTATTACTGCAGGGATCTTGAAACAATGTATGATGGATTCGGTGAAACTCAAAGATTCCTGGAATCATTGTGGAGGAACTGATTTTTCACCACCATGATCTCATGAAAATTTTCTAAGGCAACGAAGACAATTTTTACTGGGTGGGGGCAATTTCACGGGGGGGGGGGGGGGGGGAAATTGTCGGGGGGGCAATTTTACTGTGGGCAATTTTACAGGGGGCAATTTCACGAGGGGCAATTTTACTGGGGGGCAATTTTACGGGGGGCAATTTGACTGGGGGGGCAATTGCCTAGGGGGGAGTTGTCGGGGGGGAATTGTCCGGGGGGCAATTGTCCTAGACCCATCCTTGTGTAGAGGGGCTTAACGAATGGTGGTTGGTTTAGGGAATGTAGGTGGGCTCGGTGCCAAATAGGGGTCGACCGAGGAGTATATTTCTTTCACTTGTGAAATGGTAAGTTTTTGCTCCAGTAGTAGAGACAGTGATCCGAGGGGATATTCTTACACTTGTGAAATGGCAAGAAGTTAGGGACAATGATTGGAGATTAATTCTTACTTTTGTGATATGGTAAGAAGAATTTTGCTCAAGTAATCACACAAGGTCCTGAGCTCATCAGATGTAAGCGTGCTCTGGTGGCTTACTGGAAGCTGCGTAAACAGCAACACATGTAATTGGTACCTGTGATAGATTAGTAATCTATTCACGGCTGGAGGTCTTACTAGCTGCGCGTACACCACAAAATATTTGTGGACCATTTGCACGTACACCACCACATTGCCGCGACAAATTGGTTCGGCAATCCATTGCCGATACAAATTGCCGGGCGAATTTGTCCCATCAAGCTTGATGGTCCAAATTCGCCCGGCTTGTTAAAAGCTCGGCCTTGTCGTGGTGTACGCGCAAATGGATTGGCAATTAGCTAGTTAGATGGTTCGGTGACAGGCGGCGCATTCTGCTTATTGTTTGCACGCCATCTGTTGCTGGATTTTATAACTAGCTGCAGCGCTGGTGTACGGGCTTGGTGGATTTTCGATGGTGCGGCATTGGTTCGCGAACCAAGATTGGTGGTCCATTTTCAGGTGGTGTACGTGCGGCTATTGAGACAGGTCAATATTTCCAAAAAGGTACCAGTGGTGTTATTTTGAGGTTATTGAAGACACAGACAAACTGAGTCCTAAACACGAGGTATTTCTCATCCATTGGACCCCAATTAGGAACATAATCTGGTGGCCTCCTTGCCTGCCCCCTTCCCCTTCTCTTCCTCTACCTCTACCCCTGGGCCTAGCTGGAGCAGGAGGGGGTTGATCATCATCAGAATCAGAAGGTTGTGACCTGTCTTCATCAGAGGCCCCCCATCACTAGCCCCATCACCATGATCACTATCACTAATATATTGATGTACATAGTCATCCTCTGAGTTGTCCTTGTCTTGACATTTTGACGAGTAAAATGATCAAATTTTATCGAAAAACACCTGAGACTTCTGCAGAAGATCGTTCAGAATGCATTGCCGATAAACATGGATTCTGCCACGACCGTAGGATAGTTTTACGATCGTCTGGGCGCGAAATTCAAAAACCGCGCTAAAATGCGCGGTAGGCCGTTTAAGGGTTAAATACCCAATAGGTATAGACCTTTTTAATGTATGGAACATGAATTTCAGGTCATCAGCAAAGTTGTGATTTTCTACCACCGGCAGCATTTCATAATAAATTTACACTGATTCTCTGATCTAGGGCCATTCACTATTCATTATATC
The DNA here is from genome assembly GCF_910592395.1 of Lineus longissimus. NCBI lineage: Eukaryota > Metazoa > Nemertea > Pilidiophora > Heteronemertea > Lineidae > Lineus > Lineus longissimus. Next base: position 14,838,166 of record NC_088315.1, read on the forward strand.
ATATTTACCTTTATCAATTTCCTCCAAAACTTGATTAAATGTCAACTTCCTGGAGGCAGATCCACGAGGCATGGGCGCGGCCATGTTGTTTGTGGGTTGTCAGGTTCATGCACGAAAAAGGCAAAAAATGACAAACTGCAAAAACACTAATGCCATTTATGTTACTTGAGGAGAACTAATTCTGATATGATTTTTACAGGGACTAAACATCACATAATGGTGTCCTCATAAATGTGCTTATCTTGACAAATCATGTTTTGTGGGTTATCTCGTTCATGCATGCGGCCCCAGAATTGTCCTCACAACTTGAACGGGAGGAGCCTGGGTTTTTTTCGAATATTTTTTCTTGCGTTCGGCGCAATTCTTCTTCGGTTTGCGGGAAAATGTATTGAATTTCTGATGGTAAGCCACTCCTAAACAGCTCTTTACCTAAAGATTTGTCGTTTTGTTTGAGCTGGCATTTCTGCTCGGCACAGCCAAAGCACTCACCCTTCCCTTCCCCAGAGAACCATGTCTCTACCTTGACAATGGGTCTAAAAAGGTTTACAAAGTCTTTTCTTAGGTTTAGGACCTCCTTTTCGAAAGCGGAGTTATCGGGCTTGATATATTTCAAGTCTTCTTCCACGTGCTGAACAAACCGTACCGCCGTATCGCAGAAACTTGTCACTAACCTGCGAGCATCGGACAAAGATTTGCGGATGTTTTTTCCTACTTCCAGCTTAGCAAGTTGTAACTGCTTTCTGTGCGTCAGGACATCAGCCCTGAGAAGGGGTTTCGCGTATTCATTGACGCGTGAAAAGGCTTGCCGTTGGTTTTTTTTCTCCACACAGACTTCGAGAAACAGATCAAAACCCCAGGTAAAGAAATTTTCGAATAGCTTTCGCTGCCTAGGGTTGTTCTTGAAGGGAGTAGCTAAGTGTGAAAAAATGTAATCAAAAAATGATGCTAAATTTCGCTCCGGTAAAGTGAGCGAACTCACGTCCATCCGGCGCTGCAACCGTCGCCAGAAAAGCCCGAGAGATTGAGGATCATCCTCATCAGCGACTGATGCAGCTATGAGCATCCCGCGACATTCAGGGGGGTTGACTTCAACATCTGTACGCAATTCGTTTTCCTCGGACGCATCTGGATTGATTTGCATGAAACTGTTTTCGCCGGAAGCCACCTGATACATGTATCCACGTCCTTAATCTTCAACAAGATTCTTCGTCATTTTCTTTCATTCCCTTTTTCTCTTTGACGAGCTGAAACAAAAGAACAAACAAAAAAAATCTTGACTTTGATCGTGTGGTCGCACACGAAATGTTTCTTTCTACATGCATGATCTCCCGATATTTTCTTAATACGGCCCTTGGCTAAAAAATCGAGATTGAAATTAAAACGGACAGAACGACAAAGGTCTAAAAAAAGTATCAATCAGACTTGTGTATCGAAAACCATCAGGACGTGCAAAGACAAGCGATGGATCTTCACCTTATTTCTGTTGGTCTCCTGTCCAGTGAATTAAAATACAAAATGTTTCAACTTCATGGAAAGGACAAGCGATGGATCTTTTCAATCTTTCTGTTGTTCATCTGTCTAGAAAAAAGCAAAATGTATCAAAGGTACCTCTTGATTATCTTCTCCTTCTTCCCGGTGAGGTGTAGGCGAATCTGGAAGAACTGTTTGCGGGGCTGCGTGATCATTGTCTGCATCATCGACCTCTTCGGCAAGCAGGAGATGACGTTCAGGAGGATCGACTTCAACACCTTCAGACGCCGCGCGTATGTTCCCCACAAAATGGTCTCCTTCATGATTCTTTTTCCTCTTTTTCTTCCTCTTTTTTGTAGTGGCCAGCTGAAACAATATCATATATATATTTCAGAGATAATATATCGAGAGCCATCGCACTCGAAGTTCCTTTCTATTATCGCCCGATAAATTGTATAGGGCTGTTTGCTGAAAAATTTAAATCAAAATTAAAATGCACAAGACGAAGAATATTTGAAAAAAAAAAATGAGACGGAGCTGTTCATCTGAGAAGTATAATCCGACTTGTACATCACTCCGGACGGTGCAAAAGACAAGCGATGGATCTTTCCGTTGTTCACCTGCTCAATGAATTGAATTGCAAAATGTATCAACGGTACCTCATGATTATCTTCTCCTTCTTCCCGGTGAGGTGTAGGCGAATCTGGAAGAACTGTCTGCGGGGCTGTGTGAGAATTGTCTGCATCATAGACCTGTTCGGCAAGCAGAGGATGACGTTCAGGATGGTGCTCCTCGCGTCTCGCACGCTCATGGGAATCTCTTCCTTCATGATTCTTTTTCCTCTTTTTCTTTCTCTTTTTTGTAGTGGCCAGCAGAAACTAGAACAAATTTATTTCAGAGATAATATATCGAGGGCCGTCACACTCGATGTTAGTCCTTTCTATAATCCCCTGATAAGGGTGCTGGCTGAAACGAAGTGGCGAGAAGGACAACGATGCATATATATAGATACGCACACGCCTAATTTCAGAGACTAAGCTTACCATCTCAGAAACAGATAATCAGATTTTATATGTCAACAATAAGCATCCTGGCGAGCAAAAAACAATGAGCGTTGGATCTTCACAATTTTCCTATTGTTCACTAGTGAAATAAATAAATATCTTTACTGTACCTCATAATTATCCTCTTCTTCCCTATGCAAAACAGTTGTTTTTGCTATGGGTGACAGACACATCAACGGCCTGGTTTGCTTTGCAAGGATTTCCTCTAAGACATCATTCGAGACAACCTCTGGAAGCGGAATCTCTGCAGTTTGACTCGAGCCCTCGTTCAGCAAGTAACCTCCGTTGTTGTTAGTACGATTAATGTGTTGTTTCGGCTCTTCGACTGTTGACAGGGCCTTCAGTTCAGTCAGGAGTTTCAGCAGTGGATTCTCGATCGTTGATATATCGTGTTTGTCCTTCACCGGTGTTGCACAGCGACTATCAAGAATTAATCGGTCCACAACTGGCGACAAGGGTTGACCCATACTTGCAAAGCACAATTGGGCGGGAGAATCAGTTTCCAGGACTAAACTGGCAATATCCTTTACGGTCAGTAGATAAAAACAAGCCCGGTCCCACGTTTTAGCAGAGAAAATATATTCCACTGCGTCCAAACTCACAGCATGCGGTAAAACTCTAAACGCGAATCCCGTGGCCGCACATGAGAATTTCTCCGCCTCTGAATCCAAAAAGTTTAACACCAGTCTTAACCACCTAAAACAGTCTTGGGCTGGACATTTGTGACGTGCCAAAAGCTACGGAGTGGCTAAAACTTCGGTTTTCGCCGTTGCCAAACCTACGGCAGAGTTGCTAAAACTTCGGTCTTTTCTTGTGGCCAAACCTGCGGTTAAGTGGCGGTTAAGCTTCGATGTGCATGTGTTTCCCAGAAACACAACGTCTTACTTGGCTCACCTCTCTCATCTTACTGTCTAAGACTAGGAAGTTGCCAACAGTAAATATTATCATATTGTCTGTTATGTCGATATTGGTCAGCTTTTCAAGTTCTGTGCCAAACCTTAATTTACGCGGTTATTTTATAGACTAGCTTCAATGAATCAACGTCAAAATTCAGCTTCAGAATTTGTGAGCTCTGGTGGTCATAAGATAGCTCGATGATTTTGATAAAGGTCCCTTCCTTCCCAACGGGAACTGTCGACTGGATGCCACGGGTCGAGTACCCTAGATTGTGTTGTTATTCGTTTATTCTTAGAATTGGACAAAATCGCAGTGTCTGTGTTTCAATGGCAACTGGCAAGAAGTACCTAATATAACACAACCTGCATCCGGACAACAATTCGAAATATTAAGAGCAGAAAAAGATTAATATATTGCATGCTCATTTATAGGCATATCTTTATTACAAATACTGGTATAAAAAACAGTAAGAATATAAATGTATATTGTTATTATATCGTGATTTACAGTGATTGTAAATCTTAGTGGAAATTTCGGTAAGAATACTTATATACAACATTTACATGTAGTAAGTACCTATTTCTAATGTTAATTGCAGCATTTGTTTTTCTTGCATAGGAGTTAGCCAAGCTTACTAATTGCACTTTTCCAGAGTTCAAATTCATTGGCAGAGGCTGAATCAAGAAACACAAATTCGTCATCTTCTTTAAAGGATATGCCCTTCTTAAAATGTTTCATCCAAAGAGTTAAAGGTATAACGGCTTTTGATTTCTCTAAACCATTCTTTTTATACAATGGCAAGTTTACTAACTAAATAAGGTATACACTGATATCCCAACATGATTGATTTAGCAGGTTCAGCATAATCAGCTTTTGTAAATTGTAAATCCCGCCACCTTCGAAAACGAAAATCACTCGTCGGCCAGACAGGAAGTGACGTCATCTCAGGCATCTCAGGAATATCAGAACCAAACAAAACATGGCGAATGCATACAGCGAAAGCGATTCTTCATCAATTTGTAGCGATTGCAGTACTTCATCGTCTGCTCTCAGCCAATTTCTTGCTACCGATTACGATAGTGGTGATGCTGATGAGTTATTCGACGATGTTGGGGATCCAGAGCCAGTTCCTGGACCGATAGAACCCTACATGTTTGAACCCGTACCTGTCCTGAACAAGATGAAGTACAGCATCAGCATGAGCATGTACAGGCGCAGGCAGCTGTACTGTAGTAGCAGAAGAAGAACAGCGGCCAACGAGGCGAGATAATCTTGACTGGTATGGAATATTACAGTTTTATTGTTTTATCTAGACACCCGTGCCCAGCATGTTGGAGACGGAGGCCATTATTTTCAAGCACTGTCACCCACTGAACACTATAAATGAAGAGCCTACCTACCTACCAGTACCATCGCCAACTATCTATAGCCTACCGGTACCGTATACCATATTCACAAAGGCTTCATGACTTTCCGCAGTGCATGAGCTATTGTCCGTTTGCGGGTGTCCTTTTGTTCAATCCCAACTCACAAAAGATTTGTGTACTCTTATTAACGTTGCGTGGACTTACTTCGTGAATAAAGTCGACCAAGTACTACTACCATGACACTGCTTATTAATCTCATGACTACAATGTCACTGTCACTGATATGATAAATACAGGCCTATATTGCTATCATTTCAGGTGTCACTGGGACAACTGTCAGATCCAGCAAAAAGAGGATAAATGTACGTGCTGCCACGAGATCCAAAGGGTCCAAGACAAGATGGCAGAGATAGAGGCCGAGGGGACGACATGTATCATCCAACACCCAGTTTGCCTGGACCATCATGTCCTGCAGGTGGCCTGGCTTCAATACAGACAGCAGCATGGTCGGGCAGCATATGATGGGCCGTATGAGAAGAGGATGCGGCACATAAGCTACAGACAGTTAGCGAGGTGGTGTTGGGGGTTTCTGGGGCGGGATGTCCGTGTGGTTTTGCCATCATGTGCGGTGAGTCGGATAAGGGCACAGTACACTTTGATCGCTTGTTCAGGTCATTTGAGCTAAGACAATCACGGAAATCTAAGAACTCGCCAAGTTGGTCAGGGGAAATCACATGATGTCCTAAATTTGTCTTAAGAAATACACCGGTCTTTTCCAACTCGCGGGCCCATTGCTTGCTGGAATTGTTTATCCCAAGATTCACAGAATTTCCAGATTCACCAATGTCCAAAGTAGAAAGATAATGTGAATCCTGCATCTTGGCCATTTCAATCAAGGAATCATTGATTAAAGGTACGTCTGATACGTCTTCTGCAATGGTGGATGATGAGTCGTTAGCCGTTGCAATATGGGGCTTTCCGAATGAAATAGTTGGCGAAGAGGGCAACTCCATTGGCTCCAAACTTACATAATGGAGCTCAGTGATATGACCAATAACGAGTGCGGATTGGGATAACTCAGTCTCTTGTTCACCTTCTGGCATGACCCTGTTTGGTGATATCGTTATAGTATTGTCGCCGACACTAGGGACCACTATTATTGGCCGATTTAGTATATCTGCTAATACTAGAAGACAGACATGGTCCCCCCACGTCCCGTCTCTTGCCATCTGTCTGAGGTACCTGTTCCAATTCGGTTCCGTTGTAAATGAGGAAAGCGGAGTCCTATCGCTCAGCTCAGGATTCTGCCTCATAAATCTAACAGCAGCAGCCCTTAGTTTTTCCGCGTTGAAATCCTTAATCCCCAAACGTTCAAGCTGGTCGGCAATTGCAGCAAACATGCAATTTCCATCTTTCGCCATTTCATCTCGTATCCAATATCCAAGTTGTCGTGAGTTGTGAATCAGCCCCAACAACGAATCGGTTTCATTTTTATATGATTGTTTCGATGCCTCGATAGCCGCCTGAAGTTGAAGAATTTCCAGCATCAATAACTCCTTATCTATTGGACTTGATCTTGCAGTTTGACCCGAATTGTCTTCCGAACATTTTTAATGTTTATGAATATCGCACTCGTACGCGAATGGCCGCTTCAGTTTAAGGCAGCATATCCGATGCATGCCGTGAGTACACTTTGGCGATGGCTTTCGCGCGCACTGATGATCATCACACCCACACCTCTTTTTGCTCAGAATATAACTAGGAGGATTCACCTTCGCCGTCTTTTACTTTTTGTTCTCGGTTTCCTTAGTCCTTGATGTAATTTGATCTACTTTAACCCACCCGGAAAGGGTTTCACCTTCCGCTAAAGAATACTGTACTTTATATCGGAACTGTTCTGGGTCAGCCTCAAGGATAACTCCTTCAGACGCAACGGGGGCATTTATCTTTCGTCCTCCTCTTGTGACACGCGTGTCCTTGCCTATGTATCGAACAAGAATCTCTTCACCAACGTCGTACTCCGAAGGGGGGTGCTTTGCCAACTCACGCTGAATCATCTTCTTCGCTGCCCACGACGAATTGGTTCCAACTTTTTTTCGCAGCATTTCTGCGAACTTTAAAAATCCATCAACGTTTTCTTCATTCTCCGAAGACTGAAAGTATCAAAATGATTCCAATTGCAACTTTGATTGTTATCTATTCTTGAAAGTCATTATATATACGCTACATTTTTCCAAGACAGTTCAATATTGTTACAATAGGGGCATCTTTCTAGTTATGTTGGTTTCTTGGGCTCTCAGCATGTAAAAACCTAGGGGAAACCAGTACACGTATGCGAATCTAACCCTATGTCAACTCTTTTTAAGTGTAGTTTGTGACAAACCAGTTTAGTAGATGTGCGACGGGGCGGTATTTGCCTGTCCCTCCCAGTACATCGTAGTGTGTTTGTAGTTCACGGTGAGGCTGACGAGCCACCGTAGATAGTTGTTGTGGATTCTGCGCATGTGCAGAAGGTAGACCTGATTTGTAAAGCTGAGCTGTCAGAAATATATGTGCAGAGAATGAACGAGTAAATACACGAAAACTCCGAGTTGATATCAGTACTTTTCAGTGGTGACAGCGGTGGGATCTTTGTCACTCTCGATCCATGACTGAAAAGTACTGATATCAACTCTGTGTTTTCGTGTATTTACTCGTTTATCCTACAAATATTATTGGTAGCCCAAAGGGAGGTGGATCGCACGAAAGCTGTATGATGTTTCCAATAATAATTTAATCAAGAAGTTTGGGGACTGGTTAATATAATTGGTGTTCCGAGGTCCAGCACATTCCAAGTTTCTAACCATTCAGCCAACACTAATTAAACAAACTGCATTGCATTTAGTTCTTTTTGAATACTAATTTATTACCTACCTTACCCTGAGCCTGCGGATTATAGGCCCTACTGTGGATGACCTTCACATTCAGCAGCTTACACAACTTTGTAACGATGCCTTTGAATTCGCCGCCTTGGTCACTTTGAAGAATTTTTGGTGGGCCATGCTCCATAAATATCGAATACAGCACTTCGGCAATATCTCGGGCTGATTTTGACGCCAGTGGGCGGATCCAGATGAATCTCGTGAAAATACTAATTTATTACCTACCTTACCCTGAGCCTGCGGATTGTAGGCCCTACTGTGGATGACCTTCACATTCAACAGCTTACACAACTTTGTAACGATGCCTTTGAATTCGCCGCCTTGGTCACTTTGAAGAATTTTTGGTGGGCCATGCTCCATAAATATCGAATACAGCACTTCGGCAACATCTCGGGCTGATTTTGACGCCAGTGGGCGGATCCAGATGAATCTTGTGAAAATATCAATTAAAGATATCACATATGTATAGGTATTTTCCTCAATTGTCACTGGAATATTGGACAGATCGACAAGATCAACTTGGCACCTCTCCATCGGTCTTTTCGCTTCAATGGGTCGAAGAGGAGCTTTGTTCTTAAAGAGTGGCTTTCGCCTGTGGTGCGTCCCGATCTCGTCCAATTCTTTTCGAACTCGTTTTTCTCCCAGACCAGCATGTAATTTCGCAATTAATTTCAAGTTCTGGCAGCAACTCCCTTGTGTTCGTTTTATAGTGCCTGCACGATATCCCTGATCTGTGTTTTTCTAGGAATGATAAGGCCCGTGCATCGTTCAACAAGGAACCAATCATCCTTGCCAGATAATGGACTATGTTTAAACTGACAATCCAGTGTTCCTGATTTCATGCGGCGGTAGGCTTAAGTGGCAGTCTCTGATTTTAATGACTGGCTCCATGTTATAACGTCTCCTGTACGTAGGGCATCCAGGATCATGTCGTAAACATCATCATCTATTACACTAACACCATGAAACCTCTCATCCTGAAGAGAAAAAAATGATATTGAAAACTTTAGAATTATCATCTTGGCATGACTGCTGCAGATCAGGCTCCTAGCTTCAGGAGAAAATACTTTTTATTCCCGATATCAAATAAAGGGAAATAGATAATTTGAAATCTCGATGATTACTTGTATCATAAGTCATGTCTTGATGATGGTATGTCTGTATTTATCAATAGGTAGGGCCTAATGGAACCATTATATTATTTCAAAATTATTCATACAACCCGTCAACATCTTGAAGCTGCAAGGGTCAAAATTCACAATTTTGATGTGCTCATTACCACCCTTGAATTTATCCATGGATATTCTGCTTCTTTTTTTTTTGAGCTTAAACCCGCAGTGGGTGTCATTTATTGTTCCAAAAAATGTACAATAACTTGAATCTGCGAATCTACATTCTATACATAAATTTGACATCGTTCTACTGCGAAATCGTCCGGTACCGTCCCGTCGCCACTGTTGACAGCTTGATTAGCGAGACCGCACTCGGCACCGCGACGGCCCCGTCGATTTCGCAGTACAGTACTACAATTGCACAATATGAATGACGCACCTTAATTTAAGTGAGTGTTTTAATATATATGTGGGAGCACCATTGTAGACTAGTTTTCATATTTTAATGTATATAAACGTTCTGTTTTTGTTCTAGCACCAATGGATAATTGTATACATGCATAACTAAATTTAAGTAGAAGTGAAAAACTGTGCTTATATTATAGTAACTTCGTTAAATCAATAAATTAACTAAAAAAGTAAAACATTGTGCATTATGTGCTCAATGGCCGATATTTACAATTTTGTTTACCCAGTTCAGGGGTCGAGCCACCTCGTGGTCTCATTTTGACCCCTGATTGTGTACCAAGCTAATTTACTTGCCAATAATATTCATATAAAATTCTCTGTCGGTGCTGGTGCTCTCACTATTTACATATTTACAGTACGTATGAGATAGCTACCCCAGTCAAACCAAGATACAATAATCAAAAACTAAAAAGAAAAATGGGAGAATTGCAAAAAAAGGAAAGAAAAAAGTACCTCCCAGTGGCGCACTCGAACCCGGGTCTTCAGATCTGCAGACCCTGACAATCCGAGGCGGCCACCACGCTTCCGCAGGAGTTCGCACGTTTTTGTAAAAATATTCAAATTAACTTAAAGTGGGGAATCCCCACTATTGCGACCCTGACCTTACAGTCTGTTTTGAATTCGTTTTACAAACTTGTTCAGGCTATTATCTTGATTCCTCCGCCAAATGCTGGCTCATCCCCCCCCCCCAAATGACATGTATATAAATTCCCAATGCACCCACAATTTTGTCTATTCCCTTGCAAGTTGCAAAATCCGGGTAGATGTGTGCTGAAAATTTATGTTTGGCCATCTTTTCGTTCTAAACAAAATTGTTTCAACCTTTCCATGAACAGGGCCCGACATTTACTGGCTACATGCGGCATCCCTACCCCTCCATCGATAAACGACTGCACCATAGTGCTTCTTTTGATGAATTCGGTCTTATTCGACCATAAAAATTTAAAAATCAGTTTATCAAACCCTTTACAATAATTTTTTGACAATTTCATTAACCGTGCAAACCTATCCCTGTACACTTAATCTGTTTCTTTTTTACTATACAATTCCTGATAAAAACCTTTTACTTCATTTAAAATCTCTTTCTGTTCCTTCAAAATTTTACCATTGCTATTCATCAACTGACTTATCTCTGTTCTTTGGTGTATTTCCATTTTAAAAAACTCGGTGGTTGGCGCCTCCCTCTCTTCTATAAATTTCGCTCCCGCCCTTACTTTTGCCCCCTCCAGATCCATACTCTCCAAAATATTAAGTTCCCGTCTCAGTTCACCCCACCTTTCCCTGTTTTCCACCCCTCTTTCCCTCTCCCTCGCCAGTACGTTCAACTCTTTTTCTACCCTTAAAATTCGTTCCTCCCTCTCTTTCTTCACCCTCTTTCCATGCTTTTTGAAGATACCCTGTAGCTTTTGTTTCCCCTTTTCCCCCCACTCTATTGGACATCCAAAATCCCCTTTTCTTTTCTGCCACTCACCCCAAAACTCTGATACGTCCCTAACTGTCCCCTCATCCTGCAGTAAACTATTGTTTAATTTCCAGAATCCCTTCCCCATTTTGACCTTCCCCTGCATCCCTATTGTCGCCAACACACCATAATGATCCGTAAAGGCTAACGGAACATGTTCTACTCTATTTACCTCTAAATTCTTAAAAATTCTATCTATTCTTGACTTGGTTTTACCATTATAATACGTGTAGCTCTCTAACCTGGGGTTTTTCTCCCTAAAACTGTCTTTGATATTATGTGTATTCAAAACTTCCTGTATTAGTTGCCTGTACAAAGTGTCCCCTTGTGATAAAGTACCTGTCCCCCGATCCTTCCCCGAAGTTGCAAAATTAAAGTCCCCTCCTAGTATAATTTTAAATTAGCCTTGCTTTCAAATGTATAATCCACTTCGCCGCTTACCAATCGGAGTGATTCATTAGCAATGAAATCTGCTAGAATCTGAGTGTTCCTCACCCAGTTATGCACCCTGTCCACATTAAAATCACCTCCAAGGATAATACTATCAAATACCTCTGAAGCGCATAATGCACCAACACTTTGTAGTGTCTCTATGAACTCGTCCACCTTATCTTCTCCAGGCATGTATACGTTAATCAATAGATATTTGTGATTGGCATGTTCGGCTATAACTGCGCAGACTCGTTTGCAGTTCGCCATAATTGGTGACACCTTAACATTCATACTATTTTTCCATAGAATTGCCACGCCACCATGCGGTCTCCCGACTAGTAATTCTGTTTCATTCATTCCCGATACTCCATGACAGCAGCAATCATCTATTTCCCTTTCGAGTCGGTGCATCCCATCGCAGAATTGCCAATGCTCTTGCACCATCACAAAATCTGAGATACACATTAATTTCCCGATATATTGGATCCTGTCCGCCCCGAGTCCATTTGAATTAAAACTCGTTATAGTCAAGTTCATGATCAGTAAAGCTAGAAAGAAATAGTCCATCTTCAATATTGTGATCAGACCCCTCATTGTGATATTTCAGATTTTCTACCCTCCTTTGGAGGGGGTACGTACTTTCTGACCCCAACACCTCGTGGCCACAGAGAGTCCTTAAACAGGTCCGCGAACTGATCTTTCGGAACTTTCATTTTAAATGATTTGAACTTAGCCTCTTCATGAGATAGGCACTCCACGCCCATCACAGAGAACCCATGATCTGCCACGAATGTCTTTCTCCGCAGGTAGTATCTTTATCAAGTCTAAACACGAAAAGATCCCTGCCAGGTTCAGGAGCTCCCTTTTTCAGACATTTATCGGAATCCGACTGTCCGTACACGACGTGTCGTTTACGCCGTATCTTAGTCTTATTTTTCACCAGGGTGAATCCTCAAGAATCCTTACTGTGGTTGGTATCCAGTGACGTGTTACTACCTCTCAGATGTAATACTGCAAGTTGCGCCAGCAGGTTGGAAGGGTTGGCACCACGGGCGGTGCCGCGGCCTCGACTACCCCTACTACCTCTTCCATTAGAACCATGCCCCAAAGACGGGGATGTAGAGCGGGTGTTCGGGTGTTTGTATTTTAACACATCCGCAAACGAATCAGTCTACTTTGTTGGCCAAGCAAAATCATCCCACTTATCGACTTTCAAAGGTTCCCAGCCGCTTGGCTGCGCAGAAATAGTTTCAGGCTTTTGCTCAGCTGCAGGTCCATTTGCTGACCTCACGGCATGAATACTGTATGCATTATTTACTACTGATTGTTCCATTTGTTTAAATTTGTCCTCCAGCCTTGCCAAACGTTCGACTATAGATATGGAGTTTAGCTCTTCCGGTACAGCGCATGGGATGCTCCAAAGCGACATCGAAGAGATCACGAAATCTGGCATTTTTCCTAACCTATCAAGCTTTTGTATAGCCGATATAATGTCACCAATATTTGCCTCATCATCAGAGCGTACATTGGTGCTCTTTCTATTGACATTTTTGCCAATGACTGAGTTACCCACACTCTTCCATAGAGTGTTCTTTGCCGCCAGTACCGCATCAGGCGTGAAATAACCTAGCACCGCCCGTTTGGCATTATCAGCGGTGCCTGACTGAAGTGCCAAGGCCGTGTACGCTAACAGCGGCTCATTTATGGTAATCGGCTCTTCCTCCATCGATACTAGTGCTGTCCTGACCAGCAAGATCTGACCTGGAATGTTTGAGTTCAGGACTGATCCCTAAATCCGGCGTGATCGCGTCCCGGGTACGTTTATTCTTTTCGGTATTGTCCTTCGGCGTCCGAAGCGAATCCAATTCGGATTGTGACATGATCAGATTGAGTCGCTGGTCAAGCGTGACGGCAGTGAACGGCAAGGGTTCGTTTATGTATGTACATATGTTTCAGTCCTACATACATGCACTGCCTATGACTTCATTCACAGCAGTCTAACAGTTTGATTCTCACATGCAAAGAAAAACACTGATAAGTGCGTATAGGAGGGAATGAAACCCTTTTTCCCATTTAACAAATCAAGATCGTCTATTGATACACCTATTCCAACGATTGTAGAACTATATCGTCTATATATACCTCAGTTTTTGCCCTTTTTTGTCGGAGCTCAGAAATCGAAGACACCGCCATTACATGTTGACAGTCTAGACTATATTCCTCGTTTGTGGAGAGAGACATTATACTTGAGATTCTTGCCTATTAGAAGTACCATAATTTAAATGTATAGCATGATACAGTGAGGGGCCAGCCTAGTCAAGCTATTTATATACTGTACATATAAAGCATAATTTGTCACAATTGCCGTATTGAGGAATCATTTCAATGATGATAAATATTTGAAACTTGCCTAAAAAAATCAATTTCAAGTGTGGGAAACCAATTTGGGGGAGGGTCCAACTTGCCCCATAGGTGAGGCAAGACTGACAGTTTCAGTTTGTTTGGAAAATTTTTTTTTTAGACCCCTTATAATTGTTATTATTTTTTTTCGCACTTTGCATTATCTAACCAACATACATGTACATGTTTGAGTAATTAAATAAAATTAAAAAGAATCAGCTACTCTCAGCTGTGTTCCCACAATATGAAGTTTTGTCCTTAGGGGGTCTATCTTCTCCACCTTACTATATGTCATACAGGCCGAAAGCATGTGTAAATACTTTCAGGGCCCGGTTGTTCAAAAGAAGAAATACATTTTTAAAGATAACTTAATGTTAAAATTCCTAACTTGGCGTTAAGATAACGTCAAGTTTTATTTTGAGTTGTTCAAACAATATTAGCCTAACATTGGCCTTATCTTTAACGTTAGATTTAACTTACCTAAAACCCTAAGTTAAATCTAACGTTATCTTTAACTTGGCGTTAGCAGCCAATTCAAGATGGCGTCTGCCAACTTGGCACTTTTTCCTGTTGAGGGAGTTTTTCGAAAAAAACGTATATTATTTGCCGCACACGAATCTTTTAGAGACTTTCAGCGACAAGAAGTTATTTAAGAGATACAGATACACAAGAGAAACAATGATTTTGATTTGCGATTTAAAGAGAGAAGAGCTGGAGAGATCGACCAAGCGGTCTCACAGCCTGAGTGTAGAAATTCAAGTTTTAATAGCACTGTGCTTCTTTGCTTCGGGTGCCTTCCTAATGGTTATAGGAGATACATTTGGTGTTGACAAGGCAACAGTTTCAAGGGTGGTTCATCATGTGGCTGATCTTCTCCACAACATGTCTGCTGACTTCATCAGGTGGCCTGACCATGAGGAAATGAAGCGTATAAAGAGGTTTTTTTTTTAGATTGCCCATTTTCCAAAAGTGCCCCAGAGAATGCGGATCTCCAGCTACTCCCCCTGCCACCACCAACAGGTGAACAGCTTGCGGAGAAGAATGCCACAGAAAATGATGCAGAACCGGTAGAGGAAGAAGCAGGCAGGGCAGGACATGCAGCTGAACCAGTACTGAACTATGAGGCTTCTTTCGTGAACAGGAAAGGTTACCATTCATTGAATGTACAAGCTGTTTGTGACTTTGAAGGTAACTACTAGAACTTACTCTGTGTTAGGCTTCCTAGATCTCCATTAATGGCATTATGATGTGCATTTTAATCAAAGAAAAACAATATTTTCCCTGCAATAAGTCTTGAATTGGAGATGACAATTCATGACAGTTGAAATTCCTGGAAACAGCCTCACTTTCATAACTGGGTCATCAGGTCATAGTGGGTAGGTGTAAACTGCTGATGAATTTGCTGATGAAAATGTATATTTCTAACAAGTCAAAGTCATATTCTTCTACAAAATAATTTTTTATTGGAATGCCAATGACAATATCATCGAGTTTCAGGCCAAAATAATTGGACCGCTCTCAGGCCCAAATCGTTAGATTTTGCTGATCCAAGATGGCGGCTGAAGGCGATTAGAGTATCCATCAGCATTTTCATCAGCAAATTCATCAGCAGTTTGCACCTTCCCAGTCATGGTCATGTTTATATGGTATGCCAGGTGTGGAAATAATTCACAACTTAAAAATGACAGGGTGTCCCACACAACAGAAGTAAGTGTCTCATTACAAATCTAACTAATCACAAGGGTTTGTCTATCATTTAAAGCACCTGCTTTGTTTTATTAATGAGGGTGTCTTTCTTGCCTGCTTTAAAAAGTCCTGGGCCTACCTACCCCTTGACACGGCCTACACTTGTGCTTTGTCATGCTATGATTGAAGCTACTAAGAAATTACATGCAGGAAGTATATTCTATAGACCTTCTTCTTTATTTTTAAGGCAAGTTCCTCAACATTGTGGCCAAGTGGCCAGGGGCAACACATGATGCATACATCTGGCGGAATTCAAATCTGAAGGAGCACCTCGACAGAGAGAATGCCCATGGTGAAGAGGGTGTCTCCTTGGCGACAGTGGGTATCCCTGCCTCCCTTACTTCATGGTACCGTATCAAAATCCTACTACAGCTAGTCAAGAAAAATTCAATAGTGCACTTTGTGGAACACGAGTGCGCATTGAACACGCATTTGGAGTGCTCAAAAGAAGATTTCACGTTTTACATGACGAAGTCCGAATGCGACGAGAACGGGAGTTTGCTGATCGCGAGCAGCCTGGTCGTGTGTACAGAAATCTCATTGCCAATAGGTACTTCAAATAAACTATGTTTCAATCAAGAAACACTGCCTAGAAAACACTGAATAAACAGATAAACAAATATAGTGTGTGATAAATTTCCATGACTAAACTTGTATTTATTGTAAATGTACTTTTAGAAACTATTTAAAATATCACTATTTACAATGTACTCTTCACTGCTTTTACAGAATTTACAATAGTGGAGCACTGCTGGAGGTCTTGGTCTTCAACAATTCTATCTCAAGCTTCAGTTTTTCAATCTTCAACTCCGTCTCCTTTTGTATACCGTTCTGTGTAGCCAGAGTAGCTTGCAACACATTGAAATGCAAATTCATGATGTTTTGCTGCGTCTTGTTGGTCCTTACACCATCTTTAATTAACTGCCTCGCCTGTGATTTTCTCGAGCCTGAAAAATATTCAGTGCATGATGTTTTAATTTGCATAAATTATACCAGTCTACATCAGTTAAATCAGATTTTGATCATCATTCATGTCTCAGTGCTGATGATATACTCTAGTTTGACCAATCTAAGACAATTTCATTTGTTAATTATTATGACACTGACTCAACACATCAGCAGGATAAAACCTAATCAAAGGATTCTGCTAGGTAATAATTGGCACACATGTTTAATACTCACCGGTGGATTTGCAAAGACGACTTGGTTTCTTCTTTTTGGCAGCAGATTGGGCAGGTTTAGATAGCTCTGTAGCAGTTACAGCTGAAATAATAACGTAACTATGGTCAGCAACAGAGATACACATACAGTGGAACTCACTCTTAGCAGACACCTTCCTATTGAGGACACCCTCTCTAAAAGGACACTGGTTTTGGTCCTAGTTTGTTTGTTTTATTTCTTGGCAGGCTTCCAGAAACAAATGTCTGCCATCCAAATGTCAAACAGACGATATGCCAGAGACAGATCTTGCCAATATTTTAAGGGGTGGGGGCTAAAGTGTTCTTACCAAATGATGAAACTAAGTGTAGTGATTTATCTCCTCTTGTACTGCACTGTATAGACTGCAGTGCAGTGCCAGTGGCTGCTCCAGTCTAGCAGACGACAGAAATTAGGCCTACAATACAATATTTTGATGAAGGGCTCGGAGAAATTGATATAAATGCTCCCAAATCAAAAGTTTCCTGGGATTCGTCCTCAAAGGTGTCAACTTCAACTAGACTGTTGGGGATGCCCCGGATGGCATCATGATCATCATCATTGCCTGCACTGGTGATGGCAGTCTCGAACCCCCCACCAACTCCCTGAAAGCTGACATCCTTTTCGAATTTACTGATGATCAGCTCTAAAACAGGATCAATGAAGAGCCGTCCTCCCCCTCCGGTTCCAGACTGGTGCCTCGTCTGCTTTGAGTAGGCCTTCCTCGCATCGCTCAGCATTGTATTCCATTTTTCCCGACATGCTTTGGGGCTTCTTGCACAAACACCAATTGCAGAGATGGTAGCTGCAATCTCGACCCACTTAGCATCTTTGATCCTCTTTGTTACGTCCTGGCTGAACCTGGCGCGAAGCAGGCCAATCTCACATAGCACCAAGTCAGCCAATACGGTTTTCTCTTGAGTAGAAAAGTTCGGTCCCCTTGTCTTTCTATCTTTTTTTATGTTTTGCACTTGAGCAAGAATTTCTGCTGGACTGATGGAAGCCATATTGGATTTGCAGTGATCCCAATGAATTGTGGGTGATTACCTATACCTACCATGGCAACTAACATCAGTGAACCAAGATGCAATATTTGCTAACATTAGCGTTAGTTTACCGTAACGTTGTTTTGAACAACCCAAATTTAACGCCAAGTTAGCTAACGCCAAGTTAAGGAATTTAACGTTGATATTTAACTTAACATCAATGAAATTTAACTTCTTTTGAACAACCGGGCCCAGGTAAATATGAGCTGAGCTGGCGCTAAGTCAAGCCGGCCACTCGGCTAGATATACCGGTACAAAAACTGTTTGTTTACAATTATTTTGAAAGTCACATTATGACATCGTAGTATGAATTCCACTGCAGTTTCCTTACGCAGCAATGCTCATGTTTTTGGTTGGCAATCCTGTACTGTCTGTTCACTGCGCTGTGCAGGCTTAGAGTATAACTCAACAGGCCCTCATGATTCATTTGATGGACACCTTATTTGATAGTACCTCATCATTAAGTCCACTAGATCCAGTTCTGTCACATGTCGTAGACGATAGACAATTTTCAAAATGTAGTACACCACTCGCTCACGGCTCACATCATGTGGGCACGGTTGGCTGTTGAGTGTTATGGTTCAGTCTGTGAGACTAATTTAAAGAGGTTACACTTTTATTTTGAATTGGAAAACAACCCCCAGGACTGACTTTTCACTGAGTGATAAGTGTGCCCTTCGAAGGTTAATTCTCTTTCTGGATTTGCTTCCATAGATGCCTTGTTCAGGATATCATCTGACCGATGCCTGATCAAGCACAGACTGTATCCGGTGGTGTACATTTCCCCATCTATGTCACCCTTTTTTATTCAGTCAGTGTTAATTTCTCTTCTCTTTTTTTACAGATTAACTGTTGTTGGTTATTGCAAGAGGAGTCGTTGGCACATTTCAAGTCCAGGAAAGCACTTGCTGTTCCCACATTCAGAGTAAGGTGTGCTTACTCGTTTTACTGCTTTCCATTCCTGGAGAGCGTTATCAAATATCTGCCGCAAGGCAACAAATATCTGCCGCAAGGCGCTTCAATATCTGCCGAAAGGCATCAAATATCTGCCGCACCAATAAAGTTCATTTTGTTAACCAACTCCTTATCTTCTTCGTTGCCTCATAATAACGGTACCGACACACACTTGACCCTTGCCTTCACCTATCCATTTCAGCAGAGCGCCAGGCCCTTGGGCCTCTTGTTTGTTATACATTTTTTGTACATGTATACTAGTGCATTTATTCTTGGTCCAGCAAGAAATGTGTTATTTACAGTGATTTAGAATTACCAGGTAAATTTGACAGTTGCAACAATAGATATACAGTAGATATTTTGACAAATCAAGGTTTCTAGTTACAACTAGTAGAACTCTATTTATGAAGGGGGCAAAGGTAAAGATGTCAGTTGTTGAGTTTGTCAAGGAAATAGATTGTCAGTGATATGAAGAAATGGACAATGAAAATAGTCTGAATCTGAAAGCTGGCTAGAAAATTATGCCATTTTCTTATAAATTATATCATTATAAATCTTGCCTTTCTGTACATGTAGTTAAAAAAACTGAGAGCTCTTAAAAAGGAGAGCATTGATAACTGTTATAGCAGGTAATTCCAGAGGTAGGAATTCAGTGCTAGAAGTCATAGTAGTACCAAGAGTTTTGATTAATTGACTTAGAATTTTAACGATCACAACCAGTATCATTTCCCAATTACAGAAGTGGGATGGGAATGATGTGAACATTATACAAAATGCAGGTCTATGAATCATTATTTTTATGTATGGTGTAGAAGTTGGGTTATGACCTACAACCAACTTAGTAGGGTACTGTTAGGTAATCACATTGATTATAGTTTCTGAATTGAAATGCCCTTTGATCATACAATATTTTGGTGACAAAAAAATTACCAAAATTAAGAGATGGGGTTATAATCTACATTGTACAATTACAACCATCTCAGTACGCCATGTATCACATACAATGTAGCTCATAGTTTTTGAACTGAAATGTCGATCGATCATACAAGATATTGGTAACAAAACTAATTTACCCAAATGAAGAGATTCTAATCTACAACCATCTCAGCACTCTACTGTGAGGCATACATGTATAACTAAGCTAGTACAACAAGAATGGTTGTAAAAGTGACCAAGTGAAATCATATTGATGATTGTCTCTGAAGTGAAATGAGCAGATGATAGGGTCACAGTTAATCCTCTTCTGGTTCTGGTACAGGTGAGAATGATAGAGTTCCTTTATTTGCCTGATAGTATTTCACTTCAAATTTACTTTGATAATCCAGGAGGAAGGTTTGCATTTTCTGAAGTGAAGGATTGGTGTCTTCAAGTTCTTCATAGACACCCTAAATACAAGACTCAAGAGCATTATTGGTGAAAATAATATGATGAGCTTTTTTTCCGTCATGAATTGTGGCGGTGCTATCAAACACTTTCATATTTTGTGTGATTTTTTGCTGCGAAACCACACTTGTGGCATGATTCTTGTGGCGCTTCTACAAAGGGGTTGAGGTCGTTACATGAGGAGCACTTGTATGAGGCATTGAATTGACTAGTGATTAGATCTCCTATTACATGAGTGGTTGCCATTTCCTTGGCATCAATTGGGTCTATTTCCTTTATCTTTGTCGAAATTGTTGTTGAGAGATGCAAACTACCATAGGTTTTTACTGATACGTTTTGCAGTATGTTTGAATGATTTGGGATTATTTCTTTTATGTGCGTGTTCCACGCCGCAAGTTCGATAATCGTATCAGCATCTGCTATGTATTTTATATGTAGGGGAATGTAGCCGGAGCGTGTTATTTTGTTTTCAATAAGTTCATTTTCTGCTTGAACTTTAATGGTGACGTTTATGACGTCACTTTCCTTGAGAGTACTAACGAGGTTGAGAGGGGTGGTGATGATTGCTGGTGGAACGTGTTCAAATTGAACACTTTCTATGGCTTGAATCTTTGTTTTCGCCGTCAACTTTACATCTTTTTTCTCAGGATTGTTCTTTGAAGTACAAGTACTATGGTTGATAATGGAGATTGGAGTCTCGGCTTTTTGAAAAGCTTGTAGGCGTTCACGTTGATCGTCGTGGAAAGATACACAATGTTCATCCCAGGTCCTACTTGCATTTCGAATGTTGTACAATTGTTGCCCCCTATGTCGTGGATGTACCCTTCTAACTTTGATGGATTGTTGGATTGTCTGAAAGTAAGGAAAGAGATGTCAATTTTGTTCTGTTATATATTCAGAGGTGACAAAGATATTACTTGAGGTATACCCTGAGATCTCGTGGGAGAGTATGCGATTTGCTGACATGTGTAAATTGATAACAAGGGCTACAGTTTGTTCGCAGGGAGATCAATCCTGTAACACTCTACCCAAGTCCATTTAGAAAGCTAAGAAGGTGATTTGAATTCGATGAAGCCTTTGATTTTGCCATTGGCGACCCTTGCAAAGGAAGAGCACCACGTACTCTCTTGTGGGATACTAGTACATGTTTTCAGGATGAAATTATGGTGAGAAATCCTGAATATAAGGTTGTGAATTTTTCTAAGCATGACAATACATGTCTACTGATGACAATTTATAAACGTCAGTTGGATGGTGTAGATTATTGATCTATGTTTGAAAAATAGTGTGAAAGTCGTAATGAAATCAAAGGCTGAAATTATGATGGATAAAGCAATTACTAATATGATAAGGCATAGGAGACAGTGCCTGTGTTTAGCAAGTAGAAGGGAAGTTCAAAGGATAGAAATGCTGTTCTTAAGCAGAGGTTTCTTTGCTGAACTGTGAAGAATGTCATATAATTACCTGCTGCCATTTTTAGTGGACTGAATAATGCAGACTTGGCTGATGTGCTTGCAACAGGGCTTTCGCGGTTTGTCAAAGGAGAGCTTTTTGTAGGTGTTGCTGAAATAGAAGGGGAATTGTGAGTAGATATGTATATTTTATGAAATGGTCCATCGACCATGTGCTCGACTTGGGTTCTTGAGACAGGAAAAATGATATGATGTTGGGTACTTCTGACCTTTGGCCCTCTGGTGGGTAAACCATGAATTATATGAGGTCGGGAGTTGGTCTCTGAGTAGCTTACCAGCTGTTTGAGCATTTGGCTTAGGAAGTTTGGAACTCTTGGCTATATGTATGGGGAATTGACCAGACTTTTTAAATGCTGGTCAGTTATTCTGAAGTTGGATCATTTTTAGCTCACCTCTTAGCAGAGGTGAGCTTATCCCATAACGTGGCGTCCGTCGTCCGTCGTCGTCGTCGTCGTCGTCGTCGTCGTCGTCGTCGTCCGTCGTCCGTTAGCAGGGCACGTTTCGTAACTGTGAGGGCTATTGAGTTGAAACTTGGTACACATGTACCCTTATGTAATGACACCTTGGAGACCAAGTTTCGGTCCGATTCGTTTCATGGTTTGGCCACCAGGGGGCCAAACGTTAAAAGTGAAAATATGCAATATCTCCCTTAATAGTTGTCGGGAAATTTTGAAAAAAATATGGTAGTTACTTCTAGCAAAGGTGCATCATATATCCTCTGGGTTTTTGATTTGACCTCCTTTTCAAGGTCACAGAGGTCAAAGTTTGCTGATTCACTGAACAGTAGCATGTTTCCTATCTATTTTAGCTAGAAGGTTTTAAACCAGTGTGGACATGTATATGGGGATTCTCTATTCCACCCCTAAAATTTCGGCCGTTCGGACATCAAATATGGCCGCCAGGGAGCCATCTTGAAAAATAAACACAGTACTATTACTCCGAAACTAATGATCGGATTGCAACCAAATTTGATCTGGATGTATATCTATGTACTCTCTACTAAATCCTTGATTTTTTATCAAATGTGATAGCCAATATGGGTGCCAGGCGGGCATCTTGAAAAATTCTCAGTTTGGCCACCCGGATTGCTCGTTTAATAGTGGTCTGATTTTCATAACATTTTTATGGTAGGTACTCCTAGCAAGGATACATTTCATAAATGTGGGTTTTTGATTTGACCTACTTCTCAAGGTCACAGAGGTCAACGTTTTCCTATGGCACCGCCATTTTACAATGACGGCACGTTTTGTCACTGCTTTAGCTACAGATCCCTAACTTGGTACGAATGTACCCCTATACTCTTAGACTAAACTGCAGTCTTTTTCTGATTCTCAGTTTGGCCAGCAGGGCCCCAAATGTTAATAGTGGACTCTCCCCTAAGGGTGCCTTGAAATGCTGCTAAGTGGGATGTCATAGTCTAAGCCTAGGTAAATGCAGGATTAATTAACCTCTACAGAGCCCTAGGAATTTCAGATGATGGTTGTTTCTTGTACTAGACACAAGCAAACAACATAATTATCCTATTCCTAAGCATTTCCATAATGGGTCATCTGTAAACCAAAGGACTTTTTTAAAAAAGGTGTGTTAATGCTGATAACTTGTTGCATGGAATTGCTTGTTTGTTCTTTTGTTAGGCATGCCTTGCATGTTATGCTGCTTCAAGCTTTTGTTCTGCTGCTGTTTTAACGATTACTGGTCAGATCACAAAATTGTCTACTCTGCTTTGTCATACCTGTAGTCACCTCAATTAAATTCAACTTGCGCATTATTTTATCTCTCATGTAATTTCATTGTAAAACATTACTTCATTTCTTTCTTACATTTAAAACCATGCTAATGCTTCATCCATCTTCCCTTCACAAGAGGTGAGCACAATGGCCCTGGCCATTTCATTTTGTAACTACTTGTCTGCAAGATTTTGAAGTTAGGTAGTCATACATGTCTGATAGGATGGATGGTTTCATAGCGTAGATTTATCAGCATTCGTCTAGTTAACAAATTTACCACTCAACTATGGCATTCTAGTAGGCATGGTGACTTGTTACATATCAGAAATAGCTAAATAGGCAAACATATTAGCTAACTGTGAGTAAAATCTTTTAAGTATTGCTAGTAAAGTTAAAGTCAGATATTTTGCACTTACCTGGTTTGAACTTTTCGGGGCTGAACATAAGCGATGAAGTTGTCTTGTTGGATTTAGGAGAGGCTGAAGCAAGGGAAAGTGTGTTTAATTATGGCATGCATAAATGAAAAAGCTATATAAATAAAATGAGTTTGGTATGTTCAGGTTGAAATTTAATAGTGCATGACTTGAAGTGTGTTGAGGTAATTTTATTGTTTTCAAGTCGGAGGAGTGCTGACAATGTACTTCCTTTGAGTTCTATACTCTAAAAGATCACTAGCACTTTTTACATGTTCTTTTCACTAATTGTGGCCATGGTTCTCTGTGTAGCACGTAGTCTACAACTTTAATAGTCAAAGATGGTGTTTCAAAAAAAAGATGAGTTGGAGATTGCATTATTTTCCATTATCATTCGTGGAGGAAATATGTGAGGAGAGGAACTAGTACAGGGTGTGATAAAGGTGCATAAAGATAGATCTAGTGAGATAATTTGCATATTAATTACCTAATGTTCCCTTTTCAAATTGCCTTTTGGTGGGAGATGTGTCAGTTGCAGGAGATCTTGGAGGTGAAGATTTCGTACGTCTGTGTTGGCTCTTGGTCGCTGAAACAGTGACGGAATCTGTGAGTTAATTTCTGGGACAAATTAGGGAAGTGTGAGTTCCAGCTGTTCTGTGGAAAGGAGTGATTCTTCAGATTCTATTCAGAACTTATGCAATCATTGAATAAGGTTGGACAAATAGCTATCTTTTAAGAATAATTCTGACAGGCTTGTGAATGCTTTCATTCATGCAGGGATTGTCCTACAATAATTTAATGCAAGTTATTCCAGTAAATTGATTCATAGTTTAGTCAACATCATCTTGACAGCAACTGATTAAAAAGTCCTCAAAATCTACATGTCAACGAAGATGTCATATCTCCAAGATTGAAATTTCATTTTTACCTGTTTCATCTGGTGGTTTGCGGTTTTGATCAGGCTGGACAGATATTTTTTTACATTTCTTCTTGGTGGGAGTGGAGGGATATGCATCCATCTTTGGACGTTTCGAAGGTGAAGAATTCACACATTTCCGTTGGTTTTTGATATCTGAAAGTGAAACAGTGGCAGAGTTTGTGACAGGAGTTATCTTTTTCCGAATGAATAACTTTAGTGATGTGTGTGTGCCAGCTGTTTTGTGGAGAAGGAGTGATATTCCTCAGTTTTTATTCAGAACTTGTGCTATCCGGCATTGAAGAAGGATGGAGAACAAGCTATTTGTTAAGACATCCTGATTGCAACTGCTTTAAAATCATTATGTATACTTGGGCAGAGATATCACATGTGTGTTCTGGTTGTCATGTGTCCAAGTCTGGGTTTCATTCTTACCTGTTTGATCAGGTTGTTTTTGGTCCGGACTTTTTTCAGGTTGGCCGGATGCCATTTTCTTACTGAGTTAGGCTGAAAGGATAAAAAGGGAGAAAGGTAAGAAGAATGATATAAAAATGTGCAGGAATTGAAGTTAGCAGTAGTTCGAGTCCTTGGGGCAACCAGAAATGCTTGGGGGAGAAAGAAACTGGAGAAAAGAAGGGTACAATCTAAGTCACTTGGTCAGGAGTCAGACTAAGGTTGTTTTTTGCTTCATTCTAAACCCTATTACTTCTCTGCCTTACTGCCATGAAATATTGCAAAGACTAGGCTGATATAAAGCATGAGAACCAAATTTTGGAATGATAGCCAAGTTTTGTTACTTTGGCATGGCAGTGAGTTGTGTGGACAAACACTGCAAAATCTTTAGTTTGACTCGTGATGTGTTCCATTAAATTTATTGTGGTTTACCTCAGTACCCAAGTAAAATGAAAGAAGTTTCCCACCACTGTGAATTCAATAATGGTTGGGGGGGGGGGGGGGGATAGAAAAGTTTGTTCTTTCCCAGGGCTGTGTGCTGCAATCTGGAAAGAAGTGCTATCTCTTATGGTACTTTACAGTAGGCCTACTTTGGTGCAAAAAAAGATAGTAAGTACTTATACTTCCGTTCTTCACAGTCAAGTTTAGCTGCCATTTGGCTGTATGATGGATTATATATTAGTATCTTACATTGTATATCATTAAGTGCATTTAACACTGCAACAGTAAAATGTTATGATCAGAAATGACGGATGTGATGACATGCACATCATTTTTAATTTTAGTATTGCTGAATGCCCAATCTATTAGGGTATGGTAGATGGTAGTAGGCTGAGTGACCAGTTGATTGTTTTGTACGATATGCTCTATTTGATGTAGTATGTGATCATTGTTGTCTTTCAAAGCATCAATGTTGAAATCACCTAATAAAACATATGGAATGTCAGTGTTGATGTGCTGCATTATTATTTGTAGAGTAGTCATAAGTACTGCATTTGAAGACAAAGATGCTCGATATAGAATAACTATCTGAATACTATCTTTAGCTGGGGTGGCAGTTGTTACAATAGTGTATTCTATTTCAGGACTATTGAAATGGTTTGTATTTTGAATGCAATACTCGTTAGCAATACAACTTGCCAAACGTCACTCTTATCAGGAATGACCAACCCAAAACGGGGCATGTTTGTCCTCCCCATGGCTTAGCAATATACATCAGTGATTGTTGTCAGTATTGGTGAGACGTGATTCAGCCAATGCTATGACATCAGCAGAAGTGTAATTGGCATCAAACTGTATGTCTTGAAAATGAAGATGAAGAGAGCGAACATTATGAAAATGATCCGATGGTATGTTGAGGGTATTTGCCCAACAGGAGTGTAACATAGCTGCAGTTGTTTCTCATTTTGTAACCTTTTCATTTCACATTACAACCTTTTCGTCCAGAGATATTTTGGACTCGTCTAAGTGTAATAGGAACAGATTCTCAAGTTTTGTTACTCGACTAAGGGCAGTGTAATGGATATGAGCACATTTCTGGGGGCCAAAATCTATCACTGCTGTTGGAACAGTATACCCTTGACTTTTATGTATAGTTCTGGCAGCTGAAGGGCATAGTGGGAACTGTTGCTGAGCGATAACAGAGAAATGTTCTTGTCACTGAAAATATTGGGGTCCAGGTACTTTTTATACCGCTGTGGTAGAAAATGTTGTATTTTGAACTCCACATTAAACCAATTTTTGGATTATCAAACTGTACCCACAAGATAGCTGGTATCAATGAGTTGTTGTTATATTCAATGTACTGCAGAATGCAAGAAGCACCATTGGTTAAGCCATCTTCAACGTCCAAATTAATGTCAATGCAGATTTCGACTGAGAATTTTGGTTCCGGTATGGTACATGCAGATGACATTGTATTAGAGTACTGGTACATAAATACCAGGCGACCGTAAAGTTTGTTTCCAGTCCAACTGAGCGTTAACCATTTTAGTCAGTCTTAGTATCAACTGATGCTTAAGTCGCAGAGCATGTGGCAGTACTGATCACCTCCTATGTAATGTACCAAGGAGACCCATACTTTCATTGAGCACGCCATATACACCCAACCAAAAATACCAGAGAATCTCCATTTAAATAAAACCTGTTTGCCCAATCCAGCAACTTCAATCAATGCTAGATAGATATCCTCGGGATGCTGATGGAGCGAAATATTTCGTCACAGATCATCAATGATATCTTCACAAATCAGCGATTATTTTGAGAGTCGCCCTGGATTGTTTATGATGTGCGACAGGGCTTTCAATGTTTCAGGTAATTGTAGGGTTGTGACACATAACATTATGTTATGAAATGCCTTCATGTAAACTCAACTAATAAAAACGTATAATATTACTATGACTCCGCTTAGTTCTATCTTTTCATCCTTTATGAGTCTATGTAGTTTATGCCGATGGAGGCTGCTGATCATTAGATTAGATTAGCACATTAATTTTTTCAAAATCTATATAATTATCTCTCTAAAGAGATAGGGATATTTTTTAATGAATTAAATAGCCCAATAATTGCCTCAAATCCCTGTGATTCAGGTAATTGTAGGGTTGTGAGTTATTATGTTATGAAATGCCTTCATGTAAACTCAACTAATAAAAACGTTTGATATTGCTATGACTCCGCTTAGTTCTATCTTTTCATCCTTTATGAGACTATGTAGTTTATGCCGATGGAGGCTGCTGATCATTACTAGTAGGCTTTTCCTCGGCGGATTCCTCTCCAACTACGCGGGCGACTATACTCTCTGCAACATAGTATCCCTTGCGGAATAGTGAGAGCTCCTCTGCAATACCCGTCAGGATAGCGTTCTGCTGTTCCACAAGCTTAAGATACTTCGGCTGGAACGTAGATGCGGTGTTGAGAAACTCCTGCTCAACTTTCTGCTGCTTCATCGTGCCTGGTGCCGCCTGCTGTGCGCTGGCTTTACGTTTTGAGCTACATGTTGTTGAAGTTGAAGGCTTAGGAGGGTTAGCGCTTTGAACACTTGCATCATCCCTGTGATCGGGACTATGTTTGAAATCAACCTGTTCATAATCAAAGTATCCTGCTGCCCCAAAATCATCATTGTCATCGTCTTCAAACATAAGCCTGCCAAGGGCTGCAGGCCCATCAGACGTTTTGGACTTCAAACGAATGATGTTTGATGGTGTAACAATGCAGTTTGGTTTTATTGCCCCTCCGGAGGAAAATACAACACATTGAATTCTTCACATAGCTTACAAAATGTTGAGCCTTTCAGTTCTGATTCACTGTCGGCTCCGATGCCAGAAATGTCATTCTTCCTCGTTATTGTACGAAAGTCAAACTTCCTCAAGAACACTGGGACTGAGATCGAGGAGCCTTCTGTTCCCAGGACACGACCAATTACTGTCTTCTCCCACTTAACCGAGCGCCAGGAAAATTTCTCGAAAATAAATAAGTCCAGAAACATGGCAGTCTGCAGTTTTTTATCGGTGCGTTGCAAACATTTAATATGGCAGCCAATTATAGTGATCAATGGTTATAGGAAGACAACCTTGTAAATGTTGTCAATTCAATAACGCCTGGTCGCGGCCAGGGCCAGTAATCCCTGTAGTCAGGGTGATGATCATTGAAGTTACATAAGTCTATTACAAATCCATGTAAATGGTTGACCGATCAAGAAGATTGACCTTATCGAGACATACCAATTTGAGCATGCTATAGGATTACGTCCTGCTGAAACTGCGACATCCTTTGCTAGACACCACCGCATTCCAAAATGATTCTGCAACATTTTAGGCCAAATGCCTATGGGCCTGATTGCGTCTATTTCCCCAGTCATTCTAGAACATGTATATTGATGGATATAGGCAAAAATATATACAGGCCTATTTTTATATCCTGGTGGTGACCAGCTAATGTAATGCAATGCTTACAGTATTCAGTTGATTTTTATTTGAGATGATACTGATTTAGCATTAGAGTGGTCTTTGAATTAAAGACGTATGCATGTTATAGATTTTTGGTAGCATGTAATTACTATTCCTACATGAACCAGTCAAGGGCCCAGGGTAAACAGACCCAGAACTGTTTGCACTAGTATTGACCAAGTTCTAAATTAAAAGATGTGGTTTACTGAAACTGGAATGTTTGTTGTTTTTATTATACCTCCATACGTCTCTCCTCAAATGTCTTTTCGGCCTGCATCCGTTTTTCCTCGAGTGCCAAGAATTTATTATCACTTTCGATCTGACTTCTTGAGAAAGCCTCGATGAACTGGTTGGCCTGCTTTTCGACCCGACTCTTCTTCGTCCTCTCATTTCCACCCTGAGTGTCTTTGCGTTTGCCAGCCTGAGTTTTTGGGGGTGCGCCTACAGCTGCAGGTTTTGGTGTACCGGTACCCTTGGCTTTATGAACAACTCTGCGTTCTGTAATTGAGCTACCATCATCATCGTCTGAAAATTTGGAAGCAAAATGTATTTAAAACGGCCATGATTTCAGTGTATTGAATATTATTTTCAGAAGTAAGTTTTGTTTTGATGCTGGTATACATATCCCCATACAGATCTTGATCTACTTCATTCTTTGCCATTGTTATATTCTACTCCGACAAGAGTTTGATGTACGTAATGTATATTTTTACTATTGGTACAATAAACTAATTTGAAATCTGAAATTTTATCTGAGAGTGATGTACATTTTTCAGTAATCAGGGTAATTTGCATAGATACAAACCTGTATCCCCGAGGTTTCCGAGACCGCTGAAAAATCTAGATCTGGCAGTGTATCTATTTCGTCATCATCATGCATGTCACGGTCACTCGCAGTTTCTGTTTCTGTGTCTGTAAAGGAATGAAATCACTTGTGTCACAAATAACTTTAAAGTTTTGGCATGTTTGGAAAATTGAAAAGTAGCTGGCGGCTTGGTCGTTCAATCAACAGTCAAATGAAAGTTGTAACTGCATCAGGCAATACCAAGAATTAATAATGAAGGTGTAGCGCCTACCCCAACCAAGACGAGCACAGTTACACGCCCTTGGGTATAAAATGAACGCAAAGCTACTGTAGACTTCCAGGGCAGCGAATAAAAAATAATTGTAACGCAATGACTTTATATCATAGGCCCTAATTACATGCACTAGGCCTAATCAAATGCAGATTGTTGAAGTTAAGGCACCTCATGAGGGACCAGTACCTTTTATTTCATTTGACTCACCATCTGGGATGTCCAGCATGTCTTGTTCATGTTGTTGATCCTGATCGTCATCCCCTCCCGTTGTGTGGTGGAGGACTGGCGGTACCGAATTAGGCCTCTTACCGATCACCTGATCGACTTTCTCAAAAAACCGCCAAGGGTTAATAAGGCGCCCTCCACCGCCGGACGTATTGAACTTTTTCTTTTCTGAGCGGTATCGCTCCTTTAGGCGTTTAACCTTCGACTGACACGCCTCAGCGTCCCCGTCATACCCTCTTCGGGTCATTGCATCGGATATTTTCTTGAAAACTTTGCTGATATGACGAGTCCCCTCTAACTGCCGCTGTATTTGGTACCCCCCCCCCCCCCCCCCAGGCCAAATTTCGATCAGATCTTCAGTCTCTGAGTCGCTCCAGCTCAAACCGCGACCAACTTCAACCGCACCAGCAGCCATTGGAAGTAAATAACGGGCACAAAATCGAGATCAATCAAGCAAAACACTCCTGTCATCTATGCGCGCAATCTATATGATTCTGCCGCGTGTTTTCATGAATTGCTATATACCGCACTACTCGATTTTAGTACCGTGAGACAAGACCACTAATGAATATTCATAGGTTGGAGGGTCGAGGCCTATCAATTAGACGAGTGCATGTTTTCAACTCTCAAGTACATATTTGGAGAGGTATTGAAAAAATATTTGCTGTGGCAAGTCTACAGATATAAAGAAATTATTTGATGAAAAAATTAATTTCGAATTTTGCTAATTTGGTAATAGGGGGCGTGTTTTGAGTTTTTCTGTCAGTTGGCTGAAAAGAGTGGAAATATCAAAGTCTGTCTAATTTGTCGATTATCAAAAAATTTCCGTGGTCAATCACCAGTTTTATTTTTCACCATTAACTTGCCCGACTGTCCGGAATAACATAATCTAAATTTCAGATTCACAACCGCACGCAGTATTTGATGCGTCGCGGTCAAACATTGACAATTTAACTGCTAAAAGGCTTAAAAAATCAATTGTGGTCTTGTCTCCCGTGCGCAAAGTGACTCGAGGCCAGATTGGTTCTACACTAGAGATTAAGCGTCTTGAAGTGGCTCCAACCCGCCTCAAGTGACTCGAGACTGCAGTGCCTCGGGTCAGGTCACTTGGAGACGGTTCTGATTTCGTTCTACACGTTAAAAATTATCCTGACCCGCCTCGAGCTGGCTCGAAGCCGGTTCCAACTGTCCTCGTGTAGAACGGGCTATTTAGACGTTGGATAAGCACACAGGATGACTTGTTGCCCTCCGAGATATATCAACTCCAGACCATAGACGACGGAGGAGACAACAGCAACGCGGCACTGATACACAAGGTAGTATTTCTTCAAGCATTATATTCCTCGCTAAATGAATTTCCTTCTTTGTTGGCCTATACCGACTGGAATAAGTCCGCTTCTGTGTCATGGACGTAAGAATAAGTCGCATGATACATCAACGTGACTGACCCTGACCATGCCTTTAACAATATCAGTGTTATTGTTCCTGGGAACTTTATTCCTAGGACTATAATTTCGTGGTCATCGCCAATCCATATTTCCTAAGATGTTAAGCGTGTTAGCTTTTTTAAATAGATGGTCAGCTTTGGAATCTGCACCTGAAAATATATGGAATGCACATCATTGAAATGATAAAATGTACGTGCAAAACAATTCAAAACAAGTGATCTTCAAAGCCAGGCTACTTTCACCTCATTGGTTTGGCACAGTCGGTATTTGGAACAGTTATCTTAGGAGGACAGCTCCATTAGGCTATCTGGAATGTTTTAGCAATGGCCGGATGCTGGTGCCCCCAATTGACACGGACACACTGCCAAACCAAGGTTTGATAGATGTCATATTGGCCATTTGTTTGCCTCTACTTTCCTACTGGTCAAATCTTACCTTTGTCTGATTGGAGCGCCGCTAAACCCCTTAGGGCGTTCTCCCGTATCTTTGCGGCTTTGGCTTTCGTGCTGTCTTTCTTCTCAGCTACCGCTGTCTTCTTTGTCTCGGCAGTCATGTCCACCTCCCTCAATACATCCACCAATTCCTGTAGAAGCTGCAGCAGTTCATAGTAATCTTCATCCACGCCCGACCTGAAGAGAACACATTTAAAGTTTAGATAATTCGAATCGATTATGCCAGGTCGTATCCCCCCACAACCACGCACGCACACACCCACCCACCTCTTCGAGTAGCTCTCCCCGATGGCATGCAGGGTATGACTGTCCTTCTGACGAATGTCTCCTTCGCACACCACCCTCTTTCCTCCTCAGCTCAGTGGTCTTTAAAGATAAACCATCACTGGACAATCAAGCATTTTTCTGGCTCTGGGGGCTGACCGTTTGAAATGATTACAAAACATTTTACTCACTCAGAACAAAGATGATCTATTTTCCCGTCGGTCGAGATACTGCGTTCGAACGGTTGGAAATTTGCATATGACGTCATATCTTTGCGTTATCGGTTAAGTTAACGTTTGTCGTTTGGCTGCGAAACCTCCCTAGTATGTCATAAAATTCTACCGTCTTCCCCTGTTTCTTCATTGATAAATACTCTAATCTCCCACTTACCTGTCCCATTTCCAAACCCTATCGCAAGTGACTAAGTCCGAATATTGCTAATTTTGGTTGGGGCAGAGCTCAATTTATGGAACAGCCTGGAGTAGTGACATGACAATGGACACTGTAAGGCTTTACGACAATCTTGCCTAGTCACGTAGTCGTTTACGTGTACTGCGGCTGGGCGACCGGGGCAATTAGGGTCACGGTTTCGTAACAGCTCAAGATCACTGTGGCGATTCGTTCACCATTTAACACACTGTATTTACACAATGGGAGTTACTACAACCGATCAATTGCCCAATGGAATAAGGGTGATTATAGAAGAGTCCTGGCTATTCTGCAGTTAAGCAGTGAAGTGGTCTAGGAACACCCACAAGGAGTCTTTAAACTGTGATCGGGCCTGATTGTTGATTTCATCACCTGTAGTTAAAAAGAGTGGCCTCGTCTTTGACATGGAAGGGTAAAGTCACTAGATTGGAACTGGGACGAAAGAACAGGGTGATCTACTGCCTGATAATGGGCATTAAAGAAAAAATTGAACAGAAGATTAACATTCTGATAAGGTTTTATTCATCATGAAAGTCAACATCAGCGTCATCAGGGTCAAACTCAAGCTCATCATTAACCTCTTCAAGTTCCCCATCTGCTGGATGCGGGATCACTGGGTCGTCATTCCCGTCCGGAAGAAGTCCACTTAGTCTCCACCCACTGACTATCACTTGGAATGCCACTCTTTCCCAGGCGAGACTGACCATACGTACTACTTCCTGGCGGGAAATCTGATCACAGTGTCCATCATCTTCGGTATGTCCAATCTTCCAGGCTTTCCACACCAATCTGAGATGACATTTAAAACTGCGATTTACAGTTAAGTCCAAAGGTTGCAAAATTGAAGTGCATCGTCCAGGAATGAACGAATCCTGTCCATTTTGCCGCGGAATTTCCTCCGTAAACAGATGATGTCTATGGGCAGGGTAGCGATCCAAGATGAGGAGAAAGGTTGCTCCGGCAATAAATGGCACAACAATGGCTTGCAACCATTCGATCAATGACTGATGTCTTGCCCAGCCATTCGGAGTACATGTAACCTAAGATTAAAACGTTTCGTTTAGAAATAAAGAATAAATCGGTGCAATTCATGAAAATGTATGACTCATTCTCCGATTGTATTGTTGCTCAGCCAGCTGATAGCTTTGGGAAATGGTTTCAAAGATCAACGTACTGCAATGATTCTAAAAATAGAACAGGATTCGTAAAAAGACCATTAAACACGAGGAGCAGGCAGATCATAGAGCTAGCTCCATTGGCAGTTGAAGATGATATGGTCATCTAACAGCTAATAAACCAGGATTAGTTAATGAAAAGGTTTACTTACTCGCACGTTCTGGGGAGCATGGGCTCGCAGTTCTGCAATAACTTCGCCTTCAGTATCCAAGCCCCTAAAGTTGACCTCAGCTGGTAGTTTTCGTCCATCGCTGGAGACGGTCAAGGTTACCGTGGCCAAGGTTACCGTGCATCCAATCTTCCCGTTCCCTCTTGAGGATCTGATGTCGATCGAATGTGATCCTGTTGTAGCCATTGTGGTTTTCGGCACCATGTCAAAGTTGACAAATGTTTCATCCATGTTGATGATCACATGGAATTTTCCATTTTGGATGATTTGAGACGTTTCCCTACGATAGACGGCCGCTATTTCCATAGCGTTGTCGGGGAGGGTTCGCGTGTCCTTATTCTTTCTTCGATGGCTTATTCTTTTTCTGAAAGGAAAAGGAGACCACTTTTAGCTTTGAAAAACGTAGCTTACTCCCCCATTACTGTCCATTTCTTGGTCATTGGGCCCATTATTCCATTATGGCAGAACAAAAGTTGTGAGAGAACCCAACCCAAGTGAGATACCAATTTACGAAATGGCTTCGTTGTTTTTACCTTTCTTTGAATCGGGTCAGCCAGTGATCTGACGCTCGGAAATCCTGATTGCGAGGCCTTTGCGCTCTCGTCTGCTGCCTTTGTTCCTCCGTCAGATTAGTCCACCATTGTCTGTATTCTCTGGCTGCTTGTGACTGGAGATCGATCCCGGATACTGGAATTCCATGCTGGCGGCGTTGAATAAACCAGTCGTTGAGCTGATTTTCCATGTCTGCCCAAAACGCTGAAAAGGACAAACGGTAGGCCTATCAAGCAGACGGTGAAGGGATGAATCGGAGGGGGAGAAGAGTAGAGTATGCCTGAAATCTAAGAAGAGTCCCTGAATAATGTCGAACTATGGATAAAACCTCATTTCACAGTGAAAGCCTGAACTCACTCTCGCGCGTTTGCGCCGCGTTTTCACCGAGGCGCGGAAATCAATTGTTATTCATTAGGTGAACAAAGGATTCCCCGCCCGGCGGTGAAAATGCGGCGGAAAAACGCGTCAGTGAGTACAGGCCTTAATCTTATGGGCCTACTTCACTTAAAATTGTACATCTTTCGTAAATTCCTGACAAAAATGAGTTACCTTGTTCATCATTGCCATGCTGCCGAATCCTCCGCCGTCTCCTCTCAATTTGGGTGCACCTGTCGCGGCGTTCCGACATCTCTTCATACTGGTCTAGCCATCTTGAGAATGTCCTTGGATGGATGCGGTGATGTACGGCAAAAGAACGACAAGACCGGGCATGCGCAATGCCCATCGCATGGTGCAGCCTAAAAGTATCCACGTAGTCCAAACGCTGATTCAAGCTGTAGCCATGTAGATGTCTCCTTTCTTGGCCTTCGTTAGCCGCACCATTATTACCTCCGTCGTCACCACCATCACCATGCCCACCATTACCGCCACCATCACCGTCGTCACCGTTATCCATCGAATTCACGACCCAAAATCCAATGGCAAAGCAAAAAATCCAAAACAAACGCATCTCGTCGATTAACAAATCGAACCTCTGACAAAAACATCAATGAGTACACAAGAACTGTCCAACTTCTCTTATACTGTTTTGGAGAATACGTAATTGTTATGTCACTGAGGTCATCCGTAACCTCACCCGATTAGGCCTAGTGTAATTCTTTGCCAGGCTCTGGGGTGTGACAAGGAAGTCGACAGAACAATTATAATATTGATCCAGGGCATTCTGTTTCCGACCATACCCCACCCCATTTTATTGGACTTAGGATTTTCTGATGATTTTCCGGGTTCAGGAATGGGACAGGTAAGTGGGAGATTAGAGTATGTTCTGTGTTTTTCAATCAGCAGATTCAGTGCACGCTCCCTTGATTCTTGGGTCCACGTGAACATCTTCGGTTTCAATCCTGACATTCTGAAGTGAAATGGAAAACAGATATTTAGGCCAAAAACAAAAATACCTTTCAAAGTGTCAGGTGCCAAAATGCATGGTAAGTTATTGGTATCAATTGATAGGCCAACCCCCTCAACTTCAGGCCCTTAAGCCAATAACAAATTGGTCTCTCTCCTCATCCTTGACATCCACATATGCAGGCTAATCCAAACACAAACATAAACAATCTATAGTAATTAATTGTAATTATTCCTACGTGAACCTATTGTCTGCATTATCATGGCAGGATTAGGCCTAGACCTAACCAACCTTCCAGTACAAAGGGGACACCATAATTGGACATTGCCCCCACCCGGACAATAATCAGGCCAAACATTTGAATCCCCTCCCCCCAATATTTGGCTTCGCATATCAAACATAAAATATTGACTGCGTGTTGTGAACATGAGAGGCAGAATCGACCACCGAGATGCCTTCAAATGAGCAATCTCGGCACTCGGCACTTGACGGCCTTAAAGTCCCCAAAAATTGACCCTCAAATGTCAGAAACCTCCCCCCCCCCCCCCCCACCTCCATCCAGGATGTTCCTAAACCTACGGCCCTGTGAGTATCCTCGTCCCATCCTATTCCTGGACATGTTCAGGGGCCTCTTGGCCTACTAGATCCCTGGCTAGACATGCCCCCACCGGCCACCTGGTCCTCTATACTCATGAATGACATGATACTCCGTGATGACATTGCCATAGGCCTAGCAGTAGTAATCATGCCATGAGTTTGAAATGTTGCTGGCAAAAAGTGGCCCATTTTGTCAAAACACCCCATATAATCAGGCCACAATCCAATCATATTATGGCTATAGGAATGTATGACAACAATAAATTAGAACACACCTTAAAAATCTCCTTTGTATTTCTGACAAATGTTTTCAATGTTTTTACAATTTTTATTTGAGGCGTCTGCTACAATTCTTGTCAGGCAAGATCCGAAGCGGTTACAATAGGGAAACAACAGTAACAACAACAACAACATGCAGGTTTGGTTTTTCCAAGGTTTTATCTCTGTCCTACGGCAGCAGATTAGTGCCATAAAAAATAAAATATTATCTCGTTATTACGAGATCTTTTCTCGTTATTACGAGATCTTTTCTCGTTATTACGAGATCTTTTCTCGTTATTACGAGATGCGAAAGTGCACGCAACATCGAGGATTAAAGCTCAGGATCAAGCGCGGGAAAGGTCCGTACTTTATAGACCCATATATCATCATCGCGTAATAACGAGATAACATCTCGTAATAACGAGAAAAGATCGTGTAGTAACGACATAACATCTCGTAATAACGAGAAAAGATCGCGTAATAACGAGAAAAGATCTCGTAATAACGAGATAACATCGCGTAATAACGAGAAAAGATCTCGTAATAACGAGATGATATTTTATTTTTTATGGCACTAATCTGCTGCCGTACTGTCCATCTTGGTGTTAGTTTTACCTGCAGAATAAAACCTCTTCTTAGTTTCAGCCCAGGTTTTAGGTGTTTAGATAAAACCAGGTGTTGGTGTTAAACTAAAACCTCGAATTAGTCTTATCCAGACATAGGTTTTTAGGAGTAGAAATTAAGAATAAAACTGACACTAACACCCAACACTAAAACCAAAACCAACTTTGAAATCACCCATTGTACATGCTGTGTATACAAACTGCCGTGCAGACGACGACTATTCTTTCCCCCATCACCTCTCCTTTTACCGGAGACTATTGTCATTTGTATGGCATCCTGGTGAATCTATAAGGATTATAGTATCTAAATCTCAGCAGAATATGCCTCAAAATCGGATGTAAAACAGAAAAAACGAAAGGTTTTCAACGCACCAGACAGTCCTCAATGTTGGGCGGAACTGAACGTCAACAGAACATGATTCGCGGCACGTGCTAGGCGGGAACATTTCCGTTGAACAGTTGAAAGCTGAAGGAAACGCCCTTGTGAATGTTTTGGCGTTCAGCTGTATAAGAGGCGTTCAGGAGCTTTGGCATATTCCACTACCGTTCAACAAGTATTCGACGAAGTGTTGTCCGAACGTCTTGAACATTATTCTAAACGTCCCGAGAACGCAGAAAATTGTTTGAACACAAACTGAACATACCTTGGCGTCATTTTGCCGTCAAATTCAGCTAAATGTGTTCCCAGTTTTTAGAGTGTAGACAGACCACAGTGTGTTCATATCTATGTCGTCTCAGAGAATGATAATAAAGTGTTGGAACTTGGTCGGCTCGACTCTGGAATGGTGAAATTTGAGCAACAGTCAGACACAGCATGCAAAAACTCCAAAAACTATTATATACCGAGCTACCTACTCTCAAATTACTGCTCATGTATCTAGTGTTCTCAAAATCGGATCACAAAATATAGTCATTTAAAGCGCACAAGAAAACCTAACGAGCACCAGTGATGTGACAAAATGGTGGAAAGCTATACACCTTTCCAGAAATGGGGGGCTGAGTGTCCGAAATAGTGTTGTCATAAGGGGAAACTGGGCCTTGTGGTGGAGGGACAAAGGATATAGTCATGGTTGACCAACACACTTGAATGCCTTTAATGACGGACAAGCGGGGAAAAGTTGGTTCCAATGCAAGCCACCAATTTCGGGAAGCATGTATATCATCCTGTAAGATCCGACGTGAACACAGCCTGCTATGACGTCACAATAAACCAAATTTAGACACCCAACACCCTAACGCCCCTAACGGCCAAACAAGAAACTTGTTGCAACAATAGATGTTGACCGGGTTCGAAATGTCCCGCCGGTTTGGAGTTAAGTAGAAGTACCGAAAGGGAGCGTGCCATATCTATTTTTGGTTTATTGTGACGTCATAGCAGGCCGTGCTAAATGATGATACAGCTTTTCGCCATTTTGTCACATCACTGGTGCTCCTTGGGTGGTTGGGTTTTTTGTGCGCTATTAATGACTATTTGATTTAGAGTACAATGGATACATGAGGAGTAATTTGAGGGTAAGTAGTGTTACGCTCCAACTCTATAATAGTGCCAACTCTGATGGACATGATTCCAACTTTGATATGCCAACTCCAATGGAGATAGATAAGTACTCAGCCGCAAGATGTCTCTACCCGGTGAACGGTTTGTTCCAACTCTAATATGCCAACTTTTCGAGAGTTTGCAATCAGTCTGAATGATTTAAAAACGCCTAAGTAAGGCAAGATGATCGTTCGTCTTCTTATCCGCAAGGACGCAAATATCTCCCATGGTCCATTCAGCTGACTTCCTGAACATCCTGAAGATATTGGGCACAAAAAGAGCAACAATTTGATTGTAGCCATTGGTATTTTGGTGCTTAATGAATGCGGGTTGTAAAATGACGGCACAGGCATTTGACATGCCTCTGCGTCGGCTGTGTGATTTTCATGTTGATTTTTTCAGTGTAGAAAAAGTACATGGTGTCCTCCAAAGATTGTTTGACCACCCTGCATCAGGACTTGTCCCTGCTTATTCATGTCTATTGACATTTGCTCATCATCTTTAGATATAGGTTATTGTGACAGATATTAGTAAGGATAAAACAATCGTAGATGAAGGATATCTCAGTTGACAATTGGCATTGAGATCCAAAGATCTTAGGTCCAGCTACCCGTGACTAGTCAGATGATCGAGTCGTGGGGACACCCATCACCACTAATATTACCAAATGAGGCAGGTTTTGCATTTCTAAACCTTTTAGACAAAAAGAGGCCTAACTTTGGACAGAAATAAGTAATTAAGGTCTAATTGCACTTTAATTTGGCAAGCTAGCTTGTGAAAAAGACACGACATCCTTTTGTGTCTCAAGGAGTTGTATGGGCCGTGAAAACCGCAAAAAATATGTACATGTTTTTGTAAGCGGTCGTCGCTCGCGCAAACTTGTCTTGCATGTTTTTGTGAAAGAGGACGTCGAAGAACGCGGTCGTATATCAAAACAGACGTTGGGTGGCGCTCGAGACGGGTCATCCTATTTAGCGTCCAGTGGCGACCAGTCGCGTCCAACGCGAAATAATAGGGTGTATATGCAAGGAGGATACCGCGGTGACGTCACATCACGTGATCCCGACCCATATTAGTGATCGCTATGGCCAATCAGATTCAGTCTACTGACAGCACCAGCACTGAACACATCTCCACGTCTCACTGTCTGGTGCGCTCCTGTACACAAAAACACCAATAGACATGAAATATTGCAATACCTAGTATGGATTCTTCCTGTGTATAATAAAATTTACAGAGCAGATTAACTTCCACGAATAAAAAAGACGTTTGCCGTGGCCAAAGTGCGGAAATAATGGGAAATAATGTCTCCGCTAAAATACACTACGAAATACACTAGGCAATGCACTACGCGATACACGGTAGAGATGAAGTTGAGTTTGTTATTGTTTTGACTTAGAAGCCCGCCCATATCATAATATATTCATGTATTCATGAAGTATGAACTCATTTCTATCCCATACAACTCTAAGAACAGTCAATTTCTCCTTAAATCATCACCGAAACCGCGATATCCGCAGGAAGATTTCGTTCTAGTGTCCGAAAATGCATGATCTTACAGGGGCGCTAACTCGACAAATAGAGGGGATCTATGGGGATCTATGCGAGTTTTAGGTATTACAGGTCTCGAACTTGTAAAATCTGAAAACATGCCTCCAAATCCCATTATGATAATGAAGAGATTGCCCCATATCTGGGAGACTGTTTTGAAACCATCGCTAATTTTGGAAGATCGGTGCCGGCTATTTGGTTTAAAAAACCCTATTTTTCCCCATCAAAACAGCACTTTTCATTATTCAAATGATAGCTTATTGTCTGAAGACTTATTTCATAGCAGAAAAGTACTGATAACTCTGATTTGATGCGAAAAATCTAACTTTTTTGATGACTTGATTTTTCCTTGGCCGTGGATCGAGTTTGTTTACAATATGCAGCGCCATCTTGGAAAAGCCGTGACGTCACCGCGGTATCCTCCTTGGTGTATATGGTTAAAAATGTTTTCAAGCTCCTAAAACACTTTCAATAAACAAGATTTAGAAGTTTGGTGGAGTTTGCAAACCTAGTTTTTGAATAATCATCACCAGAAAACGATCTTAGTATGCCAACCTGATGCCAGATCCCGATTCCGCGTTTTCTATAAACCCAAGGAACGGCAGCTAAAACAAACATGGCGTTCAGTATTTTTGCTGGACGCATACTAAGATCGTGAAAGTGTTTTAGGAGCTTGAAAACATTTTTAACCATATACACCCTATTATTTCGCGTTGGACGCCACTGGTCGCCACTGGACGCTAAATAGGATGACGGCCGACCCTTGATGATTTTTACGTATAACCTCTCTGCTAGTCTGCTAACCATCTTCTTGAGTTCTCCGCCGTTATCGCAATGGATTATTTTGGGTCAGCCGTGTTCCATCTTTTCAGCCACCCTAGGCGACCCTTTGTCGCAAAGTGGCCTCAGCCAAAGATATCTTGAGAAGATGTCGAGCACTGAGAGAACGTAACAGTACTTCATGTCGTCTATTTCTACGGGCATGTTTAAGAAGTTCACAAGGTCCATTTGGATCCGGGCCATCACTGATTTTGCCAGAA
The DNA here is from genome assembly GCF_910592395.1 of Lineus longissimus. Lineage (NCBI taxonomy): Eukaryota > Metazoa > Nemertea > Pilidiophora > Heteronemertea > Lineidae > Lineus > Lineus longissimus. The sequence continues at coordinate 14,879,758 of NC_088315.1, forward strand.
CAGGCCGAAGCTTTGTTGGAGAAGAGAGGTTTTCGGCTCTGACTCTCTTTCATTTTTGCAAGATATCGACGCACAAGCTTTTCTCCCATCGCACAGTATTGCCTGGATATAACGGCGGATAGTTTCTTGGCAGCGAGTCCTTTATATTTGCCAAAGAAATACCTGACTATAGGCTCAATTTCTGATATCCTCGGAAATATCCTATGTCCACCGACTTCCACAATTCTTTCCTCGTCGTTCCCATTTAGCGGATTGGTTTTTCTCATGATTCGGTACCTGCCAGAAATCTTCTTCTGGTATGCTTTCATTTCCGCAGGCGTTGAAAGTTCCCGCCATCGTACGTCTTCCGACAGAAAACGATACAACTCCTAGTTGTAAACGTCATCATGGATCGGGTAAACCGACGAATTTTTTCAGGTGAATTTCAGCCCTCCCCCTTCCAGGCCGACTTCTTTGATAGAATTTTTGAAAATACATGTAAGCCTATGTACCCTTTCCGTGACAAGTGTTTGAAGATGTCTATCTTTTTTTCCAGGAGGCCGAACGTCCATTTATTAACATCAACCTCTAGCAGTAGGCCTAGGCCGGGGCTTGGACTGCTCCAACACTGCCTATCCAACCTAGCATGGGATAGCACATTTACCTTCGGCCCTATCTGCTATGAAAAAGCGTGTATTTTGTGCCACCTTGCACGAGCACAGAGACTGTGTAGAGTACACTTTATCCGGTTACAGGTGCAGATCAATGTATGTCACCGACCCAAGCATATCAATGTGGCCACTGAGGGTATCATCAGCAACTCATTTGTGTAACTAAGTCAACGAACTTCTCAGAACAGACGCATGAGATTACTCAGTGAACCAATGCATGTACGTACCGCATCGGAATCGGATATCTTGACTCGCATGTGTATCGAAACTGTATACAAAGTTCCGCTTTCAAAGTTGGCATATTAGAGTTGGAACAAACCGTTCACCGGGTAGAGACATCTTGCGGCTGAGTACTTATCTATCGCCATCAGAGCTGGCATATTAAAGTTGGAATCATGTCCATCAGAGTTGGCACTATTATAGAGTTGGAGCGTAACAAGTAGCACTGTATAGAATAGTTTTTTTGAATTTTTGCATGCATTATCTGCCTGTTGAAGTCGCTCAAATTTAACCATTCTAGAGTCGAGCCGACCAAGTTTTAACACTTTATTACCATTCTCTAAGACGTCATAGATATCATCTCACTGTGGACAGACCACATGCTTAAGTCAGGTGGCCCACTCGAATCGAATCTTAGATTTGACACACTACGGGGCAGTCTTAACTCTAAGTGGACTGGTTCTTTTTAAAGAACTTAAAAGTTCATTTTTAGCACGGCGCTCATTGGATATGATTTTGTTGATATTGGCTTGGCAACATGAAATTGCACACAGGCGTGCAATTCGCTGGAAAGGGTTTTCATGATCGCCTCCATCCACTGGACTTCTAAAACGACTTATAATTATATCAGCGATATCGGTTTGATGGGCAAACATTATTCTTGTGAGGGATGACCTCGAATCGGAAACTAGGAGGAATTACAGGCTGCCACCTGAGTTAAAACTGCTTGCGACTCTCTGGTTTACAATTTTTACGCTTGCGGATCATTCCAACAGGTTATACTGGTGTACTGTCAACATTTCCCAATCAACCATGAGTTGAGTAATTGCGGAGGTAACAACCTCACTGAACCAAATTTCTGAAACAAGAATAAAAATAAGATTCTTCGATTTCACGGTTTTATCAAGTGTGGTCGATCGAATGCATGCAGTATTTGGATTCTAAGACCTTCGTTTCATGCTTGGAGATATCATGAGACGTTGGGAAGGGGATGAGGACATCCTTAGGGGTATCCATTGCGACCTTAGCTTATGACGCCATTTTTGAACCCTAACGTCCCCGGGCAACGATGATACAATTGTGTACAGAAAGTTATTTGTAATTTGCACTATTAATCCACAAGGAATATGACACGGGTACCTGATGTGTCTTTTGTAGAAAGATAAGTGTTACACTAAAAACTTAAGCGGTTAACCTGGCCAAGTGGGGCGCTGAGTCGTTTTATGAATCCCATTTTAGGTGGGGACCTTTGGGAAGTTGACCACTTAGGATTTTATGGCACTTAAGTTAAGAACTTTTATGAATATGGGCCCACTGGGTCCGTATTCATAAACATACTTAAATCTAAGTCTTACACCTAAGCAACACGTAAGATAAGTGAAAGGAATAAGTGGGATTCAATATGCTACTTATGTCAAGTCTTACGCTTAATTTGGTGCTTATATTTGAGACACCTCCAGGGGTGTCTTAAGTTCAATCATATTGGCTGCTCACTTCATATTTTGTCCACTTTGGAACAGACAGCGTAGGGGAATGGCACTGATTTTGATAGCACATGAACATCTGGCTAGACGGCGTGCCATACGTCGAGGACGTGTATTTCGGGACAGAATTCATCCACTTGATGAATATAATGACATCGGATTGTATCAACGATATCGACTGATCGGACAAACAATTCTGGATTTGATTGATGCGGTCGGAGACAACCTGGAACCCTTGACATTGCGAAACCATGCATTGCCAAAGGAACTAAAAGTCATGACAGCTTTACGTTTCTTCGCAACTGGATCATTTCAACTGACTGCGGGAGATACAGTACACATATCACAACCGACGATGAGCCGTATCATCTGTCAAGTAACCCAGGTATTGCTTACTTTACTCCTAAACGTCGTGGTATTTCCAGAGGCTGAAGACATCCCCAATATCGTGAAGGAGTTTCACGAAATTGCCAATTTTCCCGGTGTTGTTGGCCTAGTTGACGGGACACATGTATGGATTTTAGGCCCCACCCAACACGAGTGGTGATATGTTAACCGAAAAAACTATTATTCAATTAACACACAAGTAGTAATGGACGCTAGATATCGTTTCATCAATGTTGAGGCAAAGTGGCCGGGGAGTACACACGATTCAGTCATTCTAAGAGAAAGTGGACTTGCAACAATATTTGAGGAACGTAATGGTGATGAAGTGTTGTTAGGGGACAGCGGGTACCCAGTACGTCCGTGGTTGATGACGCCATATCTGAATCCAAACGGGGTACAGCAACGCAGATACAATAGGGCACACAAGAAAACAAGGTGTTTGGTGGAAAGAGGTATCGGAATGTGGAAAAGACGCTTTCATTGTCTTCATGGAATGTTGAGATACTCGCCACAAAAATGTTGTGAAATTATAGTCGTGTGCGCGCTTCTTCACAACATTGCCATTGAGAGGGCATTACCCGATTTTAATGAAGTGCCGATAGAACGGAGGCCGCAACCTGATGTGGATCCAGAAAAAGTTGTAAACGTCCCGGACAGAAACACGGGTGCGGTGAGACGATAGTTGATGCTCACTTCCGATAAATTATGTAAGTAAATGAAAAACACAAAGCTAATTAAATTGCAATAATCTTTATTCATGTTTTAACCTTGCAAACAAATCAAAGGTCTGCATAAGTGTAGTCATGCGGTTGATCGTTTCCTCCATAGGTCGCAGGCATGAAGTTCTCAGTACAGGTGAGATTTTGTTTCTTTATGTGCAATATCTCGATCTCCATTGCGAGCTTGGTTTTCTCCAATTGTAGTTTGCTTTTTCCCAATTGAAGTTTTTCAATCACCAATGTAGAGCGATTCTTTTCAAGTGACAACAGTTCTTAGTGCATCTTTGAAATCTCTGCTGCATCATCATCCGCTTTACGCTTCGGTGTCTTTTCAGGTTCCTCATCAAGCAATGGTGGCCATAGATTTGGCAGTGTTACAGTTGGTCGTCTGCTTTTCAATGCTGTGAGACGTGTCAGAGAGGATTGACTGTTTGAGGTTGGTCTGAAACGCAAAATTCAACGATGCACTTTCAGTAGCATGATGCGGGTATCTAGAACAGTAAAAACATCATTGCATTGCCCACTTCCACAGCATCACCAATGATTTATATAAATTCTGCGATGTACTTTCAAAATCACATGATATTCAAATGTCGACTCCTCCTTCGATCCCTTATATGGTGGGGTCATCCTCTCCGAGAACTGTGGCCACCCTCTCTGAAACAAGTGATGGCTTCTGTGGCGTTGGCCCTCCTCCTGTAAATAACATTTTGTTAGGATTATAGAATTATCTTTCACAGTTAGTAAAAGGGTAGTAGGCAAATGTAGGGAATTAAATTGGACTAACCGTTAATTAAAACAATTTTTACCTGTTTTCCCAAGCTCCTTCCGGTATCTCCGATATTCTTCTTTCATAACAGTACACATGTTCTGCCACTTTTTTTGTAAATCTTTCTCTGTTCGTTTTACTAACGGGTTCACTTTGATCATTGCGTCCGTAATATTGGTCCATGCGTTGTGTTTTTTCTGGTTTGATATGGGCCCTGAGAATTTGGCACGTATTATACTAAACTGAGATTCATATTCATCACAGAGATGACATTTTTCAGCCTCAGTAAAGTTGGCCTTTCTTTTGCCCGCCATCATGATCTATGACCTACCAGAAAATGCATAGGCCAATACGCCCTCGCAATACAGTCACAACTATATATCTATTCATTCATCTAAACCCGCCCAATCAACAGAAAATGATTCAACGTGTAAGGAAATGTGATCATTATACCTTAGCAACATTGGGAAATATGATTTAGGAGTTAGGCCTAACTTATGTGTAAGACTAATCAATGTGTCACACTTAGGATCGTTTATGAATAGTGACATAAGTCTTACACCAGTGTAACGCTTAAGGATTTCAGTGACTTAACTTAGGAACGTTTATGAATACGGACCCTGGTTTACCCGCAAAGCAGGGACCAATCTGTCGATGGTTGAAACCATTGTCGGTCGATTCAGAATTCATTGCAAGATTCTGTTGAAACAAAACAGCTAGAGTTGGGTTCCGTTTTGTCACAACTATGTTGTTCCCCGAGTATAGTGTGAAGTGAGACTATATTCATTACAATTCCTCTTTCATCTCCCACATGATTGGTGGTCGGTCAACGGTGTTCGGTGGATCATACATTATATGGCCCGAACACTATTGTGCGGCCATGCGCACACAAAAGATCACCCTACACGACATGTAGTCGCTTGCCTTTTTACCGGCCAGTTGCGAGAACTCGCTATTATAAACAATGTCCGGCGGAAACCGTGTACACTGTGGTGCAGTGGACATCTTGTAGGAATAAAGTCCGGTGGAAATCTTGATTGATGGATGATGGATGATGGACGATGGACGATGGACGATGGACGATGGACGATGGACGATGGACGATGGACGATGGACGATGGACGATGGACGATGGACGACGATGGACGACGATGGACGACGATGGACGACGATGGACGACGATGGACGTCGATGGACGTCGATGGACGACGATGGACGACGATGGACGACGATGGACGACGATGGACGACGATGGACGACGATGGACGACGATGGACGACGATGGACGACGATGGACGACGATGGACGACGATGGACGACGATGGACGACGATGGACGACGATGGACGACGATGGACGACGATGGACGACGATGGACGACGATGGACGACGATGGACGACGATGGACGACGATGGACGACAATGGACGACGATGGACGATGATGCTAACCAGGCTGTACCTGGTGCATGTAGGCACCAGAAAAGTACAGTCTCAATCAGAAGATTGACCTTATCGAGACATACCAATTGGAGCATGCTATAGGATAACGTCATGCTGAAACTGCGACATCCTTTGCTAGACACCACCGCATAGCACCGCAGACATTTAGACGTTGATTAAGCACACAGGATGACTTGTTTGCCCTCCGAGATAGATCAACTCAAGACCATAGAAGACGGGGGAGACAACGGCAACACGGCACTGATGCACAAGGTAGTGTTTCTACAAGCATTATATTCCTCGCTAAATGAATTTCCTTCCTTGTTGGCCTATACCGACCGGAATTAGTCCGCTTCTGTGTCATGGACGGAAGAATAAGTCGCACTATACATCAAAGCGACTGACCCTGACCATTGCCTTTAACAATATCAGTATTATTGTTCCTGGGACCTTCATTCCTAGGACTAACATTTCGTTCATACCTGTGGTTATCGGCAATCAATATTTCCAAATATGTTAAACGTGTTAGCTTTTTTATTTCAGCATACTGGCCCGAAATGGAAAACAATTTGAACACCTGGTTCCTTGAGGGCCGAAGACTTGGTTTCCCTGTTTCCGGTGAGGATATTAAAGGGCAAGCTGGAAGAGAATTTCGGCAATGGTGGGCAGAGCTTCCGAACGAAACGAAGGCCGAAAGACAAGAACAGAGACCCCTGCGATACCTTTTCCATGCATCTGCACATTGGCTTAGCAACTTTATGGAAAGGTGAGTTTCATTCCGCTGTTGCATGGATCGGCCTTAATGGATTGTATGCGGTGAATTTTAACAATATGCAAATTCCATTTAAGGAAACAAATCAGCTATCGAAGGAAGACCAAAGATTCAAGGGGGTTACCTGACAACGCCCAGGCTTTGGTTGCCGACTACCGGGGAGATTTTGCCGACCTCATCAGAGACGCTGATTTTGATGTCATCATGAACATGAATGAGACGTTCGTGTTGTTAGATATGGTGCCAAGATCAACAATGGAAGCGACTGGGTATCAGAATGTTGACATTAGATCATCCCAAGGCAACCCGAAACTTGGATGCCCGGTGACTCTAGTAGTTACGACAGACGGACGAAAAGGACGAGCCGAGGTCAACTTCAGAGGCTTGGCACCAGATGGTGACGTCATTCGGCAGCTTCAGGCGAATGCTCCAGACAAAGGGTGATATGAATAAAGACTAGCAAATGCTTTTATCTAAAACTTCATGTAATGTACATTTACACCAGGCATTTCTGTACAAAACTGAAGTAAAAGCATTTGCTAGACTTTATTCATATCAGCCAAAGTGCGAGTGAGTATTGGCATAGAATACAAGTCCGTGCTTGTAGTACAGGACATGTACCTGACGTCATCAGTGTTGTCATTGACGGTTATTCTAGTTAATGGTAGTATTTTTTAGGAAAATCAGAACTTCTATGACTAAAATTATTATAGGTTTGTCATGGATGGAACCAAAACATTGTGCGTGTCTGACTGTTCAGAAAAGTAATGTAAATGTTCATACTTGTTGTTTATTTTTCCAGGTAACTGGTAGTCCACAGGGTTGGGCCCGACACCAATCGCTAATCGAGTGGTTGCAGGCCCTGGTTGTGCCATTTGTAGCAGGGGCCACGTTCCTGTTACTTTTAGACAGGTATCCGGCGCATCGAAATCAGTAATTTCGTGATGCAATCACCGCAGAGAATGGGACAGACACTTTCATTCCAGGACGATGTACTTCGCTGCTGCAGCCCTTGGACTTGACCGTAAACAGGAGCTTCAAGTGTCACCTGAGGACCATTTGGAAAGTGTGGAAAATCGGCCACACTGATGATCAAGGACATTGTGAGCGGATCACCAGGCGGGATGTGGTCAGGATGATCGGCCTCGGCTGGGAAAGGGTCACACAACAGACGATTATGAACTGTTGGAGAGCCAGTGGCCTAGTTCCTGAGGACGATGACGAAGTCGGGGAGGGGGTAGAGATGGTAAATGATGAGCTTGAGCAGTTTGTTGAGGGGATTGAGTTTTCGGAAGGAGCAGAGGATGATGATGTTTTTGATGATGGCGTGTAAATCCCGTTTGGATAATAAAATTGATTGGTAAATTGATAAGTAAATCTTTTCTTTAATTTATTCGTTAACAGCAAGACTTCTTTATTGGGACATTCTGCAGACCCATGAAGCTGGATTTATTATAGACCCTAGATTAGAAATTTCTGGTCAACGAACACTATAGGCATAAAATGAGGACGCTAGTTGTATTGTATTCATTCATTCAGTACAGGACTACCCCATGTCAATGTTCATGTCTTTTATCCACTTACGTGGAAGGCATTGGCATTGCCCACGAAAAGGGAGTCAATTATCAGCTGTGGCTGTTCTTTCTAATGTTCGCCTGCCACCAGTAAAATCGGCCTATTCATTTGGACTTAGTCATTTTACGATTCAGCCGCGCTCGGTTAAGTGGGAGAAGACAGTATATATACTCCCTCCGATGGCGAGTCGAAGAAAACGAGGAACCATCCAAACAAACACGTGCCATAATCCACAGAACAGTCCAAAGAATTCAGTCCACACGATTCCAAGTGTCCTATCTTATACTAAGATTACTTAAGAATATCGCACGCACACACATGTAGCACAAAATCTTGTGCATTTAGCCTTATGATCTATGCTAAAGAAAATCATCGAAATTACCGCGGCCGCTCAAAGTGTCCACATTCACAATGACACGGAATGTCCATAATCATTATGATTCACCTTTTTTTAAACGCATCGCAAATACAACGCGAATTACTAAATCCACTATATCGTACTCATAACCACTGATTATTGTCCAAATCAACGAACACAAGCACGCATAAGTCCCAATCAACCATCCTCTATCGAACGACGCAAAGATTTCTAAATGTCTCATAATCATGATAATCGGAATGTCTCATTATCAGCATACTTAGTACATCTACGTGAAATTGGAACTCTGGCAAAACAATCCAAAGATTCCAAATGCTAAATATAAGGTGGAACTTGAGCAACAATCCCAAGATTCCACTTAGCTGCTTTCTTCAAGGAGACATAATCTGTGAACTGGGCGCTTGTACAATGCTCCTCCTCCCTTTCTTACTTCTACCACTCTCACGCAGCCATCTGCTCCCGGAAATGTCTGAGTGACGATGGCCATTGGCCATTGGCCATTGCCATTGCCGTTGCTCCAACTGCCACTTTGTTCTTTCATGCAAGAGTGTCAAATACTCCTTGAGGAATCTCTTCCAGAAATGATCAGCGAGCACCTGAGCACGTCTCCATTTGCTCCTGTGGTACTGATCGTTCTCAACAAATTTCCCTGGCGGTAGCCGAATGGCCCTCCTCTGCAATAGAAAGTGACCAGGAGTGAGTGCCTCTTCATCCTTAGGGTCCTCGCTCGCCTTACAGAGAGGCCTACTATTAAGTATGGCTTCAGCCTCAACATGAGCGGTGTGAAGAGTTTCGTCTGATACTAGGCCTTCTCCCAGGATAGCCTTCAAAGTCCGCTTTGTTGACCGTACCAGTCTCTCCCACACTCCAGACATGTGTGGTGCACCAGGTGGCTGGAAATGCCATCTAATCCCTTTCTGACTCAGCTCAGCTTCAATCTGCCCTTGATTCCACTGTTCCATTGCCTCTCGCAATTCTCTCTCTCCGCCGACAAAATTGGTTCCGTTGTCAGACCACATGTCTGAGGGGCATCCTCTGCGTCCAATGAATCGCCGCAGGGCATTCACAAATGAACTGGTGTCCATTGACTCTGCTATTTAGAGATGTACTGCCCTCACGTTCATGCACTCGAACAATACTCCCCATCTCTTGACCGTCGATCTTCCACGCTTGACTAACATCGGCACGTAATAATCAACTCCTGTCCTCGTAAAGGGTGGATCACACGCAATCAATCGCATATCTGGCAAGTTTGCCATCCTCTGGGTCATCTTCTGAGCCAATCTCTTCCTGCATCCGATGCATTTTTTTAGTATCCTTCGTACTGCAAACCTGGCCTGCGGAATCCAAAAACTCTCTCGCATTTTTGCCAACACATGTTCTTGACCAGCATGTTTGGTTGCCAAGTGGAAATGCTCAATCAGCAAACTTGAGACGTGATGGTGCTTAGGCAAAATCATAGGATAAACACAATCGAACGACACTGGGGCTCCGGCGATCCGTCCTCCCACTCGTAACAGGCCATCAATCAGTACAGAACTCAAACATTTCAGCTTGCTCTTGGTCTTGACACGGCCAATATTCTCGAGACTCTCTATGTCTTCCTGAAACTCCAATCGAGTCCAGTTCGAATACCTTTCCAGTAGCTTTGATACAACTGGCTTCTCCTCTACACCAATAGCTCCAATCATCCTTTCTTCCTTGATCTCAGGGTCTTCATTGGGCAGTGGCGGAACTTCTACATTTGGCCAGTTCTCCTCTGATCCCCAGAGAAATTCTGGTCCTCTAAACCAATGGCTTGCTTTGAGAAAGCTCTTGACTGACTGTCCTCTCGATGCTAAGTCTGCTGGATTCATGCATCCAGGAATGTGCTGCCACTGATCTATTTTTGACCCATCACGAATTTCACCAACCCTGTTGGCAACGTAAGTCTTGAACCGGCGATTTTCACTCCTGATATACTGCAACGTGATTTTGGAGTCCGTCTAAAAATATGTGTCCTCCACCAGTAGATCCAACTCGCAAACTTAGCAGGAGCTGTTCTCGACTTCGCATTCAGGAAGGCACACTCTATTCTCCCGTCATCATATATTTTTCTCAGGTATGCCACACTTCCATAACCGGTCTCACTTGCATCGCAAAAATGATGTAACTGTATCCTGCCCTTTGTCTCAGCTGTGAAATACCAACGTGGTATAGCGACGCTCTGTAAACCAGGCAAATCCTTCTTCCAAGTCTCCCATGCTGCCAACAGATTTTCCGGAAGTTGCTCATCCCATCCATACTTGCAACTCAGTTGTAGGATCCGTTTGGCCACCAGGGTCACCGGTCCAACCATACCCATTGGATCATAGATGGCGCTAACTGCAGCAAGACACTCCCTTCTAGTGTTACTCTGGACTCCACTTTTCTCTAGCCCCGAGACCTGTAATCCAATGCTATCTTCCTCCACGTTCCATTTGACTCCAAGTGGTCTTTCTACTGTTGGTGTATCCAGGCCGAGGTCTACAGATCCGGTAGCACGTACTTCTCCAGGCAAGGATTTCAGGACCTCAGTGGAATTTGACACAAACTTTGTCAACTGCATCCTTCCTTCAGCTAACAGTGCAATCAGGCCTAGCGATAGCAAGATTGCAACTCCGACCTTGGCGACACTCTTCAGGAAATCATCAACATAGAAACTTCGACGTACTGCTGCTGCTACACCTGGATCGTACTTCCTGCCATGATCTTCAGCACATTTTCTCAGTCCAAACGTGCATGCACAGGGACTATCTGTAGCACCAAAGATGCGTCTCTTAAATTGACAAACAGCTGGGTCCCTTTCAAGTCCATCTCGCCACCACAGAAACCGCAACGCCTCACAGTCTGCTCTCGATACCTTGAACTGGGAAAACATGGCTTTGATGTCTGCTGTATCAGCCACCTTATGCTCCCTGAACCTCATGAGCACGCCCAAAAGATTATTGTTGAGGTCGGGTCCCTGTCCCAATTCCTTGTTAAGTGAGGTGTTCTTGAACTCAGCTGCAGCATCAAATACTACTCTTACACATCCGGATTTGTTCACATTCTTCACCCCGTGGTGCGGCAAATACCATACTTTGCCATTTGAAAAATCTGCCTCCTCCGGTGTAAGAACCCTTGCATACCCCTCTTGAAAATTCGCATCCATCGCTTGTTGATACATCGCAGCATACTCTGGATCCTTGTCAAAGCGTCTTTTCAGGCTGGCCAATCGTTTCTCTGCCATTAGCTTGTTATCTGGAAGCTCTGGGTTGCTACTCCTCCAGAGTAGTCCATTCTCATAATAGCCTCCTTCTGTTTGATGGGTTGTATTCTCCAACAAAACCAAACAACGGCGATCACCAACTGACATCATCTTTACATTGCAATCCTCAAATCCATGCTTCTCCACTTCCCATAACTTCTCAACCGCTTTGCTTTGGTTGGCATCTTCACCTGTACTCTGGGTTTCTGAAGTTGCACCTTGGTGTGTAACGATGTGGTTGACATCTACTTCTGAGGTTGCACCATCTTGTATTGGGCCAGCCACACACCATCCAAGTGGAGTCCTAATTGTTAGGGTCTTTACCATAGCAGCTTTCCAATACCGCATGTGCTATAGGCACACTCTCACCGATGAGTACCGATACTGCATCAATGTCGACCTTCGCCGAAGGTTGAATCCCCTTGAGATGATCATATGCAGCCAAGTCCATGGCTTCTCGATGATGCCGACTGTCAATGTGCAGTTCACCAACAACATATGCCTTTGCTACTGGGATGACAGGCTGGTCTCCATCAATAGGCTGTAAACTACATGTACACACTGTGACATCTTGGGGTTGTCCTTGGACAAGAACTGTATTCACCAGAATTGATTCCTGTTTCCCCTTCAACTCCAATATCTTTGCCAATTTCTTTGTCATCAGTGTAGTGCTCTAACCCGTGTCTAGCAGTCCTAATGTTGTGGCTGACCTTCCATTTTCTGCTAGCACCCGCACTGGCACAACCTTCAGCAAAACATCCCCATGACCTGGCCTAGATGTTGACATGGCCCCAACCGTCTGGGAAGTGGAACCTGTCTGACTCCTTTCTCTGTCCTTATCCACAGCAGGTGTTGACCAAGACTCTCCAGGCAATCCCTCCTTGCGTTTGGCATTGTGTAACAGTGAGTGGTGGTCACCACCACAGGTCTCACACGGCTTCTTCCTCCTACAGTCTTTGATCCTGTGCCTTCCAAGACATCCATAGCACAAAAGATTTGCCCGTGCAAATTTTCTCCTAGCCTGAGGATCCTCTTTCTTGAACTTGAAGCAGTCCCCGATGAAATGACCCTTTTTGCAAAATCGGCACTGTGGCTTAGTGCTATCCTGCTTCTGCTGGTTGTCCTCGCTAGCAGCTTGTGTAGACAGAGTCGTAACCTTGAACTGCGGATTGGGTGCTAAGGCTGTCTGCTTAGGCTTATCTTTCTTCGTGGCAAATGAACTACTGGTAGAATACGATGCTGATTTCACCTCAAACACTACATGGTTCACAACCTTGGCCAGGCACTTTACGAAGTCAACCATATCAAACAAGTGTGGAAATCTATCCTGATCTTCTAACCTCGACACCTCTTTCACCCATCTGGCTTGTACTCCTGCTGGCAAACAATCGAACACAGCCCTTAGCGTCGCCTGAGTGTCGGCTTCCCTCAGCAGATCAAGATCCGACAGAGTCTTATACGCAGCATTCAACTGGTCAGAGAATTCAAGCAATCCTTTGCTATCCTGCTGGGTAATCCTCTTGCCGCTGGTGATTCTCTCGATGCAAGATTTCACAATCTGATATGGTCTACCAAATCTGTCTTTCAATACGTTTAACGCTTGAGTATAACAATCCTTGGTCCCGTCGAAATGCAGAATTGCCTTATGTGCATCTCCCGTTGTGAGCATCAGCAACTGTGACAGTTTGAAGCTATCTGTAAAAGGCTTAGTCCCAACTCTCAAATCAAATAATCGACGAAACTTGGTGTATTCTGAAGGAGTACCATCAAAAGACATAGGTGGAGGAGTAGGCAACTCAGTCTACAGCGCTAATTTCTCCAATACTAATGCCAATGTTGCGTCACTCGATGCACCCTGGCTCCTCCCCCCATCAGGAAGCTGACGATCGACTTGACTATAACCAGCTGGGTTGAGCTCCATTGACCCTGCACCCGGTTGCACTTGATATGAGGTTTGAGGCATTTGACCCGCCCCTGTTCCTCCTTGATATGAGCTTCGAGGCATTTGACCCGCCCCTGCTCTTCCTTGATAGTAATCAACCTGTGTCCCTGCAGCTGGAAAATGCTATTGTCCCCTGCCATGATAGTGTTGCCTGCTATCATCACTGCTATGATGCACAACATTTGAGGGGATTTGACTCCTAATAGTCTCTGAGATATGCTAGGAGGCATTTGACTAACTTCCATTTCGGCTTGGGGCTGATAGTTTGTCATGGAACTAGTGTATGCACACATTGGCTTAATACCGGTATTACAAATGTCATTTGCCATCCGATCTCTGTAGCATAGGTCCTGATGAACGGCACTGCTCCTAGGTCCATTATCCATATAGTCACCTAGATCCGTGTAGCTAAGACCTGCACTGTGAACTTGATTTCCCCTTTGAAATCTGCCTTCACCATTTACCCGGCCTGAGTACTGTGCTTGGCTCGCACAGTCCAGTAAATACTGAACGGGTTCATAATTCTGATGATTTATATCCTGATACAATCCTGTGTAGGTTTCCTCCTGTATCATTTGCCTAGACTGGTCGTAAAAGTTTTTAGTGTCACTTTCCCTATCTATAGGCCTATCACTGACTCCCGGTTCAGGCTTTAATCTAATCACTCTTGGCGAATTGCCAATAGCTCCTGATCCCATGGGTGTGAACCGCACTGCACCCGGGTTGAGCCCCATCCCAGGGCTTACTTCATTTTGACTATGCACTGTGTGCCGTGCAATTTTGCGTACCGGTACTCTACTGTTTGCTACATGTATTATTATCACCAATCTCCTTGGTTATAACAGACTGCTGTGCTCCCCTTATACCAGCCTGGCGTTTTCCCATCTCATACTCCAAAAGTAATCCCAGCTTCTTGCATTCCTCTTCCATAACGTGAATCTCATTTTCTAAATTATATCTATGCTGTTTCTGAGCAGTGGTCCCCTGAGATTCACAATTCTGAGCTTTATGCAAAGCTCCACTGCTATGAGTATCATCCGACAGTGGTGCCATCCCATAAGCGACGTAGAACTATCCTTGCCCTGCCTTTGAGCCAGGTAACAAATTTGATTCCGTGCCGCTAACAAAATATGCTTTATCTGGCGTCCTATTTCATAATATCTGTCCCATGCAACGCGTGCCTCGGGCTGTAACGCCACAGCACTAAAATTATCCAGCTGTTTCCTGTATTTCTCCGACGATAAACAGATGTCCTCCTCAGCATCCTCAATTTCCTCTACGGACATTCCTGTGAGCCCTCCCTCCAATTTACCAACCTTCCTCAACACTATTGCTGATAACTGACCCAATGATCTCTTAAAGGACACACGTTTCTCCGCAGCGATCGCATCCCAATCGAGTAACGAGCTAGGCCTCCTGATCCTAGGCCTCAAAGACTGGTTCCCAATACCATGCTGATCTGCAATATTCAAAATTTATGTATGCCTTAAGCAAAGTCCCAAGTTGTCAAATACCACCAAAGTGTCCCTTTAAAACTCACGCAAACCTATTAACGTTGATCATTGCAGCAAAATCCTATGTTGCTATGCTCATCATATTTATGATGTCACGAACGGAAATGAAGAAACTGCAGTCCTTATTTAAAAAATCCGTATCATCAAAAAACTGGACCAAACTTGTTACATCAGCTACCAATATCCCGAATCAGTTGCTGTCCTGGGGACGAGGTTATAAGAACTCTGTGCGAGACGCCGAGTACACCCTTTGCTGTACACATAAATCCTAGGGACTAGTATTAATAGACACTCATTTTCGCGGGCTTTTCCGACACTGTCAAAACCATCCAAATTAAGACTCAGCAAGTTACCAAATGATCGGACAATAACACACAAATGAACAATGCATGTTCCTTTCCTTGTTTAATCACAACACAAGTTAACGGAGATACAATTTAGGTAGAAAATTCCCGATTTCCTGCTTCTATCGCTCTCGTAACTTGCTGCTGCTTCCAAGGCAAATTATCCGACAGCAAGTTACGCCGCCGATGTAACAAATTTCACCATCTGAAACATCAATATACTGTAAACCCCGTTATGCCACCCACACTGGGAGAATGGCTCTCATGGTTTGAATCGATGAATTGCTGGAAAGTGGAATTGTCTTCATAAACTGTTTGATGCCATGACTTCGAGTAATGATTTAGGTTTGCAATGACTTCGAGTAATGATTTAGGTTTGAAAATATACCATGGATCTGCAGAAACTTTATGGTATACGATAATTTCTTTCCTCATTTTCCTATTTTTAAAACCATGAACGAAAAAAACGTACTCTTCAGTTAATGTCTCATGTAAATACTCGTTTCACCATTCTAAGACCAACTGATAAATCAAACGAAATCGAAACCAAGTCCAAGCTGGAACAAATCGTCATGTCCATCGGGCAGCCTGGAGTTGCCAACCGTCTATGATCCAAATAGGATAGGTTGAATGGCATTTGACGCTCATGTGCATCAGCAAGCTTTGAATTGCATATTCAGAACCGGTATAGAAGTGGTCATAGTCCCCTGGAGGTATAGTCCAGAGACTATAAGTCCTAGGGACCATAGTCCGGGGTCATCGTACACTATAGGGACCATAGTCCGGCGGACTATCCCCACTAGGTATCATGGTCTTAGCACCAGGGATTAATGTCCGACCTGGACTATGAGCCCTGGGGTTAACGGGGGTGATAGTCCGCCTTGATGCCAAGAGGAGAGAAGTTTTTCAAATACAATAATAAAGATGGAGGCGAATTTTCTCAATGAACAGTGTTTATTTTCAAAGAATTCACATTATATTTAAACGTTGTAAACTTTAAGCTGGCATGCGTTTACGCCTACTTTGCTAGTTTTTCCTCCTTTTGATATTATGTAAGTTCCACTTTCGTTCCTTTTTTCGACTGTATATGGGCCCAGCCAAGGTTCACCCTGCTTCCCCCCCCCTCCCTTTCTGTCTGCCCTCCTATTGTTCTTTTTAAGCACCAAAGTCCCAACTTGGAAGAGCTGAAAAGATATAACCATGTATCACGTACAGAATATCTTGATATAATGGCAATGAAATATCGACAGCCGAGCTTTGCATTACAGACATTTAAGGATGGTTAATAATTAACACTCTACAGTGCACTAATTTATGCAAAGCATAATCGCCCCTGCCCCAAGCGTCTCTTTTCTTTTTCGTACCTGTTGTACATCTTGGCGACATCGCCGCTTGTCATGAGTTTGAGTTTATTTATTTATTATAGTGACCAGTGTTTACATAAAAAAATATAACATATATACATATACAAAATAATTTGTTACACCCAGCCCTCCTGGGCTTATCAGTCACTTCGATTACAATTTAATTAACGTCATTACGCTGCAGCACCCCTTCTGCCCCCCCCCCCCCCCCCCCCTACTGCACAGGGTGGGTGAGCCATGGTTTTTCCTAGACTGGTGCAGTAGGTGTGGGACAAAAGGGATCCCGCAGTGTAATGGGATGAAGAATACATAGATTTATACGTTAAATATATCGAATAAAGGTCAACGCGTGTAAAACAAAGTGTTATAACGAGTCCTCGAAGCCACGGAAATAAACTTAGAAGTAAGGGTATGGCTATACGTGCAACAGTAAATAAACTTATCTTCTGTACTAAGATTAACAAAATTAGGGTGAATGTTTATAACAGAGTTATAAAAAGCTTGACGTGATGCGTTGTAACGTGGACAATGACATAAAAAGTGCATTTCGTCTTCACAGACATTTAAATTACAGAGTTTACAAGTGCGGAGTTCAGGTGGCGTGCCAGTGAAACGACCTGTTTCTATTTCTAGTGGCAGTACGCCGCAACGGAATTAGAAAACATGTAACGTAATTCTCAACTTGGTATGTTTTCTTAAACTTAACATACGTCCTGAGCTTAGGCTTTATGGCAATCATCTGCGTCCAAGAATTGGAGCAAACCCGCAAAATCTCTCCCCGTACAGCCTCAAGGTTGCAGGCCCCGGGGTTGGCCCCATCCATCAGGTCCGCCCTCCCAATGTGTTGAAGGATAGAACGGACATTCGAGCACCAGTTATTATTCATACGGCTCCCTCGCATGTCATACAAAAAAACATGCTTTAGAATTCCGTTTCTGTTTAGCTTACATAACCGATTCCAATACCGAACAATGTTAACCCATCTCCTTTACCGGGCTGGCAACCATCCGAAATCTCCCTGGTATCCAACAATAGGTGCCCGGGGTGGCAGCCCAAGAAAGTACCGAATGGCCCGGTTTTGTACTGCCTCAATTTTGTCAAATGCATCGTACCCCCAAACTTCAGATCCATAATCGAGAATCGGTGCCACCCCCGACTCAAAGAGCTTGGTGTATGTACTGTAGCCAATATCTCTGAACTCTCTGAACTTGTGAATAACACTCCCAAGGGCTCTACCTCCACTTTGCCCTAAAGTATCTGCATTAATGCTCATGTCTAAAACTCGTCAAAAATCGTCATTTAAGTTTCCGATCCTCTCGTTAAAGTCTCCCCCTAAAATAATACAGTCTGCATAACTAAGTGAGTATATCAGGGCAATTAGATGACTTCGGGGTCTTGACAGGAATTGGATGAAGTGGATAACCAACATTCGGTGTCTTCTGGTTGACTCTCTGGCACCTGTCACTTTTTTTTATGAATGACACTACGTCTTCGTAGAGGGTTGGCCACCAGTAGCGCTTTTGAACTGGGGCGACAGTCTTATCACGCCCGAAGTGACCACCTATGGAGATAAGATCATTTATGGTATTACTGTTATTGAAATGCAACCTGGTAACTTGACCTGCACGAATGACTAACAAGTTTTATGATAACTCATCTATGCTGACAAATCGAATATAATCCAAAAGTGGAACTTTTTGATAGCATATATTGTTCAGCTTACAAATCAGAGCTTTCGTAGCAATCCAGCTACTTCGTCAGTGACGATCTGCGCATGCGCGGATGCGTAGACTAACAAGTTGCTTTAACAAAGTTTTGAAGATGGCACTGGACCAATGCAGTCGATGCGGTCATTTAGGCACAAGAACAAAAAAATCTCAATAGAGGCCTCTACCTGGAAAACTGAAGCAAGAGAATAAGAAGCTACCAGTGAAAGAGTAACAAGTTTTCCGAGTAATTACCATATTTGCCGCCGTGAAGTCCATGTAAAATGTTGTTTCTCTCATTTTCTTCGCGCAAGACCTTACGCCAGTCACCATTCTGATTTGGAGCCTCATGATCATCTGACCCCGAGGTCCCCTCAATATCTGGTTTCGGTGTTGTTACCACTTTGTACCAAAGGCTGCCATCCTGCAACTAAAATTGACACAGTTTAGATTATCTTAGGATTTTACCTATCAGCTCGGAAATATTTCATAATGCGCGGTTTCGGTCTAATTCTCACCAAAAGAAATATCTAATTTGCGTTAATTAGGTCCAGCTACATGAAACTGCAGTTAGCAATTATAATATGTCCTTATATCAAAGGGGTTGTTAGGGGCAATGGTCCGCTGGACTATAACATATATATGAGTGGTAGTCCATTGGACTATCTTCTCTAGTACTGGTGATCCATGGACTGTAATTCCCCGGGGTTATAGTCAACCGGACTATAATTGCTTGAGATTATAGTCCAGTGGACCACAGTCACTAGGTAATAAAGTCCGGAGGACAATCATCCCTACGTAAGTAATAGTTGCAATCATGATATCGGGAGAATAATATCATAGGTTTACCTTGTAATTCCTGGCTGCAACTCTACGAATACTACGTTTGTGGTTAGCGGTAGCGTCTGCGCCGTACTTCCTTTCAGTAAGGTAAAGAAACACTTCATCGAGGTCGACAGTTTGTCGGGTATTGCGAGTAGTAATTGTTGCTGAAGGTTTCACCATTCTTCCTACCTGGTCCAATCAAACTTGCAGGCATATGAGGTAGGGTCAACCTTTGCAACGTTTTTTATACTAGGCAATT
Source organism: Lineus longissimus (assembly GCF_910592395.1). Lineage (NCBI taxonomy): Eukaryota > Metazoa > Nemertea > Pilidiophora > Heteronemertea > Lineidae > Lineus > Lineus longissimus. The sequence goes on from NC_088315.1 coordinate 14,899,374, forward strand.
TGAATGTCATTACATCAATCCTCTAAGACATTTAAAAAGAAATTGGGCGCAGGCCCGCAGAATTTGTTCAACTCCTGTCTGGCCCTTTGAAACAAAAATGAATCAAATGCGACACACCCATGATATAGGAAAATATTACATAAAAAAAGGTGGGAGCGCCCGGAGTCGAACTCGGTTCATGGTACTTACAAGAACTTCACCTTTACCACTACACCACGGAGCGGTTGACGGTCACCTCCTAATTTTTAACCTATTTGTTATTGCGAGCATGAATGAACCATAGCGTAATAAGTATTGATTATGAAAGGACATGCGGACTATGATTTCTGTCATGGTTGTAAAAGTGTATATAGTCCGCTAGGGATTATAGTCCGTTACTTATACTATTATTATTATAGTAATCTACTTATAGGAAGGTTAGGGATAGAAGTCCGGTTAAGACTGCTATCCCTAGGGATCATGGTCCTCCGGACCATGACTCCAGGTGGACAATATCATCTGTCACACCGGTCTTAGATTGGTGTATCTAGAGTATTAACAGTGATGTAAATGTCATTTTCTACTTTGGGTGATAAATGTTAGAACTTGATTTCGTTTAGATTTGTTTAGGTTCGTTAAAATTATCTAAAATGCATGGTTTAGTTGGCTGCTCTATATCTGCTGCCACGTTGTTCAGTATTGTCTGTATATTATCTCATGTACTCAAGTACCGGTGTAATACTTTTAGCTATCCAAGGACTGAGTGGATTTGAACAAGCATTATGGTATGAATTTCCTTGAAAGCTTTTTCGATTTAAACTACAAAATGTATTCCCCAGTTACTAGTATTGCCTCCTGTTTATACTCTATATAGTTTCAACGATTTAAGACTGGTCGAGAAATCGAAACAAAGGTCAAAGCGAAACATGACCTCATGAACAATCAGCAAAGGATCTCCGTTTTGCGAGTTGTCGTCAATCCAGGCGACAAACCCTCTCGAAACTCCTCGATTCGACTATGTCATGGATATACCACGATGGGCGTAGCTGGATCGGGAAGTTTCACTGAAATAGCTAGATCCAGCTTTGTTGACACGTGGCCGAATGTACATTTTAGACACAGTAAATATTGCAAGATATGTCGCTGAATCTTACCGATTGTCAAGTGGGTTTGACCAGTTCAGAGCATATTGGGAGTTTCTGCGGATGTAAATGGCGACACTTTCCGAATTGGTAACTCACAAAACGGGGATCCTAAGCCAAACTGATGATAATCGACCAACCCATTGTCTATCCAAATTGGACAGGTCGAATGGCATGTGACGATCAAGGAGGATACCGCGGTGACGTCACGGCTTTTCCAAGATGGCGCTGCATATTGTAAACAAACTCGATCCACGGCCAAGGGAAAATCAAGTCATCAAAAAAGTTAGATTTTTCGCATCAAATCAGAGTTATCAGTACTTTTCTGCTATGAAATATTAAAGTCTTCAGACAATAAGCTATCATTTGAATAATGAAAAGGGTTCATCCCCATTTCGCCTACACCCGTTTCGCCTACACCCATTTCGCCTACAAAATTTACCCATTTCGCCTACTCACCATTTCGCCTACTCACCATTTCGCCTACACCCATTTCGCCTACACCCATTTCGCCTATTCACCATTTCGCATATTACCCATTTCGCCTACTCACCATTTCGCCTACTCACCATTTCGCCAACACCCATTTCGCCTATTCACCATTTCGCCTATTACCCATTTCGCCTACATCATTTCAAATGTTTTATGATAGTGACTTCAAATTCAAAAGATGTTTCAGCCTTCTAGTCTAATTTGAAATGTCTATTGGTGCCAGAATTTTGTAATGCTTTTAGAAAGATGCAGTTTATCCAACTAAATACCAACTAAATACTATCAGACGAACTGAGTCGGGCCATGAGTAGGGTCATGAGCTTGATAATCTGACAGCGATGAAAATGGCTTTCATATTCTGGATGCATTTTGTGTATTGTAAGAACACTTGCCAGCATTGAGTTACGGTAAGTGTTAGTTTGAGCAAAACATCACAAAGAAACACACTCAGTGTATAATAATCAATTATGCATGTTTATTGGTTAGATTAATTGGTTTACTACTAATTGGTTTAATGTTAATTATTAAATTACAAAGTGATTACAAAGTGATTTAGCTGAATATACAGGTATCTCTTCCTCACAGCTTTCATAAATAGTTCAAGTATTAAACATTGCATATAATAGGATTCACTTGCATGTGTTTTTAAGGAATTCATTAAGTTTGATGTATTGTCTCAGCCTGAAGTGAACTCAGTTGTGGGTGAACACAGTAACGTGGCTTCAGGAACAATCTTGTCATTGAATGGACTCGATGGCTTCTTGCAACTGATTCTTGCAGAATATTTGAGCATTTTGAGATGGGATTTGTCTGTATTCATGGCTTCTTCATGGAGTGTATAAATTAGCTCAGGGCCAGGGCTGCTCATTTCCAGCAAAACCTTTGCAGTGTACACGGTATAGAGACAATGGAAGACCAGGAAATTACTTTTGTTCCAACAAATAGGGGTGGACAACATCTTGTACACCAAAATTTCAAATTCCGATTGAACAGACGCTCACCTGAAGGAAAGCGATATTGGAAATGTACATTGGAAAATTGTCCAGCAAAAGCAGCTACAGATGAAAATGATAGGTAAGGCAATTTCAGAGGTGTTCGGATTTAAATATCTGATTTGCTGTCTCTCACTTTTACATCAATAATACAATTAAAAGAAATGTTTCACATTTACATTAATAATTTGTTAATAATTTTGCTCACCCAACCATCAATTTCTATAATTTCAGGTTAACCAAAGTCACTGCTCACAATCATGCTCCAATACCAGGAAAACTAGCCGCTGAAAAAATTTGCCGTGGTATAAAACGAAGGGCAGCAGAGGGCGTCGACCCAGTCCCACGCATATACCAGGATGTAGTGTTCAATGCTGCAAATGATGGGGAACTCAATGATGCCACGTATGCCCATTTGCCGAACTTGAAGGGGATCCAGTCGTCCGCATACCGCTCCAGAAGGAAACGTCTGCCTTTGCTACCACAGTCACGAGAAGATATAGTACTCGAAGGGGAGTGGGCTGAAACTGCAGATGGCAGAGACTTTGTGCTTGCTAATGACGGAGCAGCCGATAAACTGTTGATCTTTGGATCTATAGAAGGACTTTCTAAAATCGCCCATGCCGGCACTTTGTACATGGATGGTACCTTTTACTCGTCTCCAAACTTGTTTGCCCAATTGTACACTGTGCACGCTAAATCTTATGGACAAATGTTCCCGCTCGCATATGGATTGTTCCCAGACAGGAGGCAAGGCACTTATGAGCGATTTCTTCGTTTAATCGGTGATGCAGCAGTTCAGAACAATCTCGACTTCGATCCGCAAACAGTCATGGTTGATTACGAGATGGGAGCTATTCGAGCAGTTGAATCTGTCCTTCCAAACACACAAGTAAAGGGTTGTCTATTTCATTACGGACAGGCAATCAACAGATGCGTTCAGCGGATCGGTTTGCAAGCAGAATACCATGATGCCCAGCCTGACGACAGACTGAAAAAATGGATTCGAAGGACTGCAACCCTCCCACTTGTTCCAATTGACCGAGTCAATGATGTATGGAATGAAACAATGAACAATGCCCCGAACATTCCACAAGCGAACGAATTCCGCGATTACGTCAATAGGAACTGGATGAACGCTGACGCAAGGTACAGCCGGAATATTTGGAACCAATATGATCGCCTAGACGAGGCGAGAACAAACAACGCTGTTGAGGGGTGGCATCACAAACTGAACCAATATGTAGGCAAGGCCCACCCAAATCTTTTTGAACTTTTGCAATTTCTGAAGAAGGAGGAACTTTATCAGCGCTCCGAACTTCACAGGCTAGAAGCTGGTGGCCGTCCTAATCCAAGGAGACTGACATATATCCGTCTTGATCAGAGGCTCCAGAGGCTTAAAATGCAGCTTGAAAACCGCCAACGAGACATCATGGGTTACGTCGATGCTGTTAGGCATATCATATGAACAAGACATTGTGTCATGGACCTGTGTGTAGACTGTTTGAGCATTGGACCAAATAATAAACTTGAGATAGATCATACTAATAATTTGTTTTCTTTCTTGATCACGACCCTGTAATGACCATTTGTAAAGCCAAGCTCCACAATGAAGATACCCTGTAGGGCAGCGCTTGGTTGTACCAAGATGTAAAAAAACAGACCAAGACTCTTGGGTTCTTCACTTACAAATATTCATAATTGAAATGATGAAAAGCCCCCCCCCCTCGCCTTTATAACCCCTTGAAAATGGAAGTACTAGTATGTCGGCAATTGACCCGAACACATCAATATCTACATGTTGAAGAGTGACCTTCCCTCCCCCCACCCCCAATTAAGTGAAGTGAAGAGAGACAAGACCACCATAGAATATTTATAGGTTGGAGGTTCCAGACCTATCAATTAGACGCGAGTGTGTTTTCAACTGTCGAGTGCTTATTTGGAGAGGTATTGGAAAGATATTTGGTATGGCAAGTCTACAGATAAAAATAAATTTTTTGATGAAAAAATAAATTTTGATATTTGGTAATTTGACAATAAGGGGCGTGTTTTGAGATTTGGCTGAAAACAGTGGAAATATCATTTGTCCAATTTGAAGAAAAAAATTCGTGGACAACCACCAGTTTTAATAAAATTTCACCATTTACTCGCCTGACTGTCTGGAATGTCATATCCAAATTTCAGATTCACAACCCGAAGCATTGCGAGGCGGTCGAACTGTGACAATTTAACTGCAAAAAGGCTTAAAAAATCAATGGTGGTCTTGTCTCAAGAGGCCGGGTTGGAATGATAAAGTATGGTAAAGTTTAACTGGGAAATATACCATAATATAAAGGAAAAAAACCAAGCTCAACAATTCGTAAAATTGTTCAAATGTCCAGCGCACACCACTCTTTTCCTTTTTAGTAGGCGAAATGGTGAGTAGGCGAAATGGTGAGTAGGCGAAATGGTGTGTAGGCGAAATGGTGAATAGGCGAAGTGGGTGTAGGCGAAATGGTGAGTAGGCGAAATGGGTGTAGGCGAAATGGGGGTAGGCGAAATGGGGGTAGGCGAAATGGGTAATAGGCGAAATGGGTGTAGGCGAAATGGGTGTAGGCGAAATGGGTGTAGGCGAAATGGGGATACACCATGAAAAGTGCTGTTTTGATGGGGAAAAATAGGGTTTTTAAACCAAATAGCCGGGCACCGATCTTCCAAAATTAGCGATGGTTTCAAAACAGTCTCCCAGATATGGGGCAATCTCTTCATTATCATAATGGGATTTGGAGTCATGTTTACAGATTTTACAAGTTCGAGACCTGTAATACCTAAAACTCGCATAGATCCCCATAGATCCCCTCTATTTGTCGAGTTAGCGCCCCTGTAAGATCATGCATTTTCGGACACTAGAACGAAATCTTCCTGTGGATATCGCGGTTTCGGTGATGATTTAAGGAGAAATTGACTGTTCTTAGAGTTGTATGGGACAGAAATGAGTTCATACTTCATGAATACATGAATATATTATGATATGGGCGGGCTTCTAAGTCAAAACAATAACAAACTCAACTGCATCTCTACTGTAAATTGCGTAGTGCATTGCCTAGTGTATTTCGTAGTGTATTTTAGCGGAGACATTATTTCCGCACCAGGCCACGCCAAACGTCTTTTTTATTCGTGGAAGTTAATCTGCTCTGTAAATTTTATTTTACACAGGAAGAATCCATACTAGGTATTGCAATATTTCATGGCTATTGGTGTTTTTGTGTACAGGAGCGCACCAGACAGTGAAACGTGGAGATGTGTTCAGTGCTGGTGCTGTCAGTAGACTGAATCTGATTGGCCATAGCGATCGCTAATATGGGTCGGGATCACGTGATGTGACGTCACCGCGGTATCCTCCTTGTGTGACGATCATGTGCATAAATGAGGTCAGAATTGCATATTCAGAACCGCGGTCTTAGGTTGGTGTAGCTAATTTATAACAGTGATGTACACATATTTTAGTGCTTGATTTCGTCACTAGCTTTTGAACACACGACTGGCTGCTCTGCTGCCCATATATTGTTTAAGTATTAATAGATTATCATCACATGTACTTCTGTAAAGATACCGATGTAACGTTTTTGAGTGTGTCTGTTTGAGAGTGTTATCCCTCATTGGTTGGCCTGGGTAACGCTGCAACACAGATTGACACGTTTTTATCTGTCTCTGTTTTGAAAGTTGTATCAACAATATACAAAATACCGAAGTTTCAGCATATGCGGCATCCGGTTCTACCACGGCAGCAAAACTTTTATGATCACCTGACCCCTCGTAGCAATACAATAGCAATTTAGTACATGTATATCTTCATGTATCCCAGTCAGTTAAAGAGGACTATAGGCAGACGCAGGGAGGTTAAATTTCCATCTTCAGATGACTTATATACAGTAAGGAGGCATTGGGTCATGTTAGATTCGGCACTAAATATCCTCGTATTAGCGTGAACACTTTTGATGCACTGTGACACAGGGAGACCCCTATTGGCGTAACTTTGTAAAACTTCGTGTATCTTTATTTTTGCCTACCGAACTATTGCATATTGAGTCCCTTTAAGTTTTTGTTGAATAATTGAGTAGTTAGTAATTGAGTATATTAAATTTGAGTAGAATGTCATCAGAAAAGAGAACTTGTGCTCTTTGTTAAGAGACTTGAATTATGTGAAAGATTATTTAAGGAAAAAAACAGATCGATTCATTCCTGACTTTACAGGAAACGTTCCAGCAATAGAAAACTGGTAAATTTGGCGGAGAGATGCAGGGGCAGTAAATAGCAACAACAATGGAATCTATATCATAATACTATAAGGCGGCTCGATAAAGTGCCATTTGGGGGTAGTGTTTCGTCTCGAAATTTTGCACGTTTGCAGGTGATATGTTACCCTGATGCAACGTCATGTTTATTTTCGGAAATTTACTTCAGCGGAGCAGTAATGAGGGATTTTTAATCGGACACTGTCAATTCTCCTTACCACTCACAGAAGCCAAGTCATTGCTGTTTAGTTATGCAGGGGCGTAATCAATCACCTGCACTCCCTGTGGGGTGGCTAACATTACCTGTTGAACAGCTGGCTGTAGGGGGATGATTGGAACAGCCTGTACCTGTTGACCTGCTGAACTAAGGTTAATGTTATTTTCAATCCACGATTGCAGGTCACATGATGTTCGAGATTTCGCGGGGAAAGAAATTGTTAACAAACGTATGTGTGCAGTTCAAATGTAAACAAAAATGTATTTTTGGTACTTTCGGTTGCTGGACTTGGGTTTTCCCGCAGTAAGGAGCTGGGGTCAAATTGGTGGTCTATTGTTTATGGGTGCTGTGTTAGACAGAGCTAGCCCTTGATAATGAAGGTTACCATGGTATGTTTATGTGCTCACCACAGCTTTCAATACTTGATCTGAAGAGGCGCGCTGAACCTGAAATGGCCTTATCAAGGAGCTGCTCACGGTGCTGAACTTCTAGCTTGCCTGTCGACTAAGTGCCTTGTCCGAGACCTGGCTACATATAGGAGGAGCACGCATTTAAAAGTTATAGTAGTGATAGTGCAATTGGTTCGAGCCATTTGGAGGCCGACATGTGAAGGCCTATCTGGGTACTCCTTCTTCTCCGTATAAAAAGGGGCATTGCTGACTAAGAAACGAGGCATTGCCTCATCATCTCTATCGGACCAACTGATATACTTTTATATGCACGCATACAGCACGCCACAGCTATAGGTCCGAGTCTGTGGAGAAATGGTTGGTTTAATTTGTCTCTTCGATATGGCTCCTTTGATATTGCATTAGATTTTCATTGCAATTCAATCTATTCAAGGTATAGCTCATTTGAACCTGCCTGCGCCACGGGTACAATGATAGTATTATATATACATGTACTAGTATATCCGAGTCAGTTTTAGTAGAAGTTTATAGTTGAGTAGTTGGTAAGAATTTATAATTGCGCAGAATTCTTTCGTTGCCATTTATTGAGACAGGCCGATGTGATGAGTTTGATGATATGTTTACCACTGTCCGTGTCCTCGTGGTTGCTGCTGATGTGAAAGTGTAAGAAAGGAGAATTTTTGTTTGACTGGAAAGAGGCAAAATAGTTTAGAAAGGGAAACAGATTGATTCTTTCTCTTGATCATACAAGAACATTCCAGCAAACGATGCGTTTGTTCTATGCTCAACTGCATTGGCTGGCTTTTTTGGTTTGTATGTGAGCACTGGTCTTACCGTGACACTTGGTAGATGACCGGATTTGAGGTTGACTCGTCGGGTCGGGCGTTTTTAAAAAGTGGTCGTAAGTTAAACAGTCCAGTCACAGTATTTGATAAATGCCAGTGGTCATTTTCCATTGCCGAGTCAAATACGTCGAATTCACATTAGAATAAATCCATCGCCTGTCAAAGTCGCACGATTTACCACTGCTGCAGTGGAAACCGAGCTTTTGTAACAGCTAGGCGCTTTAGATAATAGAATTCCTGTATTAAACAATCTTGTCGTCTTCCTCATTAACGTTTAGGGGTGCAATGCCTTGCTATACCCGGGACACAGGACTGAAATTCAAGCGTTTTCCGAGGCCGCACACAGGCTCGATGTACAGCGGAGAGTAGCTATTCCAATTGGTTATATGTGGCAAGCCATGAGGAGGATCAGGATGACGAAATGTACTGCCCGGGAGTCTAGGCCATGAATGAAATTGTGTACTCCCAGTAGACATCTGGCATGTTCGAGTCGAACAGGCATCACATGCACTGGCTTGTCGACCAGATTCTGTCCAAACTAGGTCCAGACCTGAATAAAATACATGTGTAGAAGTAGAATATCTCCCCCTGGAAAAAGTGCCCGGCCCTAACAGCGGTCAACAAACAGTTTCCTTATGGCCCTTGTTGAGTAAAGTGGTTTCTCCTTCTGAATTTGATTAACAACTGCAATCATTTTGTCATCGTTACGTTGCGATGAGTCTGATAGGAGCCGCCAGATAAAGTTCAGATTACCTTGATTCCCACCAACTTGAAGAATACAGTTTTAAAATTAAGTGGTAAAAATAACTATTTATTAGGAAATTTTAACTAATGTTGGTGGTCGCTATTGTATCCACTAAAAAAAACAGTTATATAACAGCGAAGAAAAATAGTAAAATCTTAACCAATAATTTGTTTTTTTTTACTACTTTTTAGCTCACCTCTAGGGAGCCTATACGATACCGTGGCATCCGGCGTCCGGCGTCGTCCGTCAGGGGATGCACGTTTCGTCACCACTAGGGCGAGATGGCTAAAACTTGGTGTGATGGTAGCTTTGGGCAATATGCCGAGATTGTTTTTCTTTTTCGCGATATGACCTACTTTTTGGCCTCCAGGCGGCCATCTTGGAAATTGTTTTTTTGCCTTTTTGAAGCTAATGGTTGTAAGTAGAGTGACGAAACTTTTACGGTGGGTGTATCTAATAAGGCTCAATGACATATCACCCGGGTTTTTTATTTGACGTACTTTTCAAGGTCACACAGGTCTAAGTTCCCTAAATCACCGATAGGTGGCACGTTTCGTTTCTATTTGAGCTAGAAGGTTCTAAACTTGTGAGGACATGTATCTAGGGACCCTCTATTCTACCCCGAAAATTCGTTTCACTCAGACTTCAAATATGGCCACCAGGCGGCCATCTTAAAAAATTAAACAAAGTCGGATTACAACCAAATTTCATGTGATTGTGTATCTATGTACTCTCTACAACATCCCCGATTTTCAGTCAAATCCATCCACCAATATGGCAGCCAGGCGGCCATCTTGAAAATTATACAAAGTCCTATTACTCCGAAACTAATAATAATAGGATTGCAACCAAACTTCATGTGATTTATGCATTGATGTACTCATATCAATATCCCAAATTTTTAGTCAAATTGCATGACAAATATCCAACGAAGTCCTATTACTCCTAAACTGTTGAACAGATGTCAACCCATTTCCATGTGACATGTGCATTCTTCAATAACCCTGAAATTCAGCCAACTTTATAAACAAAATGCTCCCTTTAGATGGTACCGGTAATTTTCTTTTGTGCCATTGAGCCGAGAAGAATAATATTATTCAATCAAAACTGGTGAAACTAGCCAGAAACTGTTCTCCCCATTTCCAATGCAAATTACATGCATTACAATACCTGAGGTGAGCACATGGTCCCTGGACCATTTCATTTAACTACTAAAGTTAGTAAATCAGCCAAAATAACTATTTTTCGTAGTAAGCTGAATATGTTTTGGTTCCACTGTATTTTCCGCTATTTATTTGTGGTGGCAACGATGATGATAACAAAGCAGTAGTTTTGTCAATATCTCGATTCCATTTCATGTCCATTGATCAGATTCTGCTACGCCTTTCAAATCCAATGATCAAACCAATGAGAAATAATTGATGTAGGCAATATAGGCCGTCGTACCGTAGAACTGACCTGGAAAAAGAAAACTCCGAGATTCTTGTGTGCGAGGTCAAACCAGATTCTGACGAGCCTTTTGCTCTTATTGTGTGCTATAATCCACCGGATAATGTCGATGAGCAGATGGCGTTCCTGGGGGACCTCAGGGACGTTCTCAAAAGTTGTGAAGGAGAATTCAGCAATATTTGTCTCTCAGGCGACCTAAACATTCCGAACATCAATTGGGACACTGTGTCTAGTGTCAATGGCTCTCATGTGTCTGGGGAGTTTTGTAATATCGTGAACGATTTCTCGTTAACACAGCTCGTCCTCAACCCTACTCATAAGCATGGAAACATACTCGACTTAATCCTGACAAATCAACCAGAGCGATTCAGTGACACGGAAACATGGCCAGGAATGTACGATTCTGATCATTTTCCCGTAGTGTCGAATTTCCGTACTAGAATGCCCCGTCGTGTTGGAATTTCGCGCGTTGTTTATGACTTTACGCGTGCGGACTACACAGGTCTAAGGTCATTCCTTTGTGACGAGCTTGGTCCCAACTCTGATTTCTGTTTGCAAAATGGCCAGGACGGCATTGACAATTTGTGGTCAGAGTGGCTAGGTGTGTATAACACTGGATTAGACCGCTTTATTCCGCGGAAAACTATTCGTGACAAAAGCTATCCGCCATGGATTGACCGCGAAGTGAGACGCATGTCAACAAAAGTGAATGCTGCCCGCCGCTGCGCAAAAAACAGGAACAGTGACTCTTGTTGGAGGAAATACCGGCGCCTGCGCAATGAACTCAGAAATTTGACCCGTGACAAATACAAAGCGAATGTAAACAATCTTGGATCAGAAGTGCGTAGAAACCCAAAACGTTTTTGGAACTTCTATCACGCAAAAACCAAATCAAACTCTGTACCAGAGACAGCGAAGCTGGGCAATGAGTCTTTTGTGACTCCTCTGCGCAAGGCAAAAGCCTTCAATGGTTATTTTTATTCCAATTTTTCTCATCACAACGACTTGAGAAAACCTGATGTTACCATGTATGATAATTATAACCTTGATTCTGTTAACTTTACAGCAGTTGAGGTGAAATCGGTATTAAACAGGCTGGACAAGACTAAGGCCTGTGGGCCTGACAGGGTCTCTAATCGTGTTCTGAGGGAGTGTGCCTCTACACTGTGTTCTTCACTCGCATTTTTATTCAACGTTTCAATGCAGACAGGTGTTTTACCAAACGATTGGAAAATCGCTAACGTTGTGCCAGTGTACAAGAAGGGAGACAAGCATTTGATTTCAAATTATAGACCCGTGTCTCTCCTATCTGTGGTTTCTAAAGTAATGGAACGTTGCATTTATAACAGTATCTATCCAGTCTTAAGTCCGTCAGTCTATAAAGGCCAGCATGGCTTCTGTAACAGGCGGTCAACGGCCACTCAGCTTGTTCAGTTCCAGCATAGACTGGGCCAGGTCTTAGATAGTGGGGGTCAAACTGATGTTATATATTTGGATTTTGCTAAAGCTTTCGATTCCGTTCCCCATTGCCTCTTATTACATAAGATTCGTTCCTTTGGAATCTGTGGACGTCTTCTGAGTTGGTTAACGTCGTATCTTACAAATAGGAAGCAGAGAGTTGTGATTAATGGCTCGGAGTCATCACTTTTAGATGTACTGTCTGGTGTGCCGCAAGGGTCAATTTTAGGCCCTCTTTTATTCTTATTGTACGTAAATGATATTGCTGAGGTCGTTAGTGACGGTACTGCCATGGATCTTTTTGCTGATGATTCCAAAATGTGTAGGGAGATAGAGTCTGTAACCGACTGTCTGCTACTTCAGACCGACCTTGATAAATTGTACGCTTGGAGTAAACGGTGGGGCATGACATTTAGCCCAAGCAAATGCATGGTCATGAGTGTTACTAGGAAGTTAAATCCGACACACTTCTTTTACAATATCAATGGTTTTGCATTGTGTCGGGTTGATAAATTCAAGGATCTTGGTATTGTCTTTTCTTCGGACCTGTCATGGTCATCTCATGTCAATGGTATTGCAAGCAGTGCAAGTAGAATGTGGGGTATGATCAGGCGTGTATGCGGGCGTACTGCAGACGTTAATTTGAATATCATGTTGTATAAATCACTTGTGCGTAGTCGCCTTGAATATGGTACGGTGGTATTCGACACACATGTGCGACGTGATCTTGAAACTTTAGAGCGTGTCCAGCGGAGGGTGACTCGTCACATTTTAGGCCCTGATATGCCATATGTGGAGCGTCTGCGAGCGTTGTCTCTGCTGCCCCTGTCGTACCGTCGGGAAATCAAGGATCTAGTTTTTATGCACGATTCTTATTATAATGTCCTGGATTTTAATGCACGTTTTTATATAACCCCGGCTGTAAGGGGCGACGGTTTACGACTGGCGCAGCCGAGATTCCACTCGGAGACGTTCGGTGCCTCATACTGGGTGAGGACACCGAAGCTGTGGAACAGCCTCCCGGTCCAATTACATAATTTGAAAAAAATGCATTTTAAATCGTCCCTTAATGTTTATTATTTTGACAGGTTGGATCGTTTGGATGTCGACGACATGTGCACTTTCGTCACTTTCTGCCGTTGTGCAAACTGTCGGCCCACTTAGTGCGCATGTCGCCGGCACCCCGACGACACAACCCATATTATCTGGTGCCATATAATAGGTCTCGACCTACATGGTTACCAGTGTAATGCATGTACGTTTTATTTTGTTCATAATCCAATGTCTTGTCATGTTATATCAAATATTGTACATGTATTTTACACGAATAAATAAATAAAAAAAAATAAAAAAATATATTCGCAAATTGAAAACTTTATTTCTCAGAAAGAAAATCTGCGTTGGACTTCCTGCATATGTCACAGTGCATGGTAAGAAAATGAATAACATGTAAGAAGTGTTAGCATGGCACATTCTATACATGCAATAGGCAAATTCAACATGATGAAGAAATTTTAGTCTGAACACTTCCCCATATAAACCTCAAGACCATTGCTGCACCTCACAACAACCGTCCTCACCAACAGAACAAAGGGAGTTCCAAAATTACCCAGAACGGCTTGTTGTAGATGTACAGTCTCAATCAAAAGAAAACGTACACTTGCTATTCTTAAGTGGGAATGTTTGAGGGTACTTTGCACAGGATAGCCGCAGAGTCCAAAGGATAGTCATTCATCGTCCTTAACAATATCTCATGTGTCTTTGCAAGACTGGTGCCTGGTGCATCCAGACATGTACGTCTGGTTATGTTTCCGTCAACCGAGGCTCTCTGCATTGATCACAGGTCAAAGGTTATCAAAACAAAAAGCCATGAATGACCTCCTTTTTATGCCGTTGTAGATTCGATCATTCACCCATAGCCGGTCAATTGAGCCTTTTGATAAATTTCAACCTGAAACAGGACAATTAAATTAAAAAGGTTTCAAAAGCAAGAATAATTAAGTTGCTTGGAAAGAAGGGGAAACAATACCAATGCTTTCGTGGTCCGAGTATGTGCACCTGGACATTTGGCAAATTGTTTGTGTAGTTTCCTATGCTTCCAAGAACTGTCTTCTTTAGGGGTGTAAAGTATGTTGTGATACCTAAGCAATCACACCGACCCTTCTCTTCCTTTGCTAATAATATACTACTTAGACCAGTGATGACCCAGGTGCTATTTTATCATGTGTTGAAGATTTGTTTGGTTGTGCTTTTTTCACTCAATAAAGCAATAATTGTCGTACTTACGAAGGCCTGTTCTTGTGGGTCCTTTAGACATGTTATTCATTGATAGGTAGCTAGCACTCCAATAATGGCCACACCCAGTTGTTCTTTGTCCTCAGCTGAGTGAATAAATGTTATTACTATTCGGTAAAATGGGGTAATTGTAGCCCCTTTTCAGCTATAACTTTGATAACGCAAGAGATTTCCAGGCAGATTAACTAAAACCGGCTTGCTTCTTGTATTGACACTTCTTCCAACTTTACAGCATGCAATCAAAAACAATGCCTATAAAAACAATACAAGACCGCTTCAAATACCCTAAAGCCAAGGGGTATTTCTAGCCCTTAACAAAAATTTAAAGTTGTATGTTTTTTTATGTATGGGAACATTTTTTTCACAAGTTTATGGTATTTAGTGGTAATAAAACTGTCCATAGTATTCCAATCGAGGTTGACGACGAGATGTTGTTGGCATCAAACGGTATTTATTGAACACATTAAGGGATGTTCGGTGCAATCACTTACCAACAGTTTAAAGAATATCGTTGCATATCAGACTGACTTTAAACACAAAGTTGTATTTATCACCTCTGTCGTACATTACACCTTGTGTCAGACAACATTTTGTGATATTCTGAATTACCCGACGGTCTCGTCGTGCTCCATTAAAAACTGTAGTTTCAGGTATGGGTCATGTATCAACTCCAACTATAGCTGGAACCACTTAATGGTAATGCAATGTACGATAAGAAATGCTGCTATCTAGTCAATAGTGTGACTTTAACTAGAGACACCAGTAACTTTGAAAATATAAACATTATTCCCAAATAATGTTAGATAAGCTATAGAAACCTCAAATGTATCATTGTTGGTACATCAAGGGTTAGCATTGTATCTAAATCGGATAGATGATCAAATAATATACATGTACTTGAAGTATAAGAATTAAAAAAAACTAGCATTTTCATGATTTATGACAGGATGTATTGAGCTTTTTATAGGGGCTACAACTACCCCGAACCAATGGATAGAATGCAACATGTTTTGGCGTTGAAGTACATGTCCTATCTTACAGCCAACTTCTCCAACTTCAATAAGTCTGCCTGTAGGGTATGATGGTCAGCCATGCTTCTGATTGGCAAGTAGATCAGCAAGTCATCAGCAAAACGGCGGATTTGAAATTATATTCTCTTAACGATGTCATTGATGCAACAGAGGAATAGGATGGGGCCTAGGCAGGTTCCCCTATCTTACAGCCAACTTCTCCAACTTCAATCAATGGATAGAATGCAACATGTTTTGGCGTTGAAGTACATGTCCTATCTTACAGCCAACTTCTCCAACTTCAATAAGTCTGCCTGTAGGGTATGATGGTCAGCCATGCTTCTGATTGGCAAGTAGATCAGCAAGTCATCAGCAAAACGGCGGATTTGAAATTATATTCTCTTAACGATGTCATTGATGCAACAGAGGAATAGGATGGGGCCTAGGCAGGTTCCCCTATCTTACAGCCAACTTCTCCAACTTCAATCAATGGATAGAATGCAACATGTTTTGGCGTTGAAGTACATGTCCTATCTTACAGCCAACTTCTCCAACTTCAATAAGTCTGCCTGCAGGGTATTATATTCTCTTAACGATGTCATTGATGCAGCAGAGGAATAGGATGGGGCCCAGGCAGGTTCCCCTATATTACAGCCAACTTCTCCAACTTCAATCAATGGATAGAATGCAACATGTTTTGGCGTTGAAGTACATGTCCTATCTTACGGCCACTTTTTCCAACTTCAATAAGTCTGCCTGCAGGGTATGACAGTCAGCCATGCTTCTGATTGGCAAGTAGATCAGCAAGTCATAAGCAAAAAGGCGGATTTGAAATTATATTCCTTCAACGATGTCATTGGTGCTACAGAGGAATAGGATGGGGCCTAGGCAGGTTCCCTGTGGCGCCCCCGACTCGACCTTAGCAGCCTTGGACTGGGCTCCGTTCACCACCACTCGTTCGGTCCGGCTGGACAGGAATCCCTTGATCCACCTCCTACCTGGCCACGGACGCAGTAATGGTCCTGTTTTCCGAGGAGTTTGCTATGGGACACAACGTCAAACGCTCTGGAGAAGTCAAGGATTGCCATGTCTGCCTGGAGGTTTAGGTCGTGGTAGCCAAAGTGATCTGCTGCTGTTGCGATGAGTTGGGATACACAGGAAAAACCACCTCGAAAACCATGTCTACAACTACATGCAGATATGGTGAGTGGTCGCCCTGCAAAAATATAACGTCTAAGTGTGCTCATGGCAATCAATTTTCAATCAATTTATTTCATCTTGTTAATACCCATGGGGCTGTTACAGATATATATGAACAGAAGACATGCAATGATACAAAGCAGTGAAAGGTATATACAAATTAATAGGGGTACATATCATAAATATAAGCGGCAATGCGAACAAAGGCAGGGGTGGAAATACAGGTTAAGAGATATTTAAATTTGTCGATGTCGGGTAGATTTACAAAGCTTGTATAAACTGTAGAAATATATTTAAACATTGCTTCCCGAGTGACGGAGTGCTGTGTGCAAACAATTAAAAAATGAAATTCATCTTCGACGTCATCTCCTTTGCAAAATTGGCATTTTCTTTGTTCCCTTGGGATATTGTTATGTCGCCCAGACTCGACTGCGAGTTGGTGAGAGCCGGTTCTTAATTTTGTAAATAGATGTCTTTGTTTAGTGTTGTTAATAATAGAAAGATAGTCCTCCAAGTACAATGAAGTTTTAATATGTTTGAATATAGATAAACGTCCCCCAGAAGCTGTTTTTGAAGTAGTCTTTGAAATTTCATCTCTCCAAAATAATTCGAAATTCCCAGTCAATTCAAATTTCAACCTCTTTAAAATGTTAATTGTAGTTTTTGGGTTTGTTTTGGGAATGTGTTGGTTCTCCCAGAATTTAGTCAGTATGGGGTAGGTATGAGATATATATTTAATAAGCTGAAACCATTTATTTTGTGCCCCACCATAAAAGTCTTTATAGCTGCATAGGTAAGAATCATAAAGAAAACTATTCACAGGAGATTCGAGAATATGTAACCAATAGTTAATGCATTGTGTCAAAACATGTACAATAGATGGCACCTGGCCTAGTTCACCTTGAATGATATGAACATTATATTTTATTCGCCTCAACAAAGCCTTGATCTGATACTATTTTGCATTATATGTTCTATATCAATACACAATAACTAATCAGACAAAGCTAGGAAAAAAATACATCTTCTGATATATTTTTATGGATACTTACAATTTCAAACATTTCTGCAACAAAAACCCGTTTGCCATTTTCACAAGTGGTTGGATTCAAAGCCAATCTCATGTATCTCTTCACATACTGATCTGCCACCATTTCGGCTAAAAAATACTTTGTCGGGGGGCTTATACCGGGGAACTGCAACAAAAATGGCATAGTCATTCTTATGATTGTATATGACTAATAATGACACATATTAATGTAGACATTTGTTTATAGTAACCCGACACCGAACAGCCAGCTGGTCAACGAAGCAGCCTGGCTCTTGTCAAAAAAAGTCCGCGCATGCGGCTCTACAGTACTATTCTGAATTATTCGAATGACAATGTATTACTGCATACATAAAACACACATTTAGTGTTACTCAACTGTATGCATAGCAGTGCTACCGTACGGTATTGATGATAATGAGCTGACGACCGATGGTCTGACATCGAAAGACTTCATAGTCGTCTCCCAATATTTTTCAGACAGAGCCAAACGTTCGAAATCCACTCTTTTTATTTTACTAGCCCACAGGAGAGTCGTCGGAAAACAACAGTAGGCCTAACCGGGTACATGAAGAGCACGCAAAATCGGTACACTAACCACTTGTTCATGCAAACGTTGTGTTGAGCTATTGAAACAAAAGGTGCACCACCTTTGAGCAATAAATCAAGTTACAGGGCGCGAATTACGAATATTTAAACAAAGGTGAATTCGCCGACATGCCGTGCTGTGCTGTGCAAGAAACCCAGTAATACACTGTATACGGTGACCGCCTGGCAGCCGGCTGTGACAACAGAAAAAGCTTACCAGAAAACGGCCTAAATTACCATTCTAAATGTAAAAGGACGATCTATAGCGGTGCTATGTGACCAACCATTGACGCTGAAAGCTTTGTTACATCCCTCTATCTGTAAAGCTTGCATTTATCGGTTCGAGTATCGTGAGCAAACGAAGCGAGAAAATAATGGCGGCTGAAAACGTTCATCGTCTGCCTAATTTTTAGCGCTCCTGATTGGTGGATGGTTTTACCAATAACATAGTTATTTCTCAAATTGCGCGCATCTGATTGGTTCGGCTTTTTAACTAATTGTTTTTACTACTTTTAACTCAGAATAACTGATTAACCTTAAAACTGGTTATTTTGGCTTTACCACTCACATTAGTTAAAATTGACTACTTAATTTTAAGAGTGACAAGGCCACTGGGCTTTTCAACCTGAGACGCTCCAGCCATGTTCGTCTCTCATACCTGCGATCCGGTTCGAAAGTCAGCATCGAGATTGACTGGTAGGGCTCTAGACATGGGCATAGGCCATGCAATTTCAATACGAAAAATGCATTGCCAGAAATTAGCGGCAAGGGCTTGCTGAAATTACATCATGTACATTCCAATATTTTGTCCAAATAGGCTGGGGCCTGTTGCTTCGTCTGTTGGCGTAAGCCCCATTACGTTAAGTAAAAAGTGATTACTATTGTAGAGCCTCGTGAAGGAGAAACCGCTCAGTTGAGCTAACCCTGGTGTTTGTCTCTAACGCTGATTAACTGTAAGAGAAGCTGTTATGAAAAACCAAGCACTTGGTCATTTTGCTCAAAGCTGACGGCTCACCTATACATTCCCGAGTTAGACCGAATCAATAATTTCAGGGCTCACCTATACATTCCCGAGTAAGACAAATCAATAATGAATGAAAAAGTCATGTAATATGAATAACAAGTACATATAATTTCAGCAAGTTCTTGCCGCTAATTTCTGGCAATGCTGGCGGTAAAGTTACCCTAATTTAGGATTATCTAACGACATTCCTTGAAAGGCCATAAATTTTTCATATGCTTAGCGTACCAAAATGTAGGCTTATGCCCATGTCTATACATTGACATTCAGTCCAAGGTGGGTTCAAAACTGGTACCTTTCAAAACCTTGAAAAGCATTTAAAAGCTGCATGTAAAATCACCATTTACTCACGAACTATATTTTCTTTAACGCATTCATAGTTAGGAGTTTCGCCGAGAAAAACAAGCATGCAGGGTTTAGGTCCTTTAACTAAAAATTCGATGTTTTTTCTTGGAAGATAAGTGAAACCTGAAAGTCAGTTTTATTTCTTTAGTATTTGTTACTACCCTAATATATATCTGATATAAGTTACATTAGCAAACATAATTATTAATTTTCCTTATGTATAACATTTCCGACATGTAAAAAATGCAGAGAAATAACCTACAAACTTGTGAAAACTGCAAGGGTGAACTCGGTACTATTGGTTATACAGTAAGTTCGGATTTTATCGGTCTCGGGCCTAGACGCAATGGTCCCGGAACCGCCGACAGGC
Organism: Lineus longissimus; assembly: GCF_910592395.1. Taxonomy (NCBI): domain Eukaryota; kingdom Metazoa; phylum Nemertea; class Pilidiophora; order Heteronemertea; family Lineidae; genus Lineus; species Lineus longissimus. The sequence goes on from NC_088315.1 coordinate 14,919,254, forward strand.
GGCACCACCTCACGACGAAGGCTTTTGCGGACCGCTTCAAATGGTTTCATAAGTCATATTCCTGGTTGTGGATTTCGACCTCCAGTTATCTATGATAGAACCCGCTCCAATCGGTTTAACCGCATGGAATAGTTATCAAAATAATTTTCAAGGTAGTTTACGGTGAAAAGGAGCGCGGACGAAATTTGACTTAGAAGAAAAAAAGGATTTTATCGGTGAATATCAAAACTGATGACGCGTCCGAAACTGTGAACTGATAATTTTTAGCAAGATCCGATGACGACGCAGACATTGCACAATTTTGTGACGTTGCACCACACACGATTTTATGACGTATGCACGTGTATGCTCATGTCATCGTGCGGTAAAATATGACAGCCACGGCTGCCGGTACTTTCGGTGTTTGCGCCTTGTAACTGGTAAGTTTGTGGAAAGAGCCATGTTTCAAGTGACATAAGCCATTAGGAATGCGTGTGTATTCTTTGGGCGGCTTGTAGTAATTAATGACACCGAGCTTGAAGTCAAGTAAGTAGTACTAGTGTGGGCCTAGGCCCGACCGGCATCCACTCTGCTCATTTCATGATTTGGTCAACGATTTGAAGCAGTCGTATCATACCCAAAAACATTCACAAGTGCAATGTTTCATGCCAGAAAGTTCCACAACATGACATGCACCAAACTTCTTGCAATTATGACGTCAGTGCATACAGCACATTCCAGTGCCCAAATGCAGCAGGGACAAAATCACATCAATGCATCCTTCTTCTCGTCAACCACAACTGTCCGATGTACCACGACATTTCTATCTGAATGTGAGTACAAACAGAACCAATCAACTTGTATCCGCTTCATCCATTTAACATCTGCAGCACAATGTGAGAGGACGCATTGCCTTCATAAGCAATGCATCCTCTCACCTTTCACCTCCAAACCTCAAACTGTCCAAATAAAACTTTCCCTTTTTACAAACTCTACAACAAAACTGAATGTCAGTATAAACAGCTCCTAATCAACTCATATAACCTTAAATCACTTTACATGTGCAGTATCGTGTGAGAGCTTCCACATCGTTAAAGCCCTATGATCACCACAGGAGATAAACCATCCACCATTGCCACCCCAAACCCACAAATACAACCCTACAAGTCGAGAACACCCTCCATATGGCCAAACTCACTGCTCCTTACTAAATAAGCTCAAATAACCAAACCCAGCTTGTTCCGAAAACTCTGGTTTACAGTCAATACCAATGGGAGAAATCAGGTAAGCATTAGGTCCTGGGGTAGGCAGTAGTGTCAACTTGGCCTAATTAATTTTCAACCAGGCTTGATCTCCCCATGATTGTAGTCTGTTTGACTCGATTATTGCCGTGATGTATTATGTACAGGTAGGCCTATGGTACATGCAGGCCGGTGAGCTTCAGGACGGACCTTTTTCAGCTGGAGATAATGCCCAATGCGAAAATTCGAAAAATTCTAAATTTGTTGTATATTGTGTTCATACTCTCAACTGCCATTGGTATGGACCCTGATGAGGATGATGAAGTTCATAATCCTAGACTACCAAGACGTCACGGATATAGTGTAACTGCAAGGTTGCGCCACTTCCTCGATTGCGAACATGCGATTGAACATGGTTGGCTGCTAATTGTTGCAGAGTAGGCCAGTCGCTTCAGGTTGGCAGTTACGTCATTGCAAAGATGGATAGAAAATCGGGGAGCGTTAATGGAGCAGGCCGAGAACAATGCTCAAAGTAGGAAGGGCAGAAGCGACCACGACAGATGGTGGCCACAAGTAGAGGAGCAGGTTCACATCTGATTTCTCGAACTACGTCGTCTTGCCCTCCCCGTCTCCAGACGTGATCTGATCCATGCTGCCGAGCTGGAATTCCACCGCTGGTGGGATGACCTTCCAGGTGATGAAAGAGACGACTACCTTTTGAACCGGCCGGAACGGTCCCTCTTTCAGTGCTCTCCAGGATGGATCAGCGATTTCATAAAACGGAAACGTATTGTATTTCGTCGCAAGACAAGAAACACGACTTCGATTCCAGCTGACGCAAATGAGCGCGTCCGCCGATTTCAAGGATACGTCAGGGACACAGTGAGGCAACATGTCGTACATGCAATTTACAATATTAATGAAACCTTTTGTCAGTTTGACTTTCCGCCCATGTGTACGGCAGCTACTCGGGGACAGTGGGATGTCGATGTTAAAAGTTCAAGGGCAATTCTAAATCAGGATGCACCGTTGGGTTGACAATTGGATCTAATGGGGAAAAAATGCCAGCCCATGTTGTATTCAGAGAACCAGGGTTCATTCAAGAAATTCGTGGACTAGAAAACATTCCTGAAAATGTCCGTGTCACTTCATCACGGTCAGGGTGGGAGAATCATGACACACTCCAACATTGGCTTGATGAAGTATTTTTTCCATTCATTGGTGAATTTGAACCAAATACAAGGCTTTTAGTCTTAGATCAGTTTAGACCTCACTTGGCTGATGAATTCAGTGCCCCTATTGTAGAAGCTGGTGTGCTCCTTGATAACATTCCCGTGCGGTGCACATTTATGAGTCAACATTAGGACTTGACCATTATGCGGGCATTTAAGGCTCACGTTAGGCGCCGCTGGAAAGACTGGAAGCATGCAAATACTGCAGCCGATGGCACCTGTCCTAGAAAACCTCTTGCATCTGTTCTACAAATCATTAGCCGAGCTTGGGATGACGTCCCTCCTCAATCCACAGCACGTGCCTTTCAGGTAGATCGACTCGTCCCGAATGAAAACGGGGAGTACAGAAATATTGCTAATGATCTTCTTGAAGATGAAGATGCTGAGGACAATGAGATTGATTTTGATGACTTTGAGAATGATGATCCAGAAGTATTAAGGTAGCAGGAAGGGGTGGGCGTTGGTGGTTTCTGAGTGTGAGGGGGTATAGTGGTGTCTGTTGACTGTGCATAAGAGAGACTAGGCATGATGCCTGTCTCTCTTAAATCACAGTCAACAGACATGTGGTTTCAGTATTAGGTCTTTCATTGTAGCAATGCGAAAATGTAAGCAATTTTGGTTAGGTCCGTCATTTGTTATCACCAAGTAGCTTCTAGAGTGACTCGACCACCCTCTTGAGTAAGTAAGTAAGTAAGTAAGTTTATTCACTCCATCGACCACATTTGTGGTATACAGGAGGTCAATATACATATTTAAATTACAAAGTAATTGATTGATAGCGTTCTATATAAAATACGTTCAAACAGAAAATAATTACTAGCTAAATTCAGGGTTTACTTATTATCACAATAAAGTTTCATTCCTAGTGAGATGAATTTTGCTAACTTGTACCTATGAGTCTTATTTTTTGTATTAATGATCCTTTCAAATTTTACAGTATTAGGTTTTGTAAGAAATTCTTTTGGTATAAACTGTGATTACAGCGGCCGCCTCAGCGCCACCACGCGGGGCCTCATGGTATTAGGCTAAGTAGCTTCGCGTGAAATGCACCATTCTGGGAAAATTCAATGAGGAAGTATGCTCCTCGAGTCATTAGCATAATCTAGTCTTAACTCCAGCTCGAGGTAATCTTGCGCAGTGTTTCTTCGGCCCAGATATATTGTTGTGGAAAACGTCTAGTACAAAGAACGCCTTGCTTGCGCCAGACTAATAAGTGGAGAAGGTCTGGCTGCGCGAGACTACTGTGATAAAGATGACCATTGCAGTGACGTAGGCATATACTTTTTACAATTAAAAATGCTCTCAAAAGACGATAAGGAATGATTATGTTTTAAGTCCATAATGAGATCACGGTGACCCGTTATAAATGTTTCGCCAGCTTCGCTATTTTGCCGCTACGCGGCGCGTTGGGTTTTTGCGTCCAGGTGATGCCTTGTAATTCCACAGTTCCTATGGTCAGAAATCGGAATGTTCCCTAAAAGTAATGAGAATTGATTTAGAAAAGGACATTTTCAAAAATCGAATGTACTGAATTTTTCATAATAAGAAATAAAGTGTAATTTCGGACAGGTCAGCTTTAGTTTTGGTCAGTCATCTATTGATCTAGGCCCATTCAAAGTTAAGTGATCATTCAAATCAGAATGCATCAATGCTTTCTTCAAACTCTGGCTTACTCATGTCATTTTCAAATGACATGAATTAAACATTATCCAACGACAGGACAATCTGCCCTGATCGTGTCATAATATTCCTTGCAGTAGTGTGTGCTTTGAACACCCCTCTGTACCCCTTACGCTTACGATGATAAGGTTTGGCCTGACTTGCACCATATACAATACAATTTTATTTTAATTACATCGAAAAATTCTACCAGGACATCTTATCTGCCCAGTCGGAAATAGATCAGCAAGGAAAAGCGCGCTATCTGATATGAGGGGACGACTGCTATTGGTTGTTGAGAATGGAATTTGCTGTGGTTGGTTGACATGTTTGCGGCTGAATTACTTCATTAGGCAGGTGAAAAGTTTGTATAAAAGGCGCCGTGGAATCGGTTCTTCATCATTACGGAAATCTGTGCTCTAGCGTCTGGGCATATACCTCATCGGACCAAGGAAGACCACTGCGGGTAAGATTTATTTATTTCGGATTTTTGCAATCGAAGTACTATATGGTTTGCATTGCTTCCCGTTCTTGTCGAAGGCCATCTCGTTCCCCAAACACCGTTTCTTGGGTTGGGTGGCTTTGTTCTAAGGAAGTGCTAGTCCCCTATTTCTCACCGTTCTTTCTGGACGACGGTTGTCCGCCGTCCTCTTTTTTGCAGCGCTTGTTCGGCTAGAATGAAGCCTTGAGACCTTGGGCCCGGGCTGTCTGTTCAAATGCTTCCGTAGGACTTGATTCGCTCAGCCGGTCCGGGGAGATTGATCTGCATTGTTGGCGTTTCGATTGGTCTCGACTCGAAATGTATTTGGATAGACGCCATATTGGGTTTTTGGAGGTCCCATTAGAAACATTTTTGCCAAAAATTTCTTTCTCCCGTATTTTTAACCCACTAACATAATGTGTACAGCACGTGCATGTTTTGAATTTTGGACGAATTTTGTATTCGATAGCTGTTGCAAAGCGTCTAGACTAAACAATATGCAGCATGCTCGAAGCAAAATTTCACCCCAAGATGTGTTTTGAATGCCTCTCATGGTCTTTGCATGGGAGCATCGGGGTGCAAAAACAATGGAAGAGAAATTAGTGGCGATATCGACCAAAATTGCTGCATATTCCAAAACCCTTGGCCATCTAAATTTACTTTCACGAGAAGCGGCAGCAGTCCCGAGTCCATCATGAACGGGTTTTTTTGTACTTGACCCAGTACGCGTTTTTCTACCATAACGTATGCTTATTTTTTGTTTTTGAGTATATTTGCCCCCCCCCCCCCCGCCTCAAATCTTTGGTTTAAGGCCAGGATGCCAGTCAACCGCTTAGTGCAGAATTCCGACCTTTTTTTGGCTGGCTTTTCATTCATAATATTACTGCAGGCCTAACGTGCCAGTTGTTCATCCGGGCAATTTGAGCTCATTAATGATGCTTCGTGTTCCCGCCTTCATCTCGGTTTCCCCAGCTTCGTCGTCAGTGCCTTTTTAACTCTCGTCCAAAACTCATTGTCTTTTTTAGCTCAGCTGACTAAGTCAGCCAAGCTTGTCAAATAAGTTGTTCAGTGGCGTCCGTCTGTCCATCCATCCATCCATCCATCCGTCCGTCCATCCGTTAAACCCATGGTGCACATTTTGCAACCGTAAGACCTAGAGACTTCGATTTTGCATTTCTGGATACTTCTGGTCAAACTCCTACTTTCAAAACAAAATTTGTCGCCATTCGACCTACTTCCTGCGAGCGAGAGTGCATGAAGGAAACTGGCCTATATCGGCCTAGGAGCAGCAGAATTAGTCAAAATATGCTCTAATATTAAGATAAAATTCTTGAAAATCTATTTTATTGAGAAAAAGTTCAATATTTTAACAGAGGGCGCTACCTGCCTTTTAATTATTTCTGCCTATTCAAATTCCCGCGCAATGACGTCGGCCATCAATGAAGTCTCCTATTTGCCAGTTCTCAAAACATGGCAGCTACACAACAAAAGCAGTAGCTCCAGGAATAAATCACTGTTCGCTTCAGCTTCGTAATCGATTGTACCCCCACTTTATTGTGTTTTGTGTGGTGTTCCTATTCAATCAACGATGTAAGGCCTTATTATGTTGGTTTTAATTGAGAAGGTGCATTATAAGCGGCGTACGAAATACCGAAGCGGAGACAAAATGGCGGCATGTTGTTTACGCCATGTGCAATCATCTTGGAGCTCAATGACAATCAAGTACCCAATTTTCTGCTCAAAAAGTAGTCTGGTAGGCGATATTATCACTAGTTCGTTTCAGTGGTAGTCATAAGGTCTTTAGGGACTACTTTCAGAAATTAGTTCTTGAAAATTTGGCCACATTTCTGTGAAAACGATATCGGAAGTGCATGCTCTGTTCGCGATGACATCGCCGATGTATTTTGAAGTGGAGAATTCCCACAGTATGTGCAGTGAATCGGCATGATTCTGTTCGCCTATTAAGTTTTAGTTCTACGATTCTTTCATGAGTAAAAAGTAGACATTCTAAGCAATACAATAATGTCACTCCCATAAAAATTGATTGGAAATTGAGGGAGCTACGGCATTCTGTTCGGCAACTGGCAGCGCTGAAAAAATACATTGCATACTGTACAATACCAAATAGCGCTCATTGGACAGGGAATCACCAGAAATGACGTCATCGCTGGTCTAAATAGAAAACTACGGTGGCGCAGTGGTTTAGCATTAACTTCGTCATGCAAGCTTCAGCAACAAAACGATTTCTCATGAATGATTTATTTGATCATCATCAGCTTGTTTCCCCTGATAGATAAAAAATGATTCACAATTTCCATCAAAGTTTTCTATTTTGTGTCTAGTCACATGTTATTTAACTGGCAAGGAGCCAAGCAGTTTTGAATATTCGCGGGAAAATACTTCGTACTTGTAAACGAGGCTATGACGATTAGTATCCTCATTCATGGCATAAACTTCATGTTTCGGTAAATATTTTCATACGATGATTTCACCCGAATTATGAGGAATGAACAGTGGCATAATTATGTCAACCAAAAACATTGGTACCGTAGTGAACGCAAAAGGATATCAAATACCATGCAGCATGCCATTTTCATGCATAATGAACTAAACGCGGGACTAAACACCGGGAAGATATTAATGATATTACGCAGCTGAGCGCCAGGTCCTTGGGCCTCTTGTTTATTGGTATAATCCTGCACGCCTCTCATATTTATTTTGACTAGTGGATTTCCTCTGCCCTCTCCTTGTCTTAACTTTTATGAGAAGCTCCATCTCCTTCCCCGACAAGCTCCATCTCCTTCCCCGACATTCTTTTTGTGGAAGACTTAATACCTAATCCACAGCGATGCAGATCTAACCACTATAGTTGGGAGGCTTTTTTGGTAAGAAGGACTGGTAATACCTGTTGCGATTGAATGAATCGCCAGTAAATGAAAAAATGCAAAGATTTAGGAACTTATTTTGCGAATATCTGGCATCTGGCCATTCTTGGCAAATTTCAGCCAAATCTCGAAACCTGTTGTCAGCATTTTTTGCTGAAGGATTTAATGACCACATCATTTCCGGTACAAACTTGAGTACCAGGAAGAATATTGCTAATAATTTCTCCTCTTGCATTTGACTTTTAGTACCCCGATACTCTCGAGTGGAGAGCATGGGAGGTATGCATACATTTGGAGTAAAATTTAGCTTTTTTCGACCATGCTGGATATTGCCAAGTGCAGACACTTTGCAACTCCATTCGAAAGCGATTTATTGCTCAATAGCTCGTTTTGTTCACATTTTTCTAGTGGTTCGAGGAATTGCCATGCAAAAACAAAAGATTGGCAAAATTGTTGCCAAGATGCGATCTCCCAAAATCCGATAACGGCACCTAGTTGGCATGCAGCGGATTTTATGTCGGCCATGCATGAAAGTGGAAAATATCCTATCAATCCCCCCGCCCTCCCCCGGAAAACTGTCCAATCGTCCAGATAATTCAGGTCAGACATGCCAGTTTTGGAAATAATTGGAATGCCCCGTTTCTTTTCACCAAATGATATTTGTGTCCATAGTGGTGATGTCCTCAATTTTTCATTGCATTGCTGTTGGTACTTTAGGAAGTGAATTTTTGTTGGTGTTTATTCTGTTTGAATCTTTCATGTTTGTTTTTTTTCAGTAAAATGCTGTTACTAGCTGCAATCGTCGGTGCTGCCATGCTGTGCACCGTTGGCGCAACTTCGGGCATGGGCGGTGAGTCCAATGTCTAGTCGAGCCATGTCGTAATGTTATGACTGGACAAGATTTTCCTGAATTCCTTTTGAAAGGCTGTAGGCAAAACCGCTGTAGCATTTTCCATGCTGAACAAAACGTTTTCGAATGTGGTGCAGCGATGATACCGTGTCTTCAAAGAGGTCCAGCTTTTATGCCCGATATTAAAAGGCGACTCGCAAAAATTATTCATCCTCAAATATTAATGGATTTTTCCCGAAAGTTTCGAATCGCAAAATAAGCGAATATTTTGCGCTTTGAAATGTGTTATATTTGGCCAAGCAAATTATTAAGTTATGTCTTGCCGGTTTCGGCCTATCGACGCCCTTTAAAGATGTCTTGTAGGGTTGTTGGGTGGGTCAGATGACACATTGATAAGCCATCGGACCAAGGGATATTTGGGCTTTGGTACGTAGCGTAGTAGACAAGAGTTTATTGGGCCATGCTTGAACTCTTGAGCTGCAAAGTAAGGGACCAAAACTATGTAAAGAGCCTGTGTGTAACTTACTGTACTGGTTTTTTCAGCTGTTGGCGACTCCTGTTCGACGGACACGTTTTGCAACTATGAAGGCGACTCTCCAATAGATCACACGAAATGTGACAGTTCGGCGTGTGTATGTACCAGCTTGTATTACGGAGAAGCTGGCGATACGAACTGTGTTCAAGGCAAGTATCTAAACAGTCGTTAAAAAATTAGAATTTTCAGTGGGTTATTATTATTATATTATTATTATCCGGGGGGGGGGGGGGGTGAAATGTGTATACAATGTATTCTTTGCCGATGTTAACACCCCTAACCGGATAAAACATTGTTAACAACTCCCTCAAGGCTTCAGGAACAAGATAAAACAGGTCTTATCTATGAAACAGTGGTACCTAATCTATGAACAGTGGTACCGTTAACACCTCGAGGCTTCTGGAACCAAATAAAATAGACAACGGCAACACTGTTTCATAGGTTGGATTATTGTTAACAGCTTTTGGATTATTGTTAACAGCTTATCGTAACTCAGTGCAGTTCTATAATGTCGGCTACATGAACTCATGATCCAGTAAGAAAGTCATTCACATTTAGTTCAAAATCAGTCCTCATCCTCGCTGATATCTGTCTCATCAGCGCCGAGGTCTGGCATGTCAAGAAACAACACTACATCGTTGTAACCCTCCACTTCATCCTCGGAGTTCTGCACGGTCCATCGGTACCGCTTCACCACCCTCCATTTAAGACCTCAAATTAAACCCATGACCAATAATACCAATTGTTTCTTAGTTATTGGAGCTTCCCCTTTAAGAAATTGAACGCACCCTGTATTGGCACTTTTGTTGCCTAATAATGGCTATCATGGTCTCGCGACCCCAGGACGAGCAACAATCCCTCTTTTGACATACATAAGGGAAAGGGCATTGCCCACAATAAAACCGGTTAATTGACGTCTCATGTACTACATGTTTACCCACTGGAAATTATTGCAAGGTGGGAGGAGCTATAATATTACCCCTGCTTACCTCCATGACCTTACAACTGGGTATCTGGTGTGTGTGTGTGTGTGTCTAATGAACTTTCTTTATGGCAGCTTCACTCGGCGATAATTGTGCTGGCAAAACGGACGCTGCTGCGTTTTGTGCAACAAGTGACCCTGATGCAGAGTGTGCCAGCGACGTCTGTGCCTGCAGTGCCGGATTCTACGAAACCAAAAGTTTAGTTGATGGAACCACGCATTGCTCTGAAAGTAAGTGAAGAACTGATACTCGCAAGGTTTGAAAGGCTTTACACTAAACAATGCATGTACTATTGCCGAGTTTGACATGATCCGGCACGGTTTTACAAGTCATCAGAAACCTTTCGGGTTAATGGCAAACAGAAGTGAGGTGTTCAACAGGTCTTGAATTAGTAGCCAGCGAACATTTTAACAAACATATGTATATCTATACATATATAGACGGTTTTCAAAAAAATTAATTGAACGCAACATAGTGCGGGGTAACTATCTTATTGTGTCTGACGGCCAGAAACTAATATAAGATAGGTCACACCCTTAACTGTTGACTGCGCTAAAATAAAGACCATTGTCGTGCTATCCCACGGTGGCTGAAGGTATCGGATTACCTTAGAAAAATACGTGCTTATCTTGAGAGCTGGAGAGAAATGACGACACAAAAGAAACTTACAACAGGTCAGTTAATTTTGAGGGGTGTGATCGAGGCCCGCATTTAATATTTCTATCTGATTGTATCCCTCAACACTAATGGGAGGGCCTTGGTTTACCTTTGCAAAACAATTGAAACAAGGTAAACCAATACCTTTACCCACCGTGTATCGGGGGCTTGAAGTTTAAAAAATATTGATATGATACTTTGGCAATACGTCATGCTCGTCTCTATCAAATCCATGAGGCCAAAGTATTGTCTTTGCTGGTTTCTTCAAATAGCAATCACTTTTACAGTCGCAGTCGGAACGCCATGCGACTCCTCGGCTGGTGGTGATGCTTTCTGTCGAACGGGCCTTCCTGCAGATTCTGAATGCATCGTCATAACGCAAACATGTGAATGTCCCAGTGGAAAGACCTATGTACCGTCCCTTGATCTCTGCCATATTGAAAGTTTCCATGCCACATGCGCAACGTGCAGACAAACTGGCGGACATTGTTATGACATTGAGGATGACGATTCCCCCACTGGATGTGTCTGTCCTCCATCTAAGGATAGCAGTGGCGTGGCCCTTACAGTAGGATGTGACCTTGGCATCGGTAAGATATTGACTCACCTAGCACTCTGGAGGGTAGCAGGACTTCGGTGAAAAACAAGATCGATTCCATAAACGGCATAACTTTTATTTTGCGATCGGTCTGGGGCTAATAGCATAATCGAAGTTTTGGTAGACATGTCTACCGACGATTCTAAAAGTAGATGCCCATCGAAGTTTTGGTAGTGCAATGGCAATGGCAAACCACACCGATATTGCTTACACAATGATGCTGTGCCAAAGAAAACTCGTAGCTTTCATGAACAGCTATGAAGAAAATAATTAACTCCTTCCCGAACTCGTCACTTGCTGTGACGGATATACTGTGACGCTGCCGATCGAGGTGCTCCTGTACAAAAGGTATATGTACGTGTAATAGGGCTGCGTGTTACATGCGTAACTAAACTGTGTAGGCCTTTTGTACAGGAACCCTTCAACCAGTTAAAGCGTCTCCACAGAAGTAGAAATAATATTGACGGCAAGTAAACTGAATGACCTTTATCCACAGCTAGACGCAAGAGCCAAAAGTGCCGCGTAGCTGCAAAAAAGCGAAGCTGGCGAAACATACGGGTCACCGTCACTTATTATTGGACTTGTAGCGCATTTACGGGGTTGCAACTATTTTGCTTTATAGTGTCACCAGGAAAGAAAAGCATGCGACCTAACGCCGATATATGTGTATAAAGTGATAATTGGAAGGTTTATAGTAGGAAATATCAATAAAATAATCATTCCATGTCGTCTTTTGAGGGCATTTTTGATTCTAAAAAATATATGTGTACGTCACCGGAGTCTCTGCAATGATAATTTCATCACAGCAGTCTCGCGCAAGTAGAAGTTCTTTACCTATTAGTTCTTCACTTATTAGTCTGGCTTTGCGCCAGACGTTTTCCATTACGATTTCACTACGATGTTTGACCAGAAGGAGCAGTGCGCGAGATATGCTAATGAGCAGACTTCCCTCGTTTGAGTTTCGGAAGAATGTTCCATATCGCGCTAAGCTGACCACTGCTGACCATGACAGGCGTGCATTGGACTGGTACAGGTTGGAACTGAACATTGAATATGCTGGTGGTGACGCTTTCTGATGAGAAGTTGGTCGTGACTCGTGCAGTATCCTTGGATTTGTCCACAGCATCGTTCAATCATTGCTCTCTGAGCTGGCTTGATTCTGTACTTACCCAAATACTGAGACCAAATGCCTGTTGACTGTGCTTTAAGAGAGACTTGCACCATGCCTAGTCTCTCTTAAAGCACAGTCAACAGACACCAACCCCCTCAGACTCGGAAACCACAAACGCTCAACCCTTCCTGCTACCTTAATACTTCTGGTTTTAATTACAATCTTTTTTAGCTCCGATTGGCGACTATTGCGATCCAACTGGAACACCTGCAGTGAATTGTGAATTGGGCCACTCGAGTTGTGTTCACGCAGGCGAACTTAATCGTCGCTTCACCTGTCAATGTGACCCTGGGTATCACGCCATAACTTTATTTGGAGAAGAACGCGAATGCTGTAAGTAACAGTTGTAGTATAAAAAAAGTATCGGTAAGTTTGTATTAACTACCGTAAGCTCAATTCGGTTTTCTGATATTAACATTCGTAAAGACTACTTTGGCAAACTGGCAAGAGTCTATTGTGTAGCCCCGGGACAATTGCCAATAATGAAGTTCCAGTCTGTGCACATCCGGATGTACAAAATGTCCCCTGGAAAACGTGAACTGCCCTGAAGTATTCAGACAGTTGTGTTATCATATCGTTGTGTAGAGGCCATGAATACCGCCAATGGCTCTCGGAGATGAACGTTCATAATAGGTTCGTTTGTTGCCCCGTAAATTTTAAATGCCGTGGAAAGTCGGAATTGGCTGCCGTGGTCTTTCTAGAACCATATATACAGTACCATAAGTTTGAACAAAGTAAAGTCCTACCAAAAAGTCAATGTCCATCGGTTTTTGGCTCGCCGTAGGGGAGTCTATAACACCGCAATGTCGGTCGTCCGTCGTCCGAATCCTGTTTCAAAAGCAGTGGCGCGTTTCTTAAACGCTAGGGCTATGAACTTAAACTTTGTACACAGGACCCCCAGGTCGGGTGACCTCTTACGATTAATTTCGGTCCGATCTGGTTCCTTACTAGGCCACCAGGGGGCCAGAAGTGGAAACCTAAAAAGTGTCTCGGAGTAACTCGTTTTCGATAAAAAAATGTATGGTAGGTTCTCCAAGCAATGATACATTACATATATCATCCAGATTATTGATTTGACCTTATTTTCAAGGTCACATGGATCGTTTCTTTTTCACAATGTATGGGTGAACTATGATGCAAAAAAGCATTTTTAGCTTTGATTAGGAAATTCCTGCTCAATTCTCCAATTTGAAGATCAAGTACATGTAGTTCGCTGCAAGCAACTGTTTTTTTTCAGACAGCTGGTGACCTTTGAGAACTCCCCTCGTGGTCGGTAATGCAGCCACACGATTGTAATTAATTGAACCATGACATTGCAATTGTTCAGTGGCTGTCTGTTGCAGCTTTACATTACTCATTACCATTACTCATTACCAAACAAGCCAATGATTCAACCGGATTTAAATTTTGGATGGCCACAAAAAATTGTGTAGCCTATGAGCATATGATTTGACCATTGCCACTTGGAAATGCAGCTATTGGCTTCATGTGTTTGACCGACACATGATTTTGATGCACAAGTCTGTTTACAATGCAGAAGGTGGAGGGTGGCCCATTTTGTGTCCAGGGGCATGTCCCGGTTCTTGAACAGACGACTGGCTATAGACTCGCAGAAGGCAATGACAAAAGTTCTACCACCCAGAGATGCAGTTTTCCCTAGTTAAACCGTAGTGGCTGTTATCTGTCATTGGCCAGCAATGTCATACACGCTGGTGAGGCATCAAAGAATGCAAGGTACCATGTTACATGGAAAAGGCAAGGAATAATCGCACTATTGTGGATTACACAAGTTTCATATCTGTGATGGATAAATTACAACTTGTGAGAGATGTGTGATAAATGCGTGTTTCTTGCTATTTGGCGAAATGGCAGATTTTATTTGAATGGGACCCATCATCTACCACACATAGAATGGCTTCCCTTTGTGATATAATTTGCATAACAATCTCATCACATCTTGCTCCATGAATAGTACTAGATTCCTGTAGAACCCAGTCCAAGGGTCAATACTAGTAATTCAGACCCTTTTTCATTCACATGTTTAAGAAACTACCAAAGCATGAGCCATAATAAAGAGCTCGAAGTTGAATTCATAATTGACCACAAATGGTGGATGTTCCAACAAGTGTTTTCCCTTGTTCAAATAGCTGCTTTCTGGCCAAGTTAATACATTTTCCCTAATTTTACATTGATGTTGGTAAATAACGATGCTTTTTATCATGTCAATGTTAGTCAGTGATAGGATCAACCATTATGATATCTTTTTGTTTGGCTGTGGCATCACATTTCTTGCCTTTTTAAGAAACTTTACTTTTTCACATTTGTCTAATAAAATCATCAATTCTAAATAAAATCATCAATTCTAAATAAAATCATCAATTCTAAATAAAATCATCAATTCTAAATAAAATCATCAATTCTAAAGACATTTTCTCTCGCACCTACCCATATTGTACTAGGACCTACAATCTAACTTAACTTTTTGAAACGAGCATTAAATTTTACACAGTTTGAAATAACGATATGACTTGGTAAAACGTATGTAAACCAACGTATGTAAACCAACTTGCTAAGTGACCATCCCCTTTGTGATATGACGATTTTTGGAGTTTTGGCGAATGATTGCAAATGGCATCTCTGGTTAAGTAGGCTTCTCTGGTTGAATTGGCGGGTCATTTTAGTTCGTGGCATTTTTCATTGCACTTTTCATTTCTGTCTTGATTTCAGATCGCTCAATTTCCAAAGAAACTGATGGTAACTGCAGGTGGTGCCAGTCACGCGGTGGCATATGTTATGACATTGACGATGATGGTGTTCGTGATGGGTGTATGTGCCCAGCAACTAGGAGTACCTCAGATCCTCATGATACCAGCACTGATTGTGACGTAAACCACGGTAAACACGTTTGTGCCCCAACTGGCATTGTGCTACACCCGTGACCACTAGATTTTTCACCTCCAAATCTTTTCCTGTTATTTTCTTTTTAGACTCGGCCATTTTAGTAATATATCGGAACCTTGGTTGTGATCCGACCTTGCATTGAACTTGAGAATTTAATCATGGGTGCCATTAAAGCTTTACTTCTCCGATATGTAGACAACAGCGATGCTTACATTGAGATGTTTTTATCGAACCACGCTTTATTATAAATAGAAGAACCAAGTCGTGAGGACACTTTCTTTAGAGGAAATGACTCTAGGTCATGAAGCGTTTCTATTGTTTCGTGAAAAGAAACTTCTTTTTTCAATACGTATTATCAAACGGATTAACGCAAAAAAAGGTGCATTACTTGGACTTCTCTACTTGGACTTCTCTAACTGACGGAAAGCACGTGGTGATGCCGGTGTAAAAGTAAAAAGTGTCCCCCCTGGAAAAAGTGTCCGGCCCTATTGTATTCTGCAATATGGTTCTATAGAGACCATGACCGTCAATAGCTCAGATTGAAGCGCAAAATAGAATCCTTTGTTCCCGGACATTTTATCCTAGGACATTTTAAACTTCTATACCAGAAAGCACGTGGTGATGCCGGAAAGCACGTGGTAATGCCTCATTAACTGCTGAGCCTTAGTACACACTTGTAATCTTTTGTTTCAGTGGCAGTTTCCTGTTCTGCAAGTAGAATGAACATATGCTACACTCCCCACGACACTACTCGCCTCCCTGGCATGGCAACCAAACTAACCAATGGGGATGCGTACGTTTACATAGGTGGCCACCTTGGAAAAGATCCTTGTCGATTTGAATACGATGGAAGTAGTGACTGGTGTGTGGGCCTCGACCTTGCTTCCGACCAGACTGATACTTGTGGTACCCGTGTTTCCTTTCCAACGGTAGGAAAATGCTGCAAAGCAATAGGATTTTGCCAGTGTTTAATCCGATTGCTTTAAAGCGAACTGGAACCGCCGAGCGATTTATTCAACTTTTCGACTTTCACCGCCCGAGAAAGTCGAACTTCCAACTTCATATTCGAGTTCAAATTTGTAGCTCCGCCCCCAGTGCCCGAGCATGCGCAGTTCAATTTGTTATCATTGAGAATCATGTGAGAATCACGTGAGTCATGCGATCTTTCATTCATGAGTTTTTGTAGTAAATTCCATAGTAGTGACGTCACTCAATGATTGACAGCTAGGCGCCATGTTTCATTCATGCCTCGTTCTGATCACCCGATACGCGGGAAATGAAAACGAGGTCATACGAACTGGCTCGGCGGTTCCAGTTCGCTTTAAGTTAGATATCCCTCTGCAGCTGTAAATATCAGGGTCTCGAAAAAAGTAGACCCACCTTGAATCATCAATTTAAATTTTAAGTGCAGTATGTCATTGGAAAGAGCTGGATTTACTCTTTCATATGATCCCTAAACATGCATTTATTTTCAATCGGTAGCAATTTAATGATTGCCAGCAGTTTAAGTCCACACTGGCAAATCAACAAGAGACATAGTCTGACCATGTCTCTTGCTGACCATGTCTCTTGCTTACCATGTCGCCTGTGCATTGAATGGGATGGGGGGGGGGGGGGGGGGTGGTCACGTGGAGGGACCAGTGCCATTAATTTCACACTGTAACATTTGAATCAATTTGAATCCATGATTAATCTTCATCAGTCTTTTTGTTTGTGATTTTCACTTTCCCACAGTTACGAAGCACAGAACACTCGCAGTACGGATCGGGGTGCCATTCAAACAAATGCAGTGTTACGGACTCGCCCGTGAAACCAGATGCATGTTTAGTGTATCCTTTAAATGAGTAAATCCAGCTCTTTCTAATGACATACTACAATTAAAATAAGAATTAGTAGTTGACGTATTATAATCGATGATTAAAGGTGGGTATAATTTTTTTTGCATGTACACCTCAACAAAAGTAAGTCCCCCCTAAACAATTGGTCATTATTTTTATTCTCGTCCCTTTACACTACATGATTATGTGAAGGTCATTACAAGAAGATGTCCTTCCAATATCGACATTAGAATAATTTTATTAAAACTGTCGCAGAACTGGAATGTGTTCTAATATCGTGGTATATTTTACGAACAGGTAATTAATCGAGAGCTTAGAGCCTGCTTTACTGCTGCGGAAGGTGTTCGGCTGATAGATCATGTATACAAAACGTGCATTTTGAAAAATGGGTGTTTAGCAGATTCGTAACTCATTGATTCAGCGGAGCCTTGATAGCATGTTTGATTACTGGCGCGGCGCCTACGCGAGTCAGCGCCAGTGCGTTCTTTTTGGTACTGGCGCATCATCTCGCGCCAGGCATAAGTGAGCGAACCTCTACGTGGAAGAGGCTAGAGAAGCAGGTCCAGGACAGATTGCCGCGAAAATTTATAAATAGTTTGGGAAGCTGGCTTGACATCCTGACAAATCCGGCCATCGATCACTCGATATGTGGCCTCGATATGTTTACTCCCTCAATCAGAAAGATGTGTATGGAGTAGGCCCTGTTTGCAAGAGGATGCTGCAAGAGGATGTTATAAGTTTCCCGAACTATTTATAAATTTTCGCGGCAATCTGTCCTGGACCTGCTTCTCTAGTCTCTTCCCCTCTACGTCGGTATATTCCGGCATAAAATGGCCGCCCCATGTGACTTTTGAGAAAAAATGGTGGACGATCTTGTAAATGCCGGCTTTGCAATGTACACAAATGTGCGTTGTTGCATCAAACTGCAGTTCTTTGGCAAAAAGAAATTGGTCAATAAGGTTCGCGAGTAGTTCTTGATGTTGACGCACACCCGGTCTGGTATCTGGTCATCCTTCTTTACGCTTCTTTACCCTAAAGTTACTAGATTAGAGCCTGGTGCGTGAGCTTTCGGGCTCAATTCATACTGGACATCCGCTTCAAGAAGCGAGATCCGGTGTAACATCTGTGGTTGTTTCCCATGTGTCAGTGTTTCCAAACAATAGGCAGCTAGAGAGACCACGACTTTTCAATAGGGGAGGGGGGATACACAGAAAAACTTGTCAAATCTATTTTTGAGCGTTCCCAAACAATGAGGGGAAACACTCAAAAACAGAAACACTCAAAAACATTACACTGGTGCTTACCTAAGCGCGGCGCTAAAAATCGAACAGGCTATAAATTGTCTTCTTGGTAAAACTGTTCGTATATCGACACCTATTCGTATAAAAAGGATGTGTCGATACCTGTTGACCATTTCCTATTGTTTAAAGCTTGTTTGTATTGCAGAAGCGCCACATCACTTACAACAACTGGATGGTCCTTCAAACTACTGCCATTGGAAGGACCAGGTCGGATGAGAGCGTCCATCTTTACTGTCAATACGATACTATCTCGCATGTGTTCACCGAAACCGGAACGAAAGTTGTCGGGTTAGTATTCTACCAAAGACTACAGGCATGGAGGGAATATGTATATTAGAGAATCCTGTAATATAACGGGGAAATGCCGGATTTTATTTCTCCCGTGATGCCTTTGTAAAGGCAGCAAGACTTTGCTCTTTAAACGTTACAATGACATTCTATCCTTTTCAGGTTTGCCTCTATGGCGTCCGAGGGAGATGAAGTGCACCCTGTCTTAACAATGGATGTTCATGATGAATTCGGCCGGGACGCAACCGTGCAGGGCATCAGACAAGGCCAGCCAACAATGCTCATCATAGAGATGACGGAAGACAAGAGCGTGTACCACTCCATCAGGCCAGAAGTTTGCATTGCCTCAAACCGGCCAGAATTGTCCAACCCGGCTACATCCTCCCTTCTGCTGCTTTATGAAGGGTATGCATTTAGTTCGGATAAATTCTGAATGTTTGGGGGTGGAGCAAGGCAGATAATATGGATTTGATAGCATATGACTGAACAACCCAGTTGATACCTTTTCCACATTACCTGTTACACCTTCCTAAGATGTTAGAAGTTACGGATAGCTTCGATTTACATGATTTGGGATTTGGTAAAAAGTAACATACCAACTACAGAAAAAAGTTTGTTCAGGAAACTCTTCTCTTTCAGTTGCCCAGTCGTGGACTCCTACCTGAACGCGAAGAACACGTTCTATCCCGATCCAGCTGATGCAGAGGTATCGAGGACTGGTTACTTCCCAATGTTTCAATTAGAGAATACGCAATTTATGTTCTTTCACTGTGCCGTCAAGGTTTGCAGGAATGACGAAGACTGTGACCCGGTAAGTTGTTTTGCTTTGTCGAGGTTATAGTTTTGGCTTCCATGACCCTTTTCGCCTCCAGTTGCATTCTCATTGCAGTCTGCAGTTATAAGAGTTTGAGATCCGAAACTTATAGCAAAACCTGTACGTATACTTGTACTATAGTTTTTGCCAAATACGTCATCAAATTTTGGTCTGATTTTTTTCTCCATCAGAAGCTGTGCATTATCGCGTTTCTGAACGCGGAGACTACAAATACAACGCAAGTAGATTTTGAGGGAAATGAAACGAACTGCCACCAAAAAAACGTTTCTTTTGTTTATTCCATTCCGATTCAAAATCATTCAAAATCATTCACATCACTGTTTAGATCGGCGAAACTGGATTATGTGCATGGCTTGTATGTCATGTATGGTGAAGGTGTATCTTCTGTGTTTGGCATTGGACCGTGAAATGCTCAGTCGCGGGTTCAGCCTTACTACAAAACAGACATATTGCCTTTAACGGGCAAGATCGTCAAGCAGTACACCAATTCGTTTCAGATTTTTTCCGGTCTACCACCATCAACTGCATAAGCCTGGTCAGTCATCAACCAACCTCGAATCCCGGGGGTCAAATCGCAACTGCTTATCGACCCCTGGAAACGCCTAAAAATAAAAGCTTTGTGATAAGTTAATGACAATTGACAAATCGATGACGTCACTCGATATCACTCATTTAATCCTTGGCACATATGGAAAGTAAGATTTTGCTTCTGAATACATGTATCATATGAACATTAACCGAAGCCTCCTATGAATTCTCGCTTTTGATCCTGCTCATATATTACTGTGATTAAAAATACAAATTTCCACAATGCGGCAAATAAGCAATAAATTGCATTAAAATATTTTATACGACACTAGTATATCAATAACAAATACTAGTTTTTACCATTTGTTGCATGATTGTGAATTAGCTGTAACAAAAACGTGTCGTCAGGATTAAATGACAGCAACGTGGATTTGTTTATATGGTGGTACTAGTTTTAACACGTGGCAAAACCTTATATTGAAAGTAGCGTCAAAGAATTTATTTTTGTATGTTTCGTGTCTGGTGTCTTTATTTATGTCTTGTGTTCTCAATTTAAAACTCATTTTGTGTTTGTCGTGCAGAAACAGTAGTAAGACATAACGACCAAGTAGACGGGTCTGATGTCCGACATACTACGTCACCCCCAGATTCTGGAGGTGACGTAGGGGGGGGGGGGGTTACCAGAGGCTACGAAGCAGCCATCTTGAATTGCTAATCAAGTAGTCCCCAGATGGAGAGGTTGGTCTTCAACGGAGACGGCCATTTGCCAAAATATCGCGCGTTTGTATGACGAGCTGTAAATTGGTCACAAGGCACTGGTGGAATCGAATCAGCATTCATGTTACATTATTGTTATGAATACACTTTCTATACATTCCAACTTTCTATACATTCCAACGTAACGTACACGGATGACTATAAGTAGACAAGTTTTGCTACAAGTTGCGTATCTCATAGTCTCCATTAAGTCACGAGGACGCTTTACAGACGTGCTCCTCCGAAAACCAACGGCAATGACACTTGCCGTGCTGTGCAGATGGAATCCCCAACACGGTCGTAGCCAGGTTTCTAAGTTACATACGTCGGTGTGGCGATTTAAGAAAATATATTATGACTGTTTGGATTGTGGATGAAGGGTCGCAGTTTCAAAATTAGCAATTGCCTGGATGATAATAAAAGTTTAATTTTCGAATCGATCAATCCGAATGTACATTGGTATTGCGTGTCATGAGGTATCGCGTCGGATACAGAACCGAGTGAAAGCTTTAAAATGTTTGAAATAATGCATTGCAGGTTGACTGTTCCGGTAGAATTAAAAGAGCCATTGCATCATTGGAAGGCGACGTTATCCTGCAGCGTGAAGTACGGGAACTGCAATCGGGGTCGACTAGATTGGAGGCTCTTAACACTGGACCCGTGCAGATTATTGCAGATTCGAAATCCAGCGGAAGTCTTTCCGAGAAAACTGAGAAATCTGATAGTAAGTAAAATCATTGCGAGTTGTGCAGTCTGTGCGACAATTGCTGCAACTATCAATTTAAACACCAGACAACCGCTTACTTTACAGAGCTATGAGATCTGGATGTAGTGTTGGAGCCGAGCGGATCAGATGATTAATTTAAACTCCAATTCAACATTCAAACCTCTCGCTGGTACGTTTTTGAATGTGTTTTTTTCCTCGTAACATCTCCCAGCGGAAATGGCCTGCTCGGCATTTGGTTTCTGTTCACTGACCAATACCAGGAACAGAAATACCTTTTTATTCCACAATCGGGAGACTGACAATCTGACCAGTGCTTATAGCGGTTTTCGTGCCACATAACATGATAAGCATGTATGGGAATGCGTCATTTTGATTTGGTCCCCCTGATATTGAGCGGATTGAGGGATGTAATCGCCAAAATGTGGAGGTGATAATACGACACCTAACCTTAGTAAGGAAATTGGCATGGGCATCACGTGAATTTATTTAAGCTTCGTTCACATTTTCCTAATATATCTTTCATCAGCTTCTAAAGCTGCGTTCACACTTGTTTCGCATTCATGCCGACTTCCCTATTCCAAAATACCGAAACCGATTTCACTGACACCTAACCTTAGTAAGGAAATTGGCATGGGCATCACGTGAATTTATTTAAGCTTCGTTCACATTTTCCTAATATATCTTTCATCAGCTTCTAAAGCTGCGTTCACACTTGTTTCGCATTCATGCCGACTTCCCTATTCCAAAATACCGAAACCGATTTCACTGTATCGGTTCGGGTCACACT
The DNA here is from genome assembly GCF_910592395.1 of Lineus longissimus. Taxonomy (NCBI): domain Eukaryota; kingdom Metazoa; phylum Nemertea; class Pilidiophora; order Heteronemertea; family Lineidae; genus Lineus; species Lineus longissimus. The sequence continues at coordinate 14,941,486 of NC_088315.1, forward strand.
GCACTTGAAACCGACATCGATGCGAAACAAACCGCGTCACACTCAATCCGCAATAGACATACGCCACCTATACGTTAGATAAGAAAACTGCCCTGCAGGGTGAAGGTCATTCATTCACCTGATCGTAAACTGGCGTGTTGTGGTGCACACCAGTCAGTTGGCCCTCAACATCCTCATCACGCCAGATCTGCAGGAGCAGCAGCCTCTCTGGAATACCCCAAGTTTCACCTCTCGCCGCCATTACACCAAAATAAGTGGTAGAAATGACAAAATATTCAACACGTTTTCTCCATACGCTAAAACGGAAATAGAGGTGACATTAGCTACTGCGCCTGCGCGGCTTGATAAGTCATCCACCTTGTTGCGGAATAAACTAATAAAGAGGTCACACTGCAATTATATTGCGGCGTAGCTGTATCGCTTTGGTTGTAGCGCATCGATGTCGATACAAATCACCGGTTTCGCTAGAGCGATATAAAGGTAATTTATACCGAATCAAGTGACGCACCGAAGTGGAATAGCGCCTTATTCCGGTTTCGATTCGGTATAAACCCCTAGTGAGAACGCGGCTTAATATATCTTTCATCAGCTTCTATACGTTTTCTTAATACCCGCTGTGATCAATCAGAATGCTTGACCACACTCTTCCAGAATAACATCGTAATTCGTGAGCGTTTCGAATATCGTTGGCTGCTCAATTGTGACCCGTCACAGCAAAACCAGGCGCATGCCGCTCTGAGCTAGGCAGGTTGAGACGGATTGTTTGTTCATTTCTCCATTGTCTGCCTTTTGTGAAATATGAGCACATCAATTTCTTCCAATATCTCCTGGCGTCATTTATGCTCGTCTTCTGTGCGACATGCGCCTGGTTTTGCAGCCAAAATTCTAAGAATGCCGACAAAATATCATCAAAATCGAACGAGTAATAATGAAGATAGAGCTGTTTTTCAACAGCGCGGCCACTGCCAACATGCTTTTGGCAGTGAAACCCCTAAATTTAACAAAGTTCAATGGCTCCGTCTTCATTTTTACTCGTTCGATTTTAATGATTTTTTGTCGGTATAAGAATTTTGTGTACATCGTTCTAGCGAAAAATATTTCAAAAGTTATAAAATAAAGTTTTTTGTAAGGGTTTCTTAATTGGCTGATTACATAATGAGACTCATGCATTCGCATTCCTGCCATAAAGTATTTATAGAAAACAAGATTTCAGATAATATCCTGAAAACCGCATTGCAATTGGTGCTAGTTTGTACAACACCTTCATTCAATATCTCACATGTTCCATTTTCTATTCCAGCTGCCCTACCTCGCAAATATCTTTTTCTGATCAGCATTGGCGGAGTAGCCATGATTCTCGTGATAGCAGTTGCCGCTGCAATTTTAGTCACGATGAGATCACGCAGGCGGAGGAGAGCCCCAAGGAAATTAATCCCAGAATCTGCAGTATCGGTCATGCGCTACGAAACCCATATGTAAAGTTCGTTCTGGCTCTTTACATTTCTAACGCCGTCCGGACTGAGACTGCGTAGAATGCCCAATCAACCTAGAGTTCTATGCAAGGCAAGAAACTTCAGAATAGATCGAGGACGATGTTTACATGAGGATTTATAATTTTGTTAAAAAGTTGTTTGCTCGAATTCGCCATTATTATAAAACTACCGGTCTGTTTTAATGATTAGAAGTAACTTGTTTTGTTCGTTATTCAATGTTGTGTACCGGTCATTCAATGTTGTGTACCGATCATTTGAGTTTTTTTTACTGCTGTTTAACTTGTTTTAATTATTCAGTGTTCAGTGTTAATTGTGCTGCGAGTTGGCTATTTGGCCAAAAATACTCGGCTCCGAAAAACCAATTGATTTCGCGACAGTTCAGATTTAGTTCTTTTTTATACATGTAACGTATTGTATGTTTATAATGTATTTTATGTTTATTTGTAATGTATCGTTCCTTTTCCATGTTCTCTAACTACATTTTTATTATTTGGCTGTTTTTGCGACACCTAATCTTTGCTGGTTAAATAAACGCTACCAAACCTATCATCGTATTCGGATTTTTGTATGTACGTCTACTTGACTGTTGGATACAGCTACAATGCTTGTGCTAATTTGGACTTCTCCAAATTGTACTGTTCAGGGCAAGGCAAACCAGGCTGCAGTTTGATATTTTTCTTCTTGTTGCACTGCACAAGATGTTGCCGGGTTATGAACAAGAGATGTTTGCCTCATTAGAACCATAGAATCTCGAGCCCTTACTAAGCACCTCGACAAAAGTAGGTTCCCCTTAATGTTTGATATTCACAGCAATGCTATGAAAATTTCGGGATATGACTACTTGGTCTTGGCTCATTCGTTGGCCTGTTGCGCCTGGATGAACGGCAGTTCAATGCCAAACGAGGTTTTCTCCCCAGGCAATTGGAGACCAAGTTCGGTTGCATTCGAGCATATAGGACTAACTAAAACGTCTAGTATATCGTGGAGTGACTGATGTGACTTCTGGAAGACTTGTCAGTTTTCCAGTGAGAAAACTCTCCACAGATATGGCCATCACATAATCCAATGGCCATCACCTAATCCAACGCATGCCCAACAGGTGATTGGAAATCCTGATAAGAAACTGATGATGCACACAGTGAGCGCGTCCACATTGCTGATTAAACCTGGTTTTAGGTAGGTGTTGGTGTAACAGATTTGTAGCAGATATGTTACACTAATTATACATATGAACTGACTTGTTTTACATATGAACTGACTTGTTTTACGTCTGTTTGTGTTGGTGTTAGTGTGACTGATATGTTGAGAAATCTCAACTATCTGTAAACCTCGCATCACAGCTTCATATAATGTACACCCTTCCCCAAATAAAATATTTGGAGAACATTTCAAAGACCCCCCCCCCCCCCCTATGAAAAGAAAATCGTACAATAGCAGTGTCAAGTTAGAGCATTTACGTCGTTAGTCGTTCGATCAATCGTTAACTATTGAACTTTGCTGTACGTGAAGTATCAACGTCAATGCAATGAAAATTGCAGGACATCATGATAACATAATTTGACATAATGGGTAAAAATGACAGCGCCATACCTGTTGCTACGCATGAATGAATCTCAATTTAGAAAAAAAGTGCCGTTTCAAAAATACAAAACTGTTCCACCAAGGTTTCAACACTGAAATTGACTGGCAGTGTTGGTCATGCTTTCAGTTTTGGTTTGACACTCGCTGAAACATGCCACGAATGTTGGAGATGAACAGGGATATTGCCATTGGTCTCCTTCAGGCGAATACTCCAGTGAGGGAAGTTGCCGGAAGAATGACAATAAGTCCGAATGCCATAAGGAAATTGCGTGACAAATTCAACAAGACTGCTTCTGTGAAGGAATTACCCTGGACTAGGAGACCCAAAGTCACTACCCAAGGAATCGATCGCCGTATTAGAATTTCGAGCCTTAGGAACAGATTGGTGACAGCTATCACAATCCGGGACCAGATGTTTCTTGTTAATCGACAAAGGATCAGCTGTCAGACGGTCGGAAGACGACTTTATACTGCTGGACTTCGTGCCCGACGTCTTGTCAAAAAAGCGTTGTTGCTCGTACGTCACAAACAAGCCCGTCTTGCATGGGCCCGGCGTCATGAAAGATGGACCAGAGTGCAGTGGGCCACAGTAATGTTCAGCGATGAAGTTCGAGCCTGCCTTCGTCACATTGATGGGAGGATAATGGTATGGGGTCGCCGTGGAGAGCAACATGCCGAATGCTGCGTGCAGACCTGTCACAGCATTCGGAGGAGAACCGGTCCGAGAACGGAGCCCTGTGGAACACAACACAGTTCAAACCCATCGGACTCGATGCATCGGTAGCAATACGTACACGTTGTGACATGTTTGACAGACAGGCACGTATCCAAGACGGCACAGTCACCTCTACAGCCATTGCTTGGAGACGACGTATGACTATCTCATGATTGACAGTGTGAAAGGCAGCGCTGAGATTAAGGAGTGCTAAAAGTACACATGTCTTCGACCCCAGTGCCCGGACAATGTCGTTATGTACACGCAAAAAAGCGGTTTCGACACTGCGCCTCTCCCTGAAGGCCGACTGATACCTTGTCGGCAACCCATTTGCTTGTATATGTTCCATAAGCTGCTGCGAGACTACCTTTTCCAGGACCATAGACTGGTCTAAAGTTCTTCAACACCTCGGCATTTAAGGATGCCTTCTTGAGAAGTGGCCTAACAATCGCCTCCTTCCACTCATCAGGGAAGATCCCTGATGACAGAGTGTGAGAAGGTTGGATAAAGTTGTTTTAAGGTTATAATTTCAGTTCACCTTAAAGCTAAAATCACACAGCGGTCTGTTCAAAGGAATGACATGATTTTATAAGGTATTGTTACAACTTGGAAGGCAACAACAGTGTTGTTCAAGGGAATAAAGTGATTACTTAAAATGCATGTTTCAAAATTAAAGAGAAACAAATTAGGAGAAACTTTGCCGAAGTGTTTTGGTGACCAAACTAAAGTAAACCACTGGTCGAACTAAACCAACACATTGTATACTTTTTAGCTTGGAATTATTTATGAAACGTGATGAGGTTATCAAGTTGGGCCTTTTCATCCAGAGGGAGGCGATGTTGATTCACTCGCCAAATGATGCAAGATGACGGGGCATATACCAAACTAAACCCCGTATCATGGGACCGCTTCGTAACTCGTATCAGGTGGTAAATGTCACCATCGCCTTAGTAACATGTAACAAACATAGCAATGTATAAAAGCTGGGAGATCCTTTCCCTCAAGGAGAACCCAGAGAGTGAGAGTAGAAGGCTGTATCGATATAGAATTGGAAGGATAAATAAAGAACAGGAATTGGGAATAAGAAGTCGTTATTCCTTGAAGTCCCCCAAGACGGAGCCTGACCACAACTGGTGGAGTACAACCTGGGTGGAGATCATCAATAAATGATTACACGATCCCGTGCCAAAATGGATACAAGAACAGATTGAAGGAGAGCTCCACAAGATTGCCCAAGAGATAAAGGCGCAACAAGCACAAAAAGACAAACGCTTAACAGATGCCCAGGATTGTGCCAAATGGGCACAGGGAGCCATGGAGAAAGTAAAGGAGAAGATGCCGTCCACAGCTAACTACGAGAAGCAGCCTGATGAATTGGAGAAACTCCGAAAGGGATTAACCAAAAACAATGAGGAAGTCTGTCACGACTGTATTGAAGCAGACGGCAGAGCAGGAAAAGGTGATGCGACCAATGTGGGCCTGCCTTCTGTTGTTGCTGATGCTGTATCTTGGTGATGCCACGGAGCACAATATATTGCGTGTTCACTATGGGGTCATGTGCCAATCCATTGGCAGTACGGCTTTGACGGATAGCTATTGGACGCACAGTTATAAATTACTTGTCATTCGATGATTTGGATTATCGCATGCGGAAACCGGATTGTGGTGATGGCAGATATGGTTACTGCTCTGTCATCGCAAAGACTATTCAAACAATTCGGGAGGAACGAGAGACTACAGTCAAACGGATTAGGCACATGCAACAACTGGTAAAGGAATTACTACCGCCACCAGTACGGACTACAGATGAAGCGAACACCAGCCGCAGGAGAAAACGGGGCTGATAAACATCATCCGGGATACGTCCTTACCCACCCTAAGGCGAATTATTATTATCAGGTCAGAAATGTTGTCTTCGCACAAACGGCTTCCTATATTTTAATTACCATTCAACTTCCAATTGAAAAAAATCGCTCACATTTTCTGTTATACTCTGTGATATCCTTGCCGGTGGCTATGAATGGTACGGTGACCAACTCTACTCAGATCACGGGTATTGACCCGTATTTTGGTATAACTGCTGATAAGGAGCACTATGTCTCCATTTCTCAACAAACTTTTCAATCGAGTGTGGGTGAAGGAATCCTTGTTTGTGCCGCCAAGATGGCCATAGTACCTCGTTCCCAAAAGTCATGCCTGGCAGCCAAAGTACTCTCTACTATACAACAGTAGAGCATTTCACTGTTGTCGATATCGCATTAAACAGTGAACATTCTACTGTGTGTTTGCTTTTGCGCACATTCTCTGCGCAACGAAGAATACCATTGAATATTATATAAATATTGCATGTCATTTTATCATACCTCATACTTTAAACCAAACCTTGAAGAAATCGGCCCAGCAGGTTTTGCACAGCGACCCAAACCACTGTCAAAGTGATTTTTAATCGGCGGATACGCAAATCATGTATGGAGCCAAGACGTGTACATTATGTACTGTAGACAGTGTGTGTTTACATTAGCAGACGATGTTTGTTTGAAGCGAGTCCAGGCCCAACTTGAATCCCTTGTACTTTCTGTTCGTGGATGTAACAGTCCCACCCAATGCAACCTACCTACTTTGTGGGTGTAATTCAAAACCCTGACAGTATCACTGTGCAACTTCCTGGCTTAAAACGCCGTAAATATGCTGTTTTTTATCGCCGATTTCGTCGAAATCTTAATGGCCGCCATTTGCAATATCGCGTCATCGATGACGTCAGCCGTGGAATAATGCCGTGGAATAGTCAAAATTATCGCATGGCACGTGGTCGTGAATGACGCGACGTGATTGGCTCACATACTAATGAGGTATGATAATCTGGAATATTGTTGAATGACCACGTGTTTTTAATTTGTTCTATATATAGTTTTTGACTGTAGCCGAATAGACAATTTGAACTTGAAATTTTGACTCTTTTATTTCATTTTAGCAGTGAGGATGGGCGGCTACAGGCGGTATCATTTCCAACAACATGTCACAATAAGATACCTTTTTCCCCTATGTGCCAGGAGTATGAGGGGTTGGGGCGGTTAGGTCCTGTCATTCCCAGCCGCCAGTCACAATCTGGTAAATTTTTGTCTCAAGTATGAATTTTGGCAATGATTATGGGTCGGGGTCCTATCATTCCCAGCTGCGAGTCACAATCTGGTAACTTTCTGTCTCACGTATAAAATTTGGCAGTGATCATGGGTCGGGGTCCTATCATTCACAGCCACGAGTCACAATCTGGTAACTTTTGTCTCACATATAAAGTTTGGCAGTGATCATGGGTCGGGGTCCTATCATTCACAGCCACAAGTCACAATCTGGTAACTTTTTGTCTCACATATAAAGTTTGGCAGTGATCAGGGGTCAGGGTCCTATCATTCACAGCCACGAGTCACAATCTGGTAACTTTTTGCTCACATATAAAGTTTGGCAGTGATCATGGGTCGGGGTCCTATCATTAACAGCCACGAGCCACAATCTGGTAACTTTTTGTCTCACATATGAAGTTTGGCAGTGATCATGGTTCAGGGTCCTATCATTCCCAGCCACGAGTCACCATCTGGTAACTTTTTGTCTCACGTATCAAGTTTGGCAGTGATCATGGGTCGGGGTCCTATCATTCACAGCCACGAGTCACATTCTGGTAACTTTTTGTCTCACATATAAAGTTTGGCAGTGGTCATGGGTCGGGGTCCCATCATTCCCAGCCGTAAGTCACAATCAGGTAACTTTTTGTCTCACATATAAAGTTTGGCAGTGATCAGGGGTCAGGGTCCTATCATTCACAGCCACGAGTCACAATCTGGTAACTTTTTGTCTCACGTATGAAATTTGGCAGTGATCATGGGTCGGGGTCCTATCATTCACAGCCACGAGTCACAATCTGGTAACTTTTTGTCTCACATATAAAGTTTGGCAGTGATCATGGGTCGGGGTCCTATCATTCACAGCCACAAGTCACAATCTGGTAACTTTTTGTCTCACATATAAAGATTGGCAGTGGTCATGGGTCGGGGTCCCATCATTCCCAGCCGTAAGTCACACTCAGGTAACTTTTTGTCTCACATATAAAGTTTGGCAGTGATCAGGGGTCAGGGTCCTATCATTCACAGCCACGAGTCACAATCTGGTAACTTTTTGCTCACATATAAAGTTTGGCAGTGATCATGGGTCGGGGTCCTATCGTTCCCAGCCACGAGTCACAATCTGGTAACTTTTTGCCTCACGTATGAAGTTTGGCAGTGATCATGGGTCGGGGTTCTATCATTAACAGCCACGAGTCACAATCTGGTAACTTTTTGTCTCACATATGAAGTTTGGCAGTGATCATGGTTCAGGGTCCTATCATTCCCAGCCACGAGTCACCATCTGGTAACTTTTCGTCTCACGTATGAAGTATTGCAGTGATCATTGGTCGGGGTCCTATCATTCACAGCCACGAGTCACATTCTGGTAACTTTTTGTCTGACATATAAAGTTTGGCAGTGGTCATGGGTCGGGGTCCCATCATTCCCAGCCGTAAGTCACAATCAGGTAACTTTTTGTCTCACATATAAAGTTTGGCAGTGATCAGGGGTCAGGGTCCTATCATTCACAGCCACGAGTCACAATCTGGTAACTTTTTGTCTCACATATAAAGTTTGGTAGTGATCATGGGTCGGGGTCCTATCATTCACAGCCACGAGTCACAATCTGGTAACTTTTTGCCTCACGTATGAAGTTTGGCAGTGATCATGGGTCGGGGTTCTATCATTAACAGCCACGAGTCACAATCTGGTAACTTTTTGTCTCACATATGAAGTTTGGCAGTGATCATGGTTCAGGGTCCTATCATTCCCAGCCACGAGTCACCATCTGGTAACTTTTTGTCTCACGTATGAAGTTTGGCAGTGATCATGGGTCGGGGTCCTATCATTCACAGCCACGAGTCACATTCTGGTAACTTTTTGTCTCACATATAAAGTTTGGCAGTGGTCATGGGTCGGGGTCCCATCATTCCCAGCCGTAAGTCACAATCAGGTAACTTTTTGTCTCACATATAAAGTTTGGCAGTGATCAGGGGTCAGGGTCCTATCATTCACAGCCACGTGTCACAATCTGGTAACTTTTTGTCTCACATATAAAGTTTGGCAGTGATCATGGGTCGGGGTCCTATCATTCACAGCCACAAGTCACAATCTGGTAACTTTTTGTCTCACATATTAAGATTGGCAGTGGTCATGGGTCGGGGTCCCATCATTCCCAGCCGTGAGTCACACTCAGGTAACTTTTTGTCTCACATATAAAGTTTGGCAGTGATCAGGGGTCAGGGTCCTATCATTCACAGCCACGAGTCACAATCTGGTAACTTTTTGTCTCACATATAAAGTCTGGCAGTGATCATGGGTCGGGGTCCTATCGTTCCCAGCCACGAGTCACAATCTGGTACCTTTTTGCCTCACGTATGAAGTTTGGCAGTGATCATGGGTCGGGGTCCTATCATTAACAGCCACGAGTCACAATCTGGTAACTTTTTGTCTCACGTATGAAGTTTGGCAGTGATCATGGGTCGGGGTCCTATCATTCACAGCCACGAGTCACAATCTGGTAACTTTTTGTCTCACATATGAAGTTTGGCAGTGATCATGGTTCAGGGTCCTATCATTCCCAGCCACGAGTCACCATCTGGTAACTTTTTGTCTCACGTATGAAGTTTGGCAGTGATCATGGGTCGGGGTCCTATCATTCACAGCCACGAGTCACATTCTGGTAACTTTTTGTCTCACATATAAAGTTTGGCAGTGGTCATGGGTCGGGGTCCCATCATTCCCAGCCGTAAGTCACAATCAGGTAACTTTTTGTCTCACATATAAAGTTTGGCAGTGATCAGGGGTCAGGGTCCTATCATTCACAGCCACGAGTCACAATCTGGTAACTTTTTGTCTCACGTATGAAATTTCGCAGTGATCATGGGTCGGGGTCCTATCATTCACAGCCACGAGTCACAATCTGGTAACTTTTTGTCTCACATATAAAGTTTGGCAGTGATCATGGGTCGGGGTCCTATCATTCACAGCCACAAGTCACAATCTGGTAACTTTTTGTCTCACATATAAAGATTGGCAGTGGTCATGGGTCGGGGTCCCATCATTCCCAGCCGTAAGTCACAATCAGGTAACTTTTTGTCTCACATATAAAGTTTGGCAGTGATCAGGGGTCAGGGTCCTATCATTCACAGCCACGAGTCACAATCTGGTAACTTTTTGCTCACATATAAAGTTTGGCAGTGATCATGGGTCGGGGTCCTATCGTTCCCAGCCACGAGTCACAATCTGGTAACTTTTTGCCTCACGTATGAAGTTTGGCAGTGATCATGGGTCGGGGTTCTATCATTAACAGCCACGAGTCACAATCTGGTAACTTTTTGTCTCACATATGAAGTTTGGCAGTGATCATGGTTCAGGGTCCTATCATTCCCAGCCACGAGTCACCATCTGGTAACTTTTTGTCTCACGTATGAAGTTTGGCAGTGATCATGGGTCGGGGTCCTATCATTCACAGCCACGAGTCACATTCTGGTAACTTTTTGTCTCACATATAAAGTTTGGCAGTGGTCATGGGTCGGGGTCCCATCATTCCCAGCCGTAAGTCACAATCAGGTAACTTTTTGTCTCACATATAAAGTTTGGCAGTGATCAGGGGTCAGGGTCCTATCATTCACAGCCACGAGTCACAATCTGGTAACTTTTTGTCTCACGTATGAAATTTGGCAGTGATCATGGGTCGGGGTCCTATCATTCACAGCCACGAGTCACAATCTGGTAACTTTTTGTCTCACATATAAAGTTTGGCAGTGATCATGGGTCGGGGTCCTATCATTCACAGCCACAAGTCACAATCTGGTAACTTTTTGTCTCACATATAAAGATTGGCAGTGGTCATGGGTCGGGGTCCCATCATTCCCAGCCGTAAGTCACAATCAGGTAACTTTTTGTCTCACATATAAAGTTTGGCAGTGATCAGGGGTCAGGGTCCTATCATTCACAGCCACGAGTCACAATCTGGTAACTTTTTGCTCACATATAAAGTTTGGCAGTGATCATGGGTCGGGGTCCTATCGTTCCCAGCCACGAGTCACAATCTGGTACCTTTTTGCCTCACGTATGAAGTTTGGCAGTGATCATGGGTCGGGGTCCTATCATTAACAGCCACGAGTCACAATCTGGTAACTTTTTGTCTCACGTATGAAGTTTGGCAGTGATCATGGGTCGGGGTCCTATCATTCACAGCCACGAGTCACAATCTGGTAACTTTTTGTCTCACATATGAAGTTTGGCAGTGATCATGGTTCAGGGTCCTATCATTCCCAGCCACGAGTCACCATCTGGTAACTTTTTGTCTCACGTATGAAGTTTGGCAGTGATCATGGGTCGGGGTCCTATCATTCACAGCCACGAGTCACATTCTGGTAACTTTTTGTCTCACATATAAAGTTTGGCAGTGGTCATGGGTCGGGGTCCCATCATTCCCAGCCGTAAGTCACAATCAGGTAACTTTTTGTCTCACATATAAAGTTTGGCAGTGATCAGGGGTCAGGGTCCTATCATTCACAGCCACGAGTCACAATCTGGTAACTTTTTGTCTCACGTATGAAATTTGGCAGTGATCATGGGTCGGGGTCCTATCATTCACAGCCACGAGTCACAATCTGGTAACTTTTTGTCTCACATATAAAGTTTTGCAGTGATCATGGGTCGGGGTCCTATCATTCACAGCCACAAGTCACAATCTGGTAACTTTTTGTCTCACATATAAAGATTGGCAGTGGTCATGGGTCGGGGTCCCATCATTCCCAGCCGTAAGTCACAATCAGGTAACTTTTTGTCTCACATATAAAGTTTGGCAGTGATCAGGGGTCAGGGTCCTATCATTCACAGCCACGAGTCACAATCTGGTAACTTTTTGCTCACATATAAAGTTTGGCAGTGATCATGGGTCGGGGTCCTATCGTTCCCAGCCACGAGTCACAATCTGGTAACTTTTTGCCTCACGTATGAAGTTTGGCAGTGATCATGGGTCGGGGTTCTATCATTAACAGCCACGAGTCACAATCTGGTAACTTTTTGTCTCACATATGAAGTTTGGCAGTGATCATGGTTCAGGGTCCTATCATTCCCAGCCACGAGTCACCATCTGGTAACTTTTTGTCTCACGTATGAAGTTTGGCAGTGATCATGGGTCGGGGTCCTATCATTCACAGCCACGAGTCACATTCTGGTAACTTTTTGTCTCACATATAAAGTTTGGCAGTGGTCATGGGTCGGGGTCCCATCATTCCCAGCCGTAAGTCACAATCAGGTAACTTTTTGTCTCACATATAAAGTTTGGCAGTGATCAGGGGTCAGGGTCCTATCATTCACAGCCACGAGTCACAATCTGGTAACTTTTTGTCTCACGTATGAAATTTGGCAGTGATCATGGGTCGGGGTCCTATCATTCACAGCCACGAGTCACAATCTGGTAACTTTTTGTCTCACATATAAAGTTTGGCAGTGATCATGGGTCGGGGTCCTATCATTCACAGCCACAAGTCACAATCTGGTAACTTTTTGTCTCACATATAAAGATTGGCAGTGGTCATGGGTCGGGGTCCCATCATTCCCAGCCGTAAGTCACAATCAGGTAACTTTTTGTCTCACATATAAAGTTTGGCAGTGATCAGGGGTCAGGGTCCTATCATTCACAGCCACGAGTCACAATCTGGTAACTTTTTGCTCACATATAAAGTTTGGCAGTGATCATGGGTCGGGGTCCTATCGTTCCCAGCCACGAGTCACAATCTGGTAACTTTTTGCCTCACGTATGAAGTTTGGCAGTGATCATGGGTCGGGGTTCTATCATTAACAGCCACGAGTCACAATCTGGTAACTTTTTGTCTCACGTATGAAGTTTGGTAGTGATCATGGGTCGGGGTTCTATCATTCACAGCCACGAGTCACAATCTGGTAACTTTTTGTCTCACATATGAAGTTTGGCAGTGATCATGGTTCAGGGTCCTATCATTCCCAGCCACGAGTCACCATCTGGTAACTTTTTGTCTCACGTATGAAGTTTGGCAGTGATCATGGGTCGGGGTCCTATCATTCACAGCCACGAGTCACAATCTGGTAACTTTTTGTCTCACATATAAAGTTTGGCAGTGGTCATGGGTCGGGGTCCCATCATTCCCAGCCGTAAGTCACAATCAGGTAACTTTTTGTCTCATATATAAAGTTTGGCAGTGATCAGGGGTCAGGGTCCTATCATTCACAGCCACGAGTCACAATCTGGTAACTTTTTGTCTCACGTATGGGCCCACTCATTGTAAGTTCAAGAAGCGGATAATAGATGGCGAAAGCATCTGGCCAACTGTGAACTGTCCACTGTGTAAGCGGAAAATGGAGACAGTGAAGAGTTCACTGTTTTGTGCGGAGCATGCTCTGTGGCAGCACTGTTTTTCGGTTACGATGATGAAATAATGAAATTGTGTCAGATTGTTTATCAACCACGGGCTCTTGCAAATGTTTTTCATGCCCTAGGTGACAATTCATATTTCGCCAGCAGTATTGATGAATATTGGGAAGTTGAGTGTGAAGGTAAGTCTGTTTTTCGCACCCGGTCCTGCAGAACATTTATTGTCGTTCCTCAGTGCGGTTGTGCCCTGAAATCATCATCCAACTTTCTGCCACCACAGTTAACTAATTGCAATGCATCTATTAATGGATTGGTCACATACAATACCATTAATGCTCCGGTGTATATGTTACTATCCGGGGCCTTGCAGCTCAAACCGCTTGATACTAGGCATATTTACAATGGCCAGGTTCATATAAAGCTCCCTGGTATTGACTTGCATGAGGGTAACTGGAGTAACATCATGACACTGCAGAAGGATTGCGCTCGTGATTTTCGTGCTATTGCAGCATCTATCGCGACTAAGACAAAGATGTATGACTCTACGGCTGACTGGGTGGATGATAACTTCAGTGGCAAAGGTTTCCTGTCTTCCCCCATATTCCCACCGGTGATATTATTTGTCAGTTTGGTCCAATTTGGGATCGTCATATACCTATGCGTATGAGTAAGGAAGTTAGCTCTTTTGGTTCTGATGACGCGTGTTCCACAGGTTGCGTCATCGTCCCTTCACTGGGAAGTGGTCAACAAAACTATTACAATGGATTTGACAGGCCAGGCGAAAGTACTAGGCAATTCTGATATCAAGGTTGAAAATGGATGGAATTGGAATGATGTTCTCCCTACGATGATTCTGGTATTATTAGTGTATTATGGGGTGCGATGTTTCCTTTGTGATGGTTTGGCAGTTGTTAACGTTCTGACCCGAAGGTTGGGTTTTCGAACCATTGATAATACTGTACGTATGTTGTTATCTATCAAATCTGGTTCGAGGTGTTTCACTATTCCACTGGGACGTCTTCCGTTCCTTTATTATAATGAAGCGCAACAAATGGCACAGTTGACAGTTGTCACGCTTCGGTACACGCGCGGATTTGTTCACGTTCTTGTGGCTTACAAGGAGTCATGCTTGACGGCTCATCTTTGCGATAAATTTTGGATGCTTGCCTTTCAAAATCATGAGGCTCGTATCCTTGCTTCTCTCCCGCCAACTGATCTCACGTATCAGATCGTTTTCCAGATAGCGGGGGTTATGCAGGCCGTCAGCATCATTCCGGAGGTTGATCAAATCAGACCTGCCTCTCCCACGGACGGGCCGCGGGACAGGTCCCCGGCTCCGGCCTACACGCCACTAATGTCACCTTGACCATGTAGACAAGTCGAGTTGCCGAACTACTGGTTGATTAATCCGAATTCTGCAGGGATTAATTACGCGTCGGCCAGTAGGTGCATCTCTATATGTCTGCCATTCGCATTCAACCATATGATAAAAACAAACACAAAACACAAAATTCACTTTTGAACAAATTTAAGATTTCACGGTCGCAATGCGGTTGGGGAACTGATACAGATGCACATGAACTCTGCTCGCGTCAAATGGGCAACAGTTTTGTGGTTCCACCTAAGCTGTTATCGACATCATGGTTGAGAGACTGTCGAGCCAGTACAAATAAACGACAGGCCACCCCACACGGACTCCCCCTAGTAGTAGTAGAACGGTTGTTCTCTGTGTGATTGAAACAAAACAAACAACAAAACAAAACAAATCAAACGAGTGTGGCGTGTATATAGTGATGTATTTGCGAACCAGATACTGACGGCTGCCCCGTTTAGGATATTATTGAGTGGATTAGTCTTGTCTAAATCACATATTTTGGGTTTTCTGTTGCTGGTCAAAATGGAAGCCAAAGTGTGTAGAGCCAAATATTTTATAAACTTTAGTCTCTTATCTCATATGATCGTCATTATGGTTAGTTATTATTTGCATTGTACACGTATTTTCATGGGGGTGGTTGTCCATTTTGCAGTGTTCAGACAAATGTCAAGGGGAGGTTTGATTCATGTGTCTATCAACAGCGTTGACACATTCTTTAGGAACTATTCTGTGGTGCACATCATGACATGAATCCTCAAGTCAGGCTGTAAATTGTAGAGTTTGGTGTTGTTTGAACTAAATTTTGTATTATTATATTGCATGTAGTGATGTGCTCAGAAAGGTAGCTGGTCAAAACGTTTCAGCTGGCGCGTTCTTTTAGATCCTATCTATATACATGTACATGTATAGCTATTGTTCTGCAAGTGGCATCACAAATGACAGTTATGGACAGTTTTTGTTTGCTCTTGTTCCTTCCAGTGATCTTGGGCCCGGCGCCTTGGACCTAAAATCATATAGGAACGGGTTGGTGCCAATCGGTCGTTAGGTTAAGAGTGACACTAATGAGAGTTTCATATATTTGTGTTATTGATGACAGCTAATTGAAATATACTTGCATTAAGTCTTGATTTGCCAAACATGAGTGGATGGTTTTCAGCGAATGTCGAACTTGTAATCCTCAGACCACCATGGTTCAAACTCAACGTGACATTGTTATCCTACGGCTATCTTTTATTTATATTTGTTATCCTCACGTTCACAGCTTTTATGTGTGTAATCCTCCGCTTGCTATCTTCGTGTATTATTCCATGAGAAGGGCAGGTATCCATTATATGATATTTACACATAAACCACATAAACCACTACACACATTTTATTAACACCTACTTACACACATATAATACAGGTCTATTCGGGGCGGAGTTCATGCGAATTTCGACATGCACACCAGCTCCAGGACCCCATAGCTGAAATGCCGTCCATAAGGTCTGGGATGTTTCGATTTCATCCTAATATACACCCAGCACTCTTTCGTAAACCTGTAAGTGCCTTTTGAAATGTGTGTATAATAGTATGCGAATATGTCCGCATCCCCCATGTCCTCCCCTTCCCTCTCGGTGTCCAGCCGCAGAAGTCCGCTGGCTATTAGGCATTGGAGAAATTCTTTTGTTTCCTCAGCGGTGCTGATGGTAGTGGGAAGCCGGCCGTCCTTACCGACGGTTGAGTTCACTATCGACGCCGTCAGCACGCGTCTGGCCGTTTCTGTGCTGACCACAGCAAACTCTGGCGCGGGCAGCATGTGCAATATGCGCACCCTCTGTGGGTCAGTTTTGGCCTGCTCCCGCATTAAACCCTCCAGGTAGGAGACACACGTCACCATTTTCGTCTGTGGGCCTTCGGATAACTGAGCGTCCAATAGCTATCCGTCAAAGCCGTACTGCCAATGGATTGGCACATGACCCCATAGGGAACACGCAATATATTGTGCTCCGTGGCATCACCAAGAGACAGCATCAGCAACAACAGAAGGCAGGCCCACATTGGTCGCATCACCTTTTCCTGCTCTACCGTCTGCTTCAATACATTCATGCCAGACTTCCTCATTGTTTTTGGTTAATCCCTTTCGGAGTTTCTCCAATTCATCAGGCTGCTTCTCGTAGTTAGCTGTGGACGGCATCTTCTCCTTTACTTTCTCCATGGCTCCCTGTGCCCATTTGGCACAATCCTGGGCATCTGTTAAGCGTTTGTCTTTTTGTGCTTGTTGCGCCTTTATCTCTTGGGCAATCTTGTGGAGCTCTCCATCAATCTGTTCTTGTATCCATTTTGGCACGGGATCGTGTAATCATTTATTGATGATCTCTACCCAGGTTGTACTCCACCAGTTGTGGTCAGGCTCCGTCTTGGGTGACTTCAAGGAATAACGACTTCTTATTCCCAATTCCTGTTCTTTATTTATCCTTCAAATTCTATATCGATACAGCCTTCTACTCTCACTCTCTGGGTTCTCCTTGAGGGAAAGGATCTCCCAGCTTTTATACATTGCTATGTTTGTCACATGTTACTAAGGCGATGGTGACATTTACCACCTGATACGAGTGACGAAGCGGTCCCATGATACGGGGTTTAGTTTGGTGTATGCCCCGTCATCTTGCATCATTTGGCGTGTGAATCAACATCGCCTCCCTCTGGATGAAAAGGCCCAACTTAATAACTTCACGTTTCATAAATAATTCCAAGCTAAAAAGTATACAATGTGTTGGTTTAGTTCGACCAGTGGTTTACTTTAGTTTGGTCACCACAACACTTCGGCCAAGTTTCTCTTAAATTGTTTATCTTTAATTTGGAAACATGCATTTTAAGTAATCACTTTATTCCCTTGAACAACACTGTTGTTGACTTCCATGTTCTAACACATACCTTAAAAAATCATTTCATTCCTTTGAACAGACCGCTGTGTGATTTTAGCTTTAAGGTGAACTGAAATTATAACCTTAAAACAACTTTATCCAACCTTCTCACAAGAGAAAGGTTGATGATCTTGAGAATGATTAGCAGCAGAGTGGTTAGGGAGTGTTTGACCAATTAAGTGTCATTGCATGGATAGGCCATGCAAAAAGTGATAACCTGGTGGTTCACCGATTTCAATGAAATTTGGTGGACAGGTACACTTGACCAACTTATGAAAGAATGTAGGATATGAGAAAAAACTATTTGTTATTTATCGAGTAAACTAACAATTTGTAAATTTCGGGGTCGACGAGGTTATCTTCAAAGGATTTTCAATCGGTTATTACAATTGGTCCTCAACAAATACGACAAATGCTGCAATATTGCCCCTTTGAAACAAGCTTTCCCATCATATGGCCTGCTTAATTCCAGAAAACCAATAATATATATCCTGAAATTCTGGAGATAGGGGCCAAAGTATAGCCCTTCCACCCTCAACACGGCCTTTGTGTCGGCAACTTCAAAGGCGAAAATCTCAACTGCCACAGGGATTTGGGTAATAAAACTTTGTGGATGTATGGCCACTTACACCATCTTTCATAATCAGCAATCAAAACTTCGTGCGCTAGTGTAGTCTTTGAATAACAGTCGTCGATAACCATCATGATTTACATGATTTTTCACGTCTGGACTGCTTTTCCCTATTACACCGGTTACACCTAAAACATGGAATGCAGTCTTCAAATGTTGAATACTTAGCAGGAGGGCTCTGAACACCTATTGAAACATCTTTTCTAATCCATGCATCCCAGAGAGGCCAATTTGCATGGTTGTAGGGGGAGTTGCTTGTACTTGGCTCCTTGCACAAGTCCATTCCAGGCTGTTCATGACAGTAAAATACAAATAGCAAGGCAATGTTCATCTGAGAACCTCTTCTATTGGGTTGTTGGGACGGCTTAGAGAATGAGTTACAGTAGGCCCCTACCATCAACAGGCCTTTGCACATGTACTCTCAACCATCATGTGAATATAACCGCATATTCCTCTCATTATGCCGCCATGTTCTCCAGGAGGATACCGCTAGAATTAAGGAAGAAATGAACAACAAGGTCAATAGTAGAGAGAAGCAGTCATGTGTTTCTCAGATTTTTATTATATGTAGAACTAAGAGTAATATTCAGACTATTATGATCATTACACAGTGAACCCCGATGATTGGTTATCTTGGTCAAGGCAAATGCACACTTAGTAATAGACCACTCAACTTTAGTCCTGTAATATGCCATTGAGTTTTGATTCAAAGCACATACTGAACAACAAAACAGACATACTAGTCCTTAGTAATACAAAACCTCATTGGCCTCTATTTTAAAACAGGGAGACATACTAGTCACACTAAGTCCTGTAATACATGTACATTATGTATCATTACATTACAAATCAACCTGTTCAATCACCTGAGCTCGCAGTCTTGATCTTGTCATTATGCTGTCAGCAAGTTGATGCTGGGCATCGGAATGGCTGTCAACTCTATCTCTGCTCAAATGACCACATTTCTGTTGGCAAGCAAGCCGGGAGAAATAGCTTGAGACCTGCTGTGTTGTTAACCACTCATCTTGTGGAAAGCGGCCCTTTATCTTCTTGGCTGAAAGTAAACAGCAGAGAGAATATCATACACTGGTATGCTATAATGTCGTCTTATGAAAAACAATGACTGGGTAGGCTAGGACTAGGAGTAGCCTTACGGTAGGCCTACCTGCTGTTGTTGATGCCGCACTTTTTCCGCCTCCACCGCCTCCTTGTGGCCTGAATCGCAGTCTTTACAAATTGCTGCAATGTAAAAGATCAAGATGTCAAGAACTACCCTAGGCTAGACTGATGCGATAAATAGAACTGGAAAGGCCTCCGACCCTACTAAAAATATCTAAGTGGTGACTGAAGGGTGTTCTAGGGTATTCTATGGTGTTATGTGCTGGGCCAAAGGGTGTCCTGTAGTGGACCAGATTGCTCGTGTGGTGCACAAAGGCTGTCCTGTGGTGCACATAATCCCACATGGAGTGTGCTGTGGTGGACTGTGTGGTATACAAAGGCTGCCATGTTGTGTCCAGAGTTAAATGTTATGAGGGATATTTTGAAGGGTGTTCTGTGTGCTGCATCTAGGTTGTTCTGTGGGCTGTACACAGGGACATTTTCGTGATATCCAATCCATCGGATATAAGACTAGGCCTACTGTTATATCTGACGTATATCCAAAATGCTGTATATCCATTGGACATCCTGGGACCCGATATCCATTTGATATATGACTGAATGTACAATATATCCATGGCATTGGATGTTCAGATTAACATGATTAACTTATATCCATTCTATATCCAAGTTGGATGTCTATCTGATGTCGAACGGATTGGAAAACAATAGGTTTTTTTAATAGTATTATGATCATGTGTCAAACTTGTCCTGTAATTGTACTTATACACTGTGTCCTGTAGGGCCTACTTCTCTTTTATGTCCACTTCATTCTATTCACCGATGTATTTTGTTTTATAAGGATGAATAAAGTTTCGTAATTCGTAATTCGATGTCAAATCGATATAGGGCTGATTATATCCAATTGAGGTAGGGGGCCTACATCACTGAATATTGACCACCTCATAACACCCTTTAGACTTAGAAAAATTTAACTGAATATTGACCACCACAGGAACACCTCAGAACACCCTTTGGACTTAGAAAAATTTCACCAACTACTGACCACCACTTTTTGTTAATTATTTTAGAGTTCCTCATGACCTTGGCCTAACTGAATTTAACATTTTTATCTAGTTGTTATTTTAAACTTTGACCTGTTGACTTTGCTGCCGGTGTGACGACGGACGGTAAAATAAGGGGGGACCTTTTCAATTTTCAGGAATGCCTTTATTGGGGGACATGCTGTAGTACAGATGGCGGGTTGTGAGGGAGTCGCGCGGTTGTTAGGGACGCCTCCGGGGAGTCTGGGATAGTATCGCGTTTTCTTCGTCTGCCATATTGCGTTTCCAATAAAAAGAGGTCTGGGGAAATTCGCCGCTTTAAGTTACTATTTTCTCCTCTATAATTTTCAGGTAAGCATCCAGAAGTATTAAGGTAGCAGGAAGGGTTGGGCGTTTGTGGTTTCTGAGTCTGAGGGGGTTGGTGTCTGTTGACTGTGCTTTAAGAGAGACTAGGCATGGCGCCAGTCTCTCTTAAAGCACAGTCAACAGGCATTTGGTCTCAGTATTTGGGTTTTGATTGCCATGACTGTACCCCTGTAAAAGTCAGAGGAGGAGAAGTTTGGAATGATGAAAGCATTGAAGAAGAAGAAATGTTATTATTGAGGAAAGCAAAATTTATTATGAGACTAGAAGGCAGTGTCCTGACTTGATTATTTTGAAAATGGCGGTCTGAACACATTAAAAGGTGGAACATGGCATTTTATCGACTTTGAAGTGTTCCGCAGTTAAAGGGAGACTATAGGCAGCAGCTAGGTAGGCAAGATAAAGTCATACAAATTTGCCAATAGGGGTCAGTCATATCTCTAGGCATGGCGCCAGTCTCTCTTAAAGCACAGTCAACAGGCATTTGGTCTTAGTATTTGGGTAAGTACAGAATCAAGGCAGCTCAGAGAGCAATGATTGAACGATGCTGTGGACAAGTCCAACAATACTGCATCAGTCACGACCAACTTCTCATCAGAAAGCGTCCCCACCAGCATATTCAATGTTCAGTTCCAACCTGTACCAGTCCAATGCACGCCTGTCATGGTCAGCAGTGGTCAGCTTAGCGCGATATGGAACATTCTTCCGAAACTCAAGCGAGGGAAGTCTGCTCATTAGCCTATCTCGCGCACTGCTCCTTCTTGTCAAACATCGTAGTGAAATCGTGGTACAGTGGGGCGTCCTCGAGGATTGCAGCTGGTCGGACAGATGTGAGGTGGAATGTGGGCGGCTGCACTTCTTCGTTGATGTGCGATGGCAGATAGCACAGTTGTTGCGTTGCATGACAGCTGAAAGTGAATGTGATATCATAGAACTGAGGCGTATGCAATGAGACTATAGGTGAAGTAGAAGCAAGGAGTGAAATGGGCCATCTTCCAGTGACTATAATATACAGAGTAAGGGCACTGGGTGTTGTTAGATTCAGCATTGAATGTTTTCCTCGTACAAGCGTGAATAGTGTGGACATACAGTGAGAGGTGAGAGACCCCTATTGACTACTTCTTGTAACTTTATCTTGGATATTATATTAGTATTGAACTTCTAGCCATGGAATATGAAGAAATACGACAATCAAGATGTACAGACCGGGGGAGCTGGCTGTACGTACCCATAAGTCTTTGCGGTAGTCTCGCGCGTACCGGATATAACCTATCAAGCTTTTCTCCTTCAGAGAAATACTGCGTTGCGCTCAACATGCATTAGTCTGGTGGACACGAGGTTGGCCTTAAACTTGCTTGAAATCGAAAATTTGGACAACACACGTGTACTACAGCGCAAACGGCAGCATTCTGACATATAGAAACATGTGGTCTGATTCTATTTTTACTTGTCATTTAGTGATCACGCGTCCAACCTCGTATGCAGGGTAATGTGGCTTTCTCATTGGTCGAACGTTAATTTTGTTCACAGCCTTATAAGGCACTTGAGCGCAACGCAGTATTTCTCTGAAGGAGAAAAGCCTGATGGGTTATATCCGGTACGCGCGAGACTACCGCAAAGACTTATGGGTACGTACAGCCAGCTCCCCCGGTCTGTACATCTTGATTGTAGTAATTGAAGTTGTAGGCATGGAATATGAAAAATTATTCAACGGCAGGGTTTCCTCCAGAGGGGGGGCAAGGGGGGCAGTTGCCCCCCCTAAATTGTCCAAAAACAGGCAAAATTTGTTGTTTTGACCAGGATTTTCTGCAAAATTATGGTTTTGCCCCCCCTTGAATTTATTTCTGGCAGAAACACTGAACGGTGAAAGACATTATTCCATGAGGCTTTGCCGTGATCGCAAAGGACGCGACGCGATTGGTTCACATGCTAATGAGGTATGATAATGATAATTACCTCTATAATGCTACTTGGATAGCGACTGTGTCGTTCATTGCAACAGTGGTCTATGTCAATGTGTGCCTGCAATGTCAATGAAGTATGATGAGGTGATGACGATAGTGCAATTATTAAATATTGGCAAGAGATCATACTACAACATAGGTCTTGTTTTTGACAGATGACTGTGCGACATTCCCATTGGGTCTTGTGAGAGTCAGCGCTGCATGTATTCCTTGTACAAGCTTGAATAGTTGTGACGGACTTTGAGGGGTGAGAGACCCCTATCGGCTACTTCGTCTAACTTTATCTTGCCTACCTAGCTGCTAGCAATAGTGCCCCTTTATCAAGAGTGAAACCCACTGTGCGGGGCTTAGAAATTACCTTTATAATCCTAGTTGGATAACCACTGTGTAGATGATTTGAAGAGTGCTCTGTGGATGTGTGCCTGTAATGTCAATGAAAGTATCATGAGGTGATGACGATAGTGGAATGACGAAATATTGGAAAGAGATCTATTCCTAGAAGAACATATGTCCTGTTTTGACTAGGTGGTGCATTTTTTAAAATCAGCAGTGAGCACTGCGTGTAACATGGTGGAGGCAGCGGAGATAATAACTGTGTCGAAAGTATTGTTATAGGGCCTTCCCTAGGCCCATGGGGTTAAATTTACAATCCACGATTGAAAAGACGTAGTTTGATCGCATTCAACTATAAATCCATTGAACAGTTGTGTTCCTTTAGTCAACCGATGACCTTTTGTTGGGCCATGATCGGGGATTGTAAACTGTAAATGTATTATGGACTGGGAGACGGGGGAAACACAAGTGAAATAGACCAAAACAAGTGATTTTGGGGCTTTGGTTTAGACGCATGCCCCACATGCGCCATGCGGGATTATACGGTTCATGTGAACTTGTTGACATCTACATGATCTAGTGCTGTTATTGGTCATGTCATGGTACATGGTAGGCCTAATCATCATGGCTATATGTTTCAGGAAAAGCTCGGAGTAAAATGAACTGCATAATGATGTTGTTCATGTTTACCATGTTTACTAGGGAGCTCTTAAGCGACCTTTATGGTTAAGGGTCGAATGTGTGTGTGTATACCGTCAACGAAAAAAACTTGACCCGCTTGACCGGAACCAGAAAACCTCTGCAACCAGGTGACATTTTTGCACGCGAATCGTATACGCTAATGCACAGCAATTTACCTGGGGAGAGATTTTCTTTTTCCAAACAATTCAGCGGGACGCTACGATGTTTACGCAGAGAAGCCGCTGTTCGGTTGAAGATTTCGTCAAAACAGGGCCGAATCAAAGTGTAACGATATCCTGGGGCGAATCGAAATGCATTAAACAACAAGCTGCATCGCTGCCAGAGATTATTTTTCTCTTTCCGCGACGAAATCGTGCTTTGAACTGGCAAAATTCCGCAAAAGATTTTCCGTCTGCTAACTTTTCCGTAGTTTCAAGCGCACCAAAATGATCGGTCCGGGCTGCCCGTTTCGACGACAATTTCGTCAATATCATGGGGTGTGACAATATGTCAACGGTCTGGTTCCATTAATAATGCAATAATCTTGAAAGTACATTGGTCTCAATGTCTATTTCCCCGTTTCCATGTCAAAATCCTACCGTGAAACCTGAAACCACTCGTCCACAACACTGGCCATTTTAATTTTCCGTAGAAAGCGCATGCGCACTTAACTCAAACGCACGCGCTACCCTCAGGTCTCACAAGCCGGTGCGGAGGCCAGGCCTACCTGCCTCCAAAAATGACGCGACGTCATTTCATGCATACCCCTGTTCTAGCGGCTGTAGACTTGGCAGTACGTTACTCTCACACAAACCAATACATTTCTGAATAGCATGTCTCTTGTATTGTAGAATACATCTGACCAAGTTTGACCAAGTGATCAGGTGTTAATCTTGAAGTTATAAGGCATAGAGGTGAAATTTTTTCAAATTTGCGTTATACAGGGTGTCTCATGCATTGTGCTACATCAGTCTATGCATGACTGTATGTCTAGGCGACGTTGGTCTTTTTGAATTAGAATA
This sequence comes from Lineus longissimus, assembly GCF_910592395.1. Classification (NCBI taxonomy): domain Eukaryota; kingdom Metazoa; phylum Nemertea; class Pilidiophora; order Heteronemertea; family Lineidae; genus Lineus; species Lineus longissimus. The sequence goes on from NC_088315.1 coordinate 14,966,174, forward strand.
TAAATCTTAATTACACTTGGGTCTTGGGATCATTATGCTTATCTCCGGGCAAAAATACCTATCCTTCTCCTGTTGTGTTTAGTTTCCCACATTCTCCCCACTTATTTTCTATACTGCGACAGCGTCTATTGGATCAACTGCCATGATGGCATCATCCTAACTATATCCCCCCTCTCCCTCCCACCAACTACTCGCCATCAATCATTGACATTGTGTGCTAGCCAACTGCTTCTTCGGTAAACTGCCATGATGGCATCATCCTAACTATATAACCCCCCCCCCCACCGAGTCTTCTCGCTCACCATCCCTATTAACGAAGAGCTCCCTATCAAGGCCTGAGCCTTCCTCATATTAGTACATAGCCATAGGGTATGCACTGGCCAGTGCACTTTCTGCACGTCGTCATGGTCATGTACGTGATACCTTGCATATTTTGTTTTTTGAATGCACATGCTTTTTGGGCAAAATCACTTGTACCAACACTAATGAATAATGTCTTCTTATCCCTATGACTCCATACACAGTGAGGGCATTGTCCCATTCCCATCAAATGGTAACTTATTGTACCGTATTAGGGTGGAAGTTGGGGAGCAAATACCTACCGTTGCACGCCTGTCAAAATCAGCAGTGATGAGCTTAGCGCGATATGGAACATTCTTCAGAAACTCAAGCGAGGGAAGTCTGCTCATTAGCATATCTCGCGCACTGCTCCTTCTTGTCAAACATCGTAGTGAAATCGTAATGGAAAACGTCTGGCTTTGCGCCAGACGTTGAGACTAATAAGTGAAGAACTAATAGGTAAAGAACTTCTACTTGCGCGAGACTGCTCTGATAAAATTATCATTGCAGAGACTACGGTGACGTACACATATATTTTTTACAATCAAAAATGCCCTCAAAAGACGACATGGAATGATTATTTTATTGATATTTCCTACTATATACCTTCAAATTATCACTTTATACAAATAGATCGGCGTTAGGTCGCATGCTTTTCTTTCCTGGTGACACTATAAAGCAAAATAGTTGCAACCCCGTAAATGCGCTATAAGTCCAATAATAAGTGACGGTGACCCGTTATAAATGTTTCGCCAGCTTCGCTTTTTTGCCGCTACGCGGCGCGTTGGGCCCTTGCGTCAAGCCCTGCTCAATAACGATGCATGAATGCATGTAGTATGCACTGGTACATATCTTTTTGTAGTAAACTTGACTTGTAGCGAGAAAGTAAACTTTAAAACCTGGCAGATCTGAAAGCATGCATTCGAATTTCGCGCACTGTTGACTTGTGCAGTGCTATGAGGTTTGACACAGATGGGTCGATTTGCGTGGCAATAGTTGTGTACTAAGGTTGTTCATTTAAGGGTATGGACCATCTAGATTACAGATCCGATGTGTTTGTGTGCAATGAGTAGAGAATTAGGGTATTTTTGAAGCAGAAATCGCCACAGGTGCTTGCTCAGCAAGTTCACGGTTTTTGCCGATAGATGGCAGTAGTGCATTGACCAAAGGCCAGAACATGCTTTGCTGAGAGAAATCTCTCAAGATGTGTGCCGTAAATATGTTAATAATTGGTTTGTTTTAAATAATTTGGTCAATCCAGAGATTCTCGGGAAGCAGTTCAGTATTGATACTGGGTGTCAACTGCTAGTGGTTTTAAAGGCAAAGAGTGAAAGACCACCTGCAGTTGGCCCCACCCCAGCAATATTTGTGGCTCTTGACGTTATGAATCTTTTGTGTGACTGTAGATGAGTCACAGGGATATACATTTCGTGTTGGGTAGAATATTGCACAAGAATATTGATTTGTACAATTTGAGTTTTGACAGGGTTTTGGTTGGATTGACCCCCTGTGGTCAAGACAGTCCTGAATAAGTTGGTAATTTTAACCCTAGTTCTAGATACTAAGCCGATGTATTGTTTTGTGTTGTACATGTACTATTTTTAGTATTTGTCATGTTCCTCTGTGAGGTCTGCCATATTGCGTTTCCAATAAAAGAGGTCTGGGGAAATTCGACGCTTTAAGTTACTATTTTCTCCTCTATCTATAATTTTCAGGCTCTATACAAGTTACAACCCCATTTCCCGGGCGTTACACCGGCGGGAGCGGGAGCAGCCAGTGTCGTCTGCCATCTTTGTTCATGTCAGTGTTTTGGATTTCTGTTCATGATTTTGATTAAAAATGAAGACTTTCGCTGTGTTTTATTTTACGGAGACCCACGAAATAGACATAGGTCTATCCAGTTGGACCACTGATGATGTTGACGAGAAATGTTTTCAGCTGGGAGTTACTGATGTGTCAGTGAAGTGTCCAGATGAAAAAGACTATGCACACTGGATTGAGCATTATGAATCACCACCATCAAAAAAGAATAAGCAACCGGCACCAGAGGTAGATCCAGAACAGATGGTTGGGCCTTTTGTTGCACGAGTTCTGCGATTCGGAGGTAGGCCATAGTTCGGAGTACACTCTCTTTACTTTTCGCACTGGTCAAGTGTGCATCATGTGGACCATCATGCACATAGGCCTACAGATGTTGCACTCGCAAATGCACTGGCCACTGCAGTGCAACATGTGCAAGTGTTAGCATGGTAAGTGCATGTGCAATCCAAAGCACTTGCAAGCCAGGCCATGCAACCTCTTTACCCAGGGGTCATTCAATATAATTTACCGTAAGTAAAAAACACTCTTTTTTCCTAAATAATTTAATTAGCCAACAACAGAATTCCTAAAAAAATGGTTGAAAAACCTCCTAATTATTCTCCTAAAAATTGCTTGGAAGTGGCTTGACAGCATGCAGAAGTCTCAGCTCATGTAATGTACCAACTGTAGGCCTAACAGTAATCTTAAAGTATCTTTTTCAGATACTTACGATGAGCTAAAGCCAGTACGACAACGGGCAATAGATAAAAGTAGCCGCATAAAAAAATTACAGGACTTGACTAACGATTTGGGTAAAGAACTAGAGCCATTGGGACGTGGACATCGTGAAAGAAGACCACCTAAGAGAAATCATTCATCGTCAAGTGAATCTGATGATGAACCGCCCTCAAGCAGGCAAAAAAGCGTCTTGCTTTGGAGAGAAAGGTTTGTAGGCTATTAGGAAATGAATAAAAAATAACCTGTTGATCATTAATGCGCGCATGTGATTTTCCCGTCGCATGGAGATTTTAAAATTTTGTTCAGAATGTTGTTTTTCAAGCTTTTAATTTAAGCCAAGCCATTATTGTAGTCATTGCAAGTGGTAGGCCACCGCCCTCCCTACACTATTATGTACTGCTCATGCCAGGCTTCCTGAGTGAAAATTGCCTGGTGAAATACATTTTCTTCCAGGAACAATCAAAGAAAGAGTTGGCCGCCGACAAATTGGCGGCATCTTCAATTGTTAAAGAACTTGTTCTACAAAAGGCAAGTTCTTTCAATCTTGATTAGGGCATGAAAATGCAATGGAATGAGGACCTCTAATTAAGCTATTCTGCTAGGACACCCCGCTTAAGTACTGCTCACAGGAGGAAAGACAATACGTAATTCAGAAAAATAATAAATGCAAATTTCTAATGCAATTCCAGTTGTTTCTGACCGAAAAAAACCCTGACTTCCTTTCATCCAAATTAAGCCAAATCTGTGGTTTTCTGTGTCCGACTCAAATCTGAAGACAAAGGGACAATATTCTCAAGCTTAACAATAAAACATGCACACACAACAGAGTTTTCAACCCTGTACACGAAATTATGATAATTCTGTGCACAATGCTGCATTTTAGCATTCTTCTGTTTGGAAAAAATTGTTGCTGCTCCAGTCGGGTTTCCCATGGTTTCACTCCTGGAGGAAGATTTTCTGGTAACCACTGGGTCTGGGCAAATTTATCCCTAAAAGTAAAATGTGCCAGTGGGCTGTTTGTTGGTCAGTCATGTCAGTTATTCAAATGAATGTAATGTTCTTTTCTTTCCAGAAACAGTATACCACATCAAAGCACAGCAAATCTGTGAGTAAAGTAACATTTTGGAATTGTACATGTATAGTGATGCTAGCTAAAAGAAAGGATATTACCAAAAATAAAATAAGGCTGGCTTATATATTTTTGATATTACTCATCTCCGACACAAAACATGTCTCCATAAGTAAAAGTTGGACAGAGTCTCATTGTGCCCACTTCGTCCATCCTGTGAATTCAGGTCATTTCACTCCACACAGCGGTGCGAGATGAGGAGTGCATTATGGAGGCGCTGTGTATAGAAGATCAGTCACTTCAGTGGCGGATCCAGGGGGTGGCGCCTTGGGCACGCGCCATCCCTTTTCATGGCTTAGCAACCATTTCATAAAAGAATCCTTTTCAATAAATGTCTGGGGAAATCTTCTCAAATCAATGTATGCTAATTCACAAATCGGCCTATAAGGACAGCCAGGGGAACAACAGCAAAATTCTCATGAAAGTCTTTCCTTCCAATTGGAGCTGAGAGGTTAAAATATATCATCAGATGTCAGGAAATCGCATCTAAGGGCCTCTGAAATCCAAATTTTCCTGGGGGAAACCCCCCAGCAGACCCCCCCCCGCCAGGGCTTTGGGCCTACGACCCTCGCTTCCTTTCACCCTCCTTCGGCGGATGGCGCCAGCTTTTTTCCAAAATCCAGATTCCTGGATCCGCCAGGAAGATGAAGATGTTCAACTCGCCAAGTCCCTGTTCACCACTAATGCATTATTAACTCAATCACCATTGATTTAATTTCAGTCATTCCAATCCTCCGACTCTGAGTCGGAACTAGATGCGGCAGAGCGGAGGGTCAACGCATATAGACAACGAATGAAAGAGATGAAAAAAGAGATGGGTGAATTGGAGAGAGAGAATGTTAATCTGAGGGCTGCGTTGACCCTCTCCGATGGTAATCATTACTTACTTTCTGGGGTTTTGGCTCACCTGTGAAGAATCAAAGAATGATTCAAAGAAAGATTTGCTGACTTACCTACAACGAGCAACATTTTAACAAAGAAAGTGAGAGAAAGCAAATGAATGAATTGCATCCTTTTTATCCATTTTTCGGCTCTGCCAAAATGCCTCAAGGAGGTCAAAGTTCTGACCGAAAAACTAAGCGGAAGCCTTAAAAACATAGTCACACCAGTAAAGCCAAGCACAACTACAGGTGAAGTTGTAAAGCAGAAAAAACAGGTGAGTGGCATGTGATATCGCCTTTCCCAAGTTAGCAATACAGGATTTCGAGGCTTCTTCGCAAGTACTGTATATGAAATATTTGGAGCGAGTACTCAAATACTCCATATCAGATGAATCAGTATTCAAAAGCAAATTTAGAACACTACACGTCACATAGAATAGAATCTTTGTGCAAAATTGACCCCTACAGTCGATATTTCCACATCGATTTTATGTGCAGCGGAAATACGCTGTGTTAGGTAATTGGCTATCGAGAACAATTACGACAAGGGCTCAAAACAACTTCTTCCTGCATACTCTCTGTAAGAGCTGTGTGATTCCTGAGCGGAGCTGTAGTACTATGATGAATCCATTCAAAACTGAACTTGTTGGTGGTAGGTGGTTGGGGACCATCTCAGAATAATGAGAAGCCAAAAAACTAAATTTTTAGTTTGGGGGGGAGGGGGTCATCGATCCAAAGACCAAAATTTTGTTTCTTTGGTCACCTTGGGGCTTCACCATACACAATGTTGAAGCCAGAAAACCCACAATCTTTTGTCTTTTGAAGGGGGGGGGGGGGGGGTCACAGAGAAACTAAAAAATTTAGTTTTTTGGGCTTCACGTTTATTTGGAGATGGTCCCTTGCCAAATATTTTTTATGCCTTGTTTCGCGTGCATTTCATTACAGATTCTTTTTCAGAAGTCGGAAAAAATATATAAAATCCTGTTATTTTATGCAGCTGTCTACTTTATCTCTTTCTTTCAGGCCGCCCTGGATGATGATAATGATCAGTACCAATTCCTATCGCCGAAGAAGCTGAAATTAGCCAACCATTCAAGCGCGAGAAAGCTAACAAATGACCTAATTCTATCGGCATTTGGCAGGGATGGCCTGCAAAAGAGGTCGTTCAGGGGTGGCACCTATAATGCAAACAAATCAGGTACCACAAATCCATCCCTGGATCAGGACAAGGTCAATGCTATTCAAGGTATTACAATTTGAAAATTCTAGTTACCTGTTAAGCCAAGTGTAACCCGGAAAATATTTGCAGCTGGTTATTTTTTGCGGATTTTCAAAAACTATTAAAAACAGTCGACGATATCAGTAGACGTAGAAGTGCCATTCGCGTTGGCGACATTGTGTCCTGAAGGGCCAGATGTTTTCACTTTTAAGTAACGGTCGTTGACTACTCCAAGCTATACACTATACCCACTATAAACTGGTAGGAATGCACATCTTCGATTATTGCTTTCAGAATACGTCAAAAAGCGTTATCCGGAAATGAAAAATACTGACTTCAACACTTGGTGAAACACAAAGGTGAAGAATTCCCAAGAGGCAACAATGGAAGCAAAACAAAAGCGCCTCGAGAAACGCAAGGAACAAGCCAAAGAGAACTTGGGTACATGTGTGCTGGCAGCAGCATTGGTTGAAACGGGTACTGCTGAAGGTAAATAAAACCCTAATTATTAGTCTTGTGTTGACACATCGACAATTACAATGGTCAGATCATAAGATGATTTATGCAGCATTACCCCTATCTCCCTCAATACATCTCCCGTTGGCAATGTAAAATCTGCATAAAACCTGCACCACCACAAATTCCCCTAAGATACCAGAATTCCCTTCAGTTCAGATGACGTGCATTAACACTATCTGAGGTGAGCACATGGTCGTGGACCATTTCATAAATGAATTACTGTTGGATCACTCCCCTTAACTGCTGGTGAGATCTAGTTAATCAATCACTCCTGTTCAGATTTCTCCCAAAACGCCCTGATAATGAAGAAAGGTTGACCAGAAATAGTTCGTACAACTGATTTTGTAACGATATTTACCGAGCTACTTTGTGCGCGTATGCATCGGACTGATTTACAAAATGACGTTTTGCGTGCATTCGTGAAGTGGTTCAAGATGGTGGAGAGCCAACTATGCTAGGGATTATTGTCGACGACCTCAATCCAGGACCGTAAGAGCAACAATTTTTAGGGCCAAGGTTGACATACACATGGCAATTCTCCTTGATAAGCCTACCACTAATCAATGTGTCTATTATCTGCAGATAAATCAGACTCGGAGGAGGAAGACACAAATGTGGGAAAAGATGTGCGGAGTGATGTGTCACAGCCACAGGACTGAATACTGGTCTGAAATTGAAAACAAAAAATAGGGAGTAGACATGGCAAAAGGACTCGATGTTTGGACGATTAAATACTGAAAAAGACAGATATTACTAGTATTCTATGCAGTAGAGCAGAAGAATATTTGTCGATCTAGCATTTGATAAGTTGATATCGGGCGACGACAACAACGGCAGTCCTAAAGAAGCCATTAGGCTATGGACAATGGTGACTCTGTACATATTTCTCAGTAAAACGGAACTTGATCTAGTGAAGATACTGTTCGATTTTATATATTCTTGTTGCAATATCAGGTTTTTATTGTTATTATTTTTTTTTTATCAGGTTTTTATTGTTATTATTTTTTTTATCAGGTTTTTATTGTTATTATTTATTTTTTATATCTTATTTGAATTTATTGAATAAAAGTTCAAGATACAAGTTCATATGATCCATTGTTGTTGTTATCAGAATGGTCAGGTCAAAAGGACACATGGTCAAACCTGGTCATAATGATTCTCAAGGGACCTGATCTTTCATCACCACTTAATTAGGGAGGTATCAGCCAGCTTTTCATTGTGAATCATTAAAATCTGGTTTGACTGCAGGCAAGCAGTTGTGCAGTGTACTCCAGCCTGGCAGTACCACAGAAAGCACCTCAGGATCACCCATCAAGACAGCCTTTAAGAGATACCACACAAAACATCATTCAGCACCACACAGGGGCTGTGTGTGGTTCTTTAATTTAGGAGCCCATAAACACCCCATAAAACACCTCAGAGACATCCCTTGGATCTGTTAGGTGTTTCAGGAGCAGCTGTGTTGTGATTGTGGGCTAAAGTGTCCAATAAGAACCCATAAACACCTCAGAGTATCTCACAGATTTGTGGGGTATTTCGTTTCAAAAGAACCCACAGACCACTTCATGAACACCACATAAACATCCTTCAACTTGTCTGAGGTTTTCTGTGGTGTTTCAGAGGTGTTTTGAAGGGTGTTTTCTGAGGTGTTTTAGCGATTATTTTTAGTAGGGGAGACCTAGGCCTACATGTATGTAGTATCAGTCACGCTAAGTTTGATTGTTGAAATGAAATAATCAGAGATGGGAGCCAACCTACCTGATCCAATTGGCAGCAAAACATTCCAAATCTGGTTTATCTCCTTCGAGACCAGCGCTGGAATGGCACGGTCTTTACATGGCACGCGTTTCGAAGATACCGAATGGAGGGGGTGCTGGCATTTACGGGATGGCTTCCAGTCAAGGCCCAGTTTATATCGGTGGGTAGGGCAGATTGTCAAGTCCTGGTCGACATCACCAAACAAACCTGCACGCAGGGCGATCAGCTCCCATTCGGCCTTTGGGCCAATGCTACCTTGCACATGTCTGAGAAGGGAAACTTTCAGTCCGAGAAGACGTCTGTGTATATCCTTCTTACACTTCTTCAGAACAACACAACTAGCCTCGCCTGGATAATTCCGTATCAAGCCACATCTCAATGCAGGGAAGATGCCTGAAAACCCGCAGTTAATGGGCTTTGGGCCCTGTTTTTCAGTCATTTCTAACAGAACTGTCAAAACTCTTCATTCATGCACATGCACTTTTTTCTTTCTTTTGCATTTACAAGTAAACTTGTAAAGACCAGTTCCGGAGCTGCCGTACAGGTCTGGTTGAACTATAAAAAACGAGTATAGGGCCTACCCTAAGTAGAAGGGTTGTTGAGGGTGGGTAGGGGGTATCTGGGGGTAAAAATATGTCTTTTGATGACTTTAACTGAGGGAATGACGGCACTTGCTCGTATCACAGGGGTTTATGCCCATTTCCTGTGTAACTGAAAAACCAGGGGTGTTCATGACCCTCAGTAAAAGAAAGGAAAGTACCGCACAAAGTTTTGATTGTTCTAATTGAAAGATTAACACTTCATGTCACTTATGATAAAAGATTATTTTCCCAAACCCTGTAGCAGTTGAGAAAACCCAAAATATGTTCAACTAATTTTTTGGGCCCTAAGGGACAGGGCAACGTTAAGGGCCATGATACCCTTTATCCCAAAATGATATGAAGCCCATTTTTTTTCAGAATCAGGCAAATGACCTATACTTCAAAACCCCTGAAAACAATATGTGGTAAATTAGCTGGGGCAGGTGCAAAAAATTGAGAAATGTGGTCGATTTTTGATTAAAAAATCTCACTTTTTTAAAGGGGAAATGAACAAAACAGAATTTGACCCCTAAAACCGGACCAGTGTGTTTTTTTGCCGAAAGGCTTTACCTGCCCACACCCTACCCTAAGACCAAACTTTGGGGCAAATATAAGCCAGATCCGTGATCCAGTGGGTTATCACCTCCTTTTGGTTTTTGCATGGTCCACTCATGCAATGACACTTAAGTCGGTGCTGGATCAAGACTGCAGTGCCTTGATCACCTTGATCACCTTGATCACCTTGGCAACTTGTTGTTCGTCCACCTCCGTGAACATCGAGAGAGAACTCTGCACGTTGTATTGTTCACTACAGGCCTTATCAATGTCAACTTCGGGAAGTCTTTGTTTGATGGCAGCAAATTTATCAACAAAGTACTGTTAAATCGCTCCGCTAGTTCACCATCATCATCGTGGCTAAGAAGCGGAGATTGCACGTTGCATAACAATAATTTTCCGACAATCTGTGTTGATCTTGACACAGACACCGCAAAAGCAGGGCCAGTGCTGTAGTGTTTAACCTTGGCCTGATCGATCGTACCATCAACAGACCTCGTCTTCCATATATCGCTATGAACGGTAAGCCTGGTCCTTCGATATTGGCACTCCAAACATCGCTCCTTCTGGCGGGCATGAACTACCTCCTGTTCTAAGAATACAGTCTTAGGGCGTAGGACTATGGTCCTCTGTACTGAGAGGGCATGTATATCGACAGCTTAGCTCCTCTCGCTTGGCGACTTGGCAACTTTCCCACTGGAATGCTGATGAGATTGCGAGCGTAAATGCCATTAATACCAGATTCAGAGAATGTTATTTTCACATGAAATGGAGTAGACATACACATGCAATAATCTTTACAACTTAGGCAGATATAGTAGAGATTTACCCTAAATTAGGCTTAGGGCTACACAACACTGCTTTCGTTATTTATTCAGGGCAGCTACACCAATACCAACGTATTAACATATGTGTTCAAGTTATCATCTAGAAATATCTACAAGCAAATCCATACCGAGTGCCATAGAACATGAATTACTCGCTATTGAATCTGACTGAGTTTGTCGACGGCTAGCGCAGTTGTAACCATAGTGGACAGTGCCTTGCTGACACTGTCCGAATCCCCACACTGGTTTTGTTAATTCCAATTCCAAGTTGAAAATCTAATCCCATTTCAAATTCTGTTTTGATTCAATTTCAATTGTGTTTTTTTCCCTTTAATTTTGATATTATCGCAACAATTGGTATTTTTCTATCTGGGATAGTTGATTTGCATGACAAAGTATGTAGACACTTTTGCAATTGTGTTGAAAGGCTCATTTAAATAGACCCCGACTGCATTGCTGACCAGGAGGGGAGTTGGTCACCAGCATGTCTTAAGCGTGCTAAAAAATAACCTTCAAAATGAAGAAATGAGCAGGAACTTCCTAATTAAGGTTGGGGTTCACATTCAGCAAGCACTTGGACAAGCGGCAACCCCAGCCTTAAACATGATGAATATCAACGTAGATGAATATTAATCGACTATGCCTCCGAGCCGCAGGAAAATTGCCTTCCCTCTATACAGGCCTACACACAACATGAACAGAACCATGCATCAGTTGTCCTTAGTTTCAGGTACAGTCCATCCAGAAAGTAAGTGTCCACCGTTCTTTTTAAAAAATCTCAGAGATAAATTGAGATAACTGAACGCGGTTTTCAGCGGAAAATGTTATATTTAGTTGGTCATATATATGTCATATTTGGGCCCAGCTTATCCTGTCTCTTCATTATGTAACAGGAAACTTTAAAAACGTCCAAAAATTAACTTTTTGGAGAGGTGAGCTCATCTTATGGCGAAGCGTCCTTCGTCCGTCGTCGAACGTTAGCAGGGCACGTTTTGTAACTGCTGGAGCTATCGACTTGAAACTTAGTACATATGTTTCCCTGTGTAATTACAGCTGGGAGACTAAATTTCGGTCCCGTCCGATTCCTCATTTGGCCACCAGGTGGCTAGAACCCAATCACCAAAAGTGCTGTATCTCCCGATCATCGCCAATTTTTTTATCAAAGGTTCATGTAATAACGATACATGACATGTCACACCTAATCTAGTAAAAGGGTTACCTCACCAGGCCTGCATCAGCCTTTCGAACCTATGATCCAACTGGATTAAAATTTTGGATTGCCACACAGAAGCAGGAAGTGTTTGCTTAGAAACCCATTGACTGTAATTGCAGGTCACGGAAGAGATTAAAATCATGACATAAAAAATTCGAGGCAAAAATGTGCATTTGTCACTACTGAACATATTCTATGATTGCACATGCCAAACATGATGGTCATAAGCACCATTTATGGGCTTATGTGATTTTTTGGAAAAGGCACATGAACTAAAAATGCGATTTTTTGACCACACGTGTGGTTGCAAAATGGATACGAAAGAAATATAATAGCAAAGATCTTTTTTTTCCTTTTGGCAATCGTCATTTAATCGTACTGTTCACATAACATCATGACACGAAAAATTGTTCTGATTTATTCCATGAAAAAAAATCGCCAAAACTCTCTATCGCTAGAGAAATATGAATAGCAGGATTCCTTTCTGTATTGTCGTAGTCATTCAGATCATGCAGGCGGTGAAAGTGACGTTATTGATTGATTACTTGGTCGCTTCTTTCCGAGTTTCTGAAATGAAATGTAAAACAACGTGTCAGGTGGACTCCTGATGACATGTCCGTGAAGTTACAACAAGCGCAGCTATCAATCAGTCCAAAATTATTTTGATAAGAGAGTGCCGACTATTTGGCAAGCCCGGCTTACCGAAGAGCGGCTTTTTGAATGGAGAACCGAATTCATTAATATTCATAGTTTTCACAAAGATAGTGATTTTGATAAACTCTACACAAGTTACTCTTACAAACGTATCTACATGTCTAGGCTTAACGCGTGCTTTCTGTAGGTTTCGCAGCGACTGATCTATACCGCAAACTGACCTGTTGATTCTGATAAATTCTAAAAGGCCTTAGTCACAGTATATCATTGTTTCTAATACAAAATACATTACGCCTCGTTTTGATCGGAGCGGTCTTGGTATCGTAACCAATGACCGCCTTGCTGCGTGACGTCATCTTCACAAGCAACAATATGGCGGAGTTCCGGACACCAGGCTGGATCATTCTTTGACGAAAACGGAACATATATACCTTTCAAATCGTATTTAATTTGTTTAATTTTGAAACCTTTTAGAATAGAAATTAATACCTCGCTGTCGGTCATTGGTTGTATAATCAAGACCGCTCGGGTAGACCTCAAATTACGACCGCAGAAGCGCCTCGGGTTTTGGACTGCGGTCTTGATTATACAACCAATGACCGCCAGCTCGGTATTAATTCCTTAAATCACGCGCCCTTGCCACTGTCTTGACAGAAATAATATCATTTTCGATGTAACCAGCCTATGCTCGCGGACTGCACTCTCAGCCATGCGATATTTCTTTCGAGCATCTTTCGCAAATCTTTCTCAAAATATTCTCTTCAATGTCATCAGGTGAGGAGAGTATACAGTGTTATCTTCTAAAAATCGGTCTTTCGTGCACTATTCTTGTTTTTGGTGAAGTTTAAATGAATCTTTCGGGAAATTTGTTTGGCCTTCCGATGTCTTGTCTGCCGGATCAGTGCACATAGGGTATCTGATAAAAACACGTTAGATGGTAGACTACACCACACGTGCCTATTTGTGACTCGCTCTACCAAAACTAGGCGCTTGTCGCATCTGAACTCGACAGGTTGATACGGACTTGTTGTTCATTTCCCTATTGTAGACCTTTTGTGAAATCTATTACAAACTGATTTGGTCACATTTCACAAAAGGTCTACAATAGGGAAATGAACAACAAGTCCGTATCAACCTGTCAAGTTCAGATGCGACAAGCGCCTAGTTTTGGTAGAGCGGGTCACATTTGTTGGACCCCACCACATCACGCTCACCTAGATGGCAGACATCGCACATGTCTTGTTGACAGTCCATCTTCTTGAAGCACCAGGGTTTGGTGAGACCATTAGGATTACGGCAGTAGTTGTTGCCTTTCATATTCTCCCTGAAGAAAAGGGCAATTGAGGAAAGTATAACGGCCAGTTTACACATGAAACTTTTTAGGAGAAACCCCTAAACACTACACTGTATATGAAACTTGAGTGACAGGCTATGTAATTTGAAATTGCAACCTAAAAGTTTCTTGAATTAGCATGTGTGAACTGGTCAAGAAACATGAAGAAACATCCTTCTTGAAAACTTTATGCAACTAGGAGAAACATGAAAAACGAACATGCTCGTAAATTCCAGCCAAGTTACTGCAAGTTTTTACAAGTATCGATTTCATTTGGACTCTGTGGCCAATCATAATGTGATAAAAAGTAATGTGGTTTTTACTCCATATCCAAAATGGCTGAAAGTGACAAGTCAGAGTTTAAGTGGACTTTCTGGGAGAAAATATCCTTATGAACAATCTTGAAAAACATGTCTGTCTGTATATAAAAAATACGAGGTGTACATGTCATGAGTACGAGTGGGGCAACCTTTTGCATAAGTTCTTCAAAAGTTGTAGCATTCAGACAGAGGGAGCTCCTGTACTTTGAATTATCTTCAAGAGCCAGTACCCTTAGGAGAGTATGATATGCACCTAATTTCTGCCTCCTGGCAATCCACTGTCTCACCAACTCTCTCTGCATCATATCCCTCCTTTTTGTTTTTTATTCAGTGATAGTATCTGCAGGGTAGCAACCACACAACCTGCTTCTGTCTGGTCCATGTTTGCACTCTTGATTTATGTTTCATTGAAGAAAAAAAATGTGTTTAAAGCGGCCTTAAGATAATGGAACAAACGCTGATTGAGGCTTCAAAACGAGGTAGTGGGCTCAAAATAATTATGCGTTCGGACAGAAACATTTTCGTATTCAGTTTGTTTTAGAGCCTGGCAACCTTCTTGAGTGCGTTGGTTTACTGCGAAGGAAAAGTTTGAAACATTTTGGCGGTGTAGGTGATTGGATGATTTTTAAAAATCTGGACTGCATGAACGGATATGCCTCTAAAGAGAAGATGTCCGCCTGGCAGCGGTGTCCGCAAGGAAAGGTTCTACTGGAATTAATTTTGTTTCTACATCGCAAACTTTTTAATTGGACTATCAGTTGCATGGGACCAGTGTCAACGTTGGACACGTTTCTGCCTGTTATTGTCCATTGACCAGGGACTGGGTGTCTGCCGGACTTGCATTCCTAGTACGAGGAGAACCTCATTCTTTGACCTCCAGGAATGAGTAGCCTGGATTACTTTCAGCTGATGACATTTTTCACTGGAACACCAGTCACAAATGTTTTAAAGTGTCGGACTCTCAATCCAAGGGTCGTTTATTCGAACCCTGGTTTGGTCGTCTGTTTCGCCTAATTCACCGGTCGACCACCCCGTTGGCCACTAGTAACAACTTACTGGAGATTCGTCTCCTCATCGAAGCAAGATGTTGGGACTTCTTCCCACGGGATACAGGGATCATTCTTCTGAGTATAATTCACGTCGCCGGCATAAGTTGCACCATTGTTAGTGACGTTATAACACATGTCGGCAGCTGAAAGAATTAGGAACCATTTTGTTATGAATGATAAGTAAAATAGACCACGATTTTCAAGATGAATGGTGTGCTTGAATGTGCTTCCAACTGTTTTGCCTTGAAATGTGGGTGTAGCAAAAAGTGTAACGATCGAAATTACCACAATTCATATTTCTCAAATTACCCTACAAGATCGAGGATACCCAAAAATCATTTCTCTCGTTCATTTGTTTTTGCTATTTAGCAAAATATGAATAATCTAATACTATGTGTCATTATCATTTCATCTTTTAAACGCCTTTTCAGCTCTTAGCAACCGTTTCAAAAAATAGACATCAAATTGTGAGCATACAGCATTATGCTTGTTTTCACAGTCACGACGACTGTTGTCACGGTTGTGTTTTACTAACTAACATGACCACATTTAGCCGTGGATGGGTTTACGAAACATGATGAACTACTTATGTAGAAATCAAAGACAAATTTCTAACATTAACCCTTGTGGTTCCTCAGTAGCCATAGCCATGGTCGTCCGCCACGTGCCGACTCATGCATAACATTACTAAGACGGCCGAGAAACTGGGAAATACAAGTAGTAGCTAGGCACTGGTCACCTATCGGGACTTTTAGAATCAAACGAATATACCAGAGATGGGCGTTGATTTTTATAAAATTATTTGGCTAAGAAACCTGCCAGCACACTAATGATCAAATTGTGTAATATGTGAATGAAACAGACATCTGATAAAACGATCAATAGTCAGGTCTTTGTCAAATAAAATATTTTTTCTTTTCGTACATACGATAAGCCAAGACGGACTTGCGTGTTGTGTTGAATGTCTTTAAACATGTGAAAGCGAAACTCGCTTGAGGTACTTATCTCAGTTTGTAAAATAAAAATCGGAATAGTACATAAAACATGTGTTTTTAACTCTGATGTAATATTCACTGTGTCTGTGATATTGAATTGGTATGCTTCACTTTGTTATTATCAACTATTATCACCGAGGTTGACTCTATTTTCCAATGATTTGTGACAATGTTCACAGTTGATGACATGAACATCGATTAGAATCGACTAAGAACAAGAAGCTGATTGGTTGAAGCCAAGAGTACGTGTGGAAAATCTCGTGCAAATAAGAAATTCAATCGGTACCACACGCGGGGTCTAATTGTATTAGGCTGCCATCGCAGCAACCTACCTCTGATGACCTGGACCTTGGCTTTGAAACCTTGACTCTTCATGTCGTTAGGAAGATTCGTCGTCATGGTTAGGATCAGATGGTTGTGCTGCGTGACGATGACGCGGCCTGCCAAGGAGTTGCCGCAATACCTGCGAAACAATCAATGAAGAACGGGAGTTCTGCCTTTTCATCAGATATATCCGATATATCCGATATATCAGGATTACCGGATGACTTTCGTGGTACCCTTGAGGGGCCGGATGATCCATATCAACATACCTCCTTAATGTGTGAGTCAGATTTAATTCGAAATAAGGCAGCTGATATATCTATTCATGGACCTGATATTTTATCATTGTCATTCATGTACATTTACATCTACATGACTACACGTTTTGACAATGTTAATTCCTCGAGGAAAATTTTTCTGCACAAAGATTTTTTTTTCTAATCATGCACTTCTTCAAATGTGGCAAGCTTCATCTTCAACTATCCATTGCAAAAATCAACCGCTCATCATACATTGGTTGATCAACATGTATAGACGAATTGAACGTGACCCCATCAAATCTCATGTCGTCTGCCTACCTGACCCCACGCTGACCAAACAGATGCTTCCTGACCTCCAGTGCATCTTTGCATTCACCATTACTTTCCGGCAGGAGGTTAAACTCTGACAAGTCAAGCTGGAGGAAGGAGTTTTGGGGGCCCTGGAACAAAATGATTATTAGCTCTAACTACTTTACGTACATTTGTTTTCGAAGTCATTTTTATGTTGCTGCAAGACCTGGTGGTACACATGTTTGACGTTCCTTTGTAGTGCACTGGTTTATTTCTAATGCCCGAAAGGACTTGTAATGAAAATTCAAACTATAGATAAAATGGGAGTGGTGGTTAACCGACGTAATACCTGAAACCTCCTTAAAGAACAGACTAATTAATCCAACATTTTTCTTTTTAAAAAACATTTTCAAGTCTGGTGGACTTTGGATGACGATGGCAATGTGATTGACAGAAGCTGCATGTATGCTATACATGTATAGTCTATTTGATGAGAAAATGGCGCTGTACAGAAAAAATCCTCATCAAAATGGCTGGGCAAATTTCATTCTCCAAGCGTCGTCAATGGTGATCATCATTGCCAAGTCTCACTCGACCTACTGTCTCTGCCACAGTTGGTTCCCAGCCACCTTTCAACAATAAGAACAATCGAGGGCCAACAATGGTCATAATGGGGCGTATCTAAGGTTGGATACAATATCATTGCGCGTTCTATTTTTTCAAAATGGAGGACGAGGCATCGTAAAACGGCTCTCTGTCCACGAATTTTGCCAAAATACGATCCAGTCATAAAACTAAAAACAAATCAAAAAGAGGTTTTTCATTGCATGAGCGACACCGAGGAAGGTCACATGCCTAATATAATAGGTTTATGCGAGAAACCTGTATAAATAGACAAATCCTGTTTGAAAAGAGACGAAATGGTGCCGTAATCAACAAGAAGGCTTTTCATTCCATGATACAAGCAGTGCACTATACACATTGGATTAGTGTGTGGACGATCAAACTGTGGCAGAGCGACTATGGTCTCATTAGGGAATTTGTTTTGAATTTATGCACGGCCAACGTAGTTCCTAAAAAAATCATTGATTTTTTTGTCCTCACAGTATGCCAGTGTTGATTTAGCAGTCGTTTTGGCAAATACTTGGAGTTTCTGAAACCTGGAGCGCTACTGAATGGGCGGCTAACAAGAAACTACGCATTTTACTGTTGTTGCCGACGTATGTGTACACTGAACTTGAGATGTGCGTCGGGCCCGTGTTGAAATGCCGTCCAGTGCCAGTTGGTGCGTTTTTCGCTGATTTTTGCAAAATTCAACATATCTCAAAAGTTAAACGGTTGACCCTCAATTATTTTTTGGTTTTGTGTAGCGTAAGCAACTGTCTTTCACGGGAGAATGGTCACTGTAAGAATTATCCAGGAAGAAATGTATAATATTTGGGGTTTTCCGTGATTGTCCGGCCTCATTGGCAATATTGCCATTTAGGATAGTGAACAGAGCTAGGAGCAAATGCGACGCTTATGTTTTATTTGAAGAATTAAAATGCTCGATTTAACATCCTGCAAAATCAGGGGAATCGGGTGTTTCCGGTGATATACGACATCAATGGATTGTCCTCATGCAATCACATTGGAAACGCATTTTAAAATAGATGTTACGTCCTGTTAATGGGGCACGCCATCATCGCGTACATTCCGGAAAACTCTCTCGCGGGTGCATGTAAAATTCGACAGACGGACCGAAGACCGGGAGATTGGGAAAACTTGTCAATATTTTGATTTAAATGACTAGTTCTTGGTCATTGCGCATTTTGACAAAGTAATTAAGCAGTTTATAGACTGAGGACTTAGTTTTGACGAACGAAAGCTTTCTTCATCCCCTTTTTTTCTCATCAAAATGAGAAAAACCCTGCATGCCTTTTTCGAAATAGTCTATCTAGGTCTGAACAAAAAAGCTTTCACGTTACCTCGAAAAGCCAAGTGCATTCGTTTGCTTGAGTTTCAGACATTCCCTCAGTGGTGAAGTCAATAGCGCGCGCTCCTTCTACGAGATTTACCACTCCTCCGCAATCTGAGTTGGAAGAAATCGGATTCTGAAGATTTTGTATTCCGACCCCCCCCCCCCATATAATTCCCTATGTTTACAAATTGTTTCAGCTAAAAGTAAATAACAATGTATTCGATTCAGCGACCTTACTCTTTCGCACTTACATGTACACTGTGCATGTACGATAAAATTCTAAAATCTTGACGAGTATATGCTTGCTTTTTTACCGAGTTTTAATGCCCCCTAAGCTTCTCAGCCAAATAGTCATTCAGCCCTCTTGTGGCCCCATGCTTCTGTGGTCTGATTTGGATATAGGACTCCAGCTCATATGCTTCATCCATCAGACCTACATCTTTTTCTGCCATTGAGAGTGTTCACTTCTAACTGTTCTTTTAAAGGTTTGACAAGCAGCCTCCCAATTTTACTCCCCATATTGATTGTATCGAGTTGCAACACTTAAATTATAAATTATAAATTTTCAACCTTACATCCTATTTTGTCACGGGGGGATGAACAACTATCGATGACTGGGGGAAAAAGGATATTTATGGATGTTGTATGAATTACCATAGTTAACTGGGTCGTATCTACAGAGTGACATCTTCTGTTCAAATTTTCCCTGACTCTTCATCAAACCATAGGGTATCTCAAGTATTGAACTTGGATTCCAGTTTATCGCGGTAGTCTCTAGTGTTGCCCTCATTCCTATGAAATACATGTCAAATGTAGAAATCATATATACAGGGTGGTGGCCCCAAAAACGACGGCCTTACTTCTGGTTCCAGCAATGGGTTAAGAATCTTCCTCGAAGAAAAATGAGACCTAGTTACTTCATTCTGACCGATAGTTTTAGCTCCAGTGCCACTTTTTCTAATCAGTTGTTACCAATGAAATCGAAGAAATCGCGCACTCTTTCATAATTTGCCAAGGATGACGGGAAAGTCTGAAATATCCGTGATTGATCAGAGTTTTCATGCGTTTTTCGCGATTCAAACATATCTCACCTTCCACTTTCTGGCAATTGAACCACTCCGCCCCATCAACTGCATAACTTGGGAACATGTAAAATGATGTTTTCCTGGGGAGGCTGATGGCTGTGTCGACGTTTCGGTCATGTCTGCAGCAGAAACCAATGCTAACAGAAGGACCTTTCTTCTTCTTTTTTGAAATGTAGTTAACCGAGCCGGCACTGAAACCTGAAACGCGGATAAGACCTAAATTGATACGACGATCGTGTAATTTTATTAACTGGTGGCACAGGAAAATGGATATATAAAATGCCGTAGTGCAACTCATATTTAGTGCGTATTTACTAAATACGAAGTTCAAATAGGAGTTAAATATTTATTTTTTAAGGAATGGAGAAGACCTTTCGAGGGAAAGGCCTGCGCACAGTATCTCTTCTATTTAGTGCCTCCCTCGTATTTCTAGAACGATACTTCTGGTCATGAAATAAACATGCACGTCATGACCAATTTTTGCAACTTGTTGTTTTTAGTGAGCTCGCGAATCAAGTATACGACCAACAAGCACAAGCGCTACAAATCACTTCTCCCTGTGTATACAATCAAGAATTTATAAAGACTATCATGATTCAATGTAGAGAGAAGGGAATTTTGTACCTAATTGACTGTATGAGCAGAAGACAAAGATCTGGATTTTTTTAATCATTTGCTGGGTTTTTTTTGCATTTTTGTCGGATAAAAAACCCCTCAAAATGAGTAACTAACTATTGGATCACTTCTGCTCAGAATTTTTTTTATTATGTCATTCCTTCAAACACTGTTACTTTATTTATGCGTCTCTAAACGCACAACGTCTTGAAATAGCCACTTCCCAAGCTCAAGCAATTTTTATACCAGTGGAGTGATTAAAAAATATATTTTGATAATTGAGACCGATCGCATGTGTATGCTAGTGAAAACACAAAGACTTTGAGCATTTTACGACACGACGTATTAAAGGTATTATTTACATGATACCTTACATGTTTAACACTTACAACTCAACGCTAATTGCTTTGTGAAACTCAACAAAATAAAAATGAATAGGCCATTTTGTCCGGACAGTCCTTTCTCATACATAGGGCAACGATTCTTTAGTAAAACTTTTGTTTCTTTCATATAATGCACAAAACCGTTTGCACGCCTTGCTGTTGAGGTCATTTAAAGAGAACATTTGGTAGAATGCATACCTGATGGACAATCTCCCACCTTAAACAGACAGTACTGTCCTGTTGGCCAAGTGTTCATCCCACGTTTTGAGGAAGATTTCTTCTCACAATAGGTGTATTTATTTGCAAGTTCCTTGTTCTTGAAGATCTTGAAGAAATCATGATCGACTTCTGTAAAGCCTTCCGGGCATGATGGTGCAAGTACTGCAAAATCACCTTCGGGCCAATCGACGGGGGAATCCCCTTGAAGAAGATAAAAGTTCTCATAGATAACAACATTGAAGCCCATCGATTCAAATAACACTTCTTTGTTAGTCTGAACACGTTTGTTTTTATAGCAGATGTGACTGGCCAGAAAATGACAATTTTCAAAATTGGTCATCCCAGAAATTTGGCCGACACAAATTTTTTTAACCGCTAATTTGGAAGAAAATAGTTGGACAAAAAGCATATTAGTAGAAGCAACTAATCTGGTTCCTATTGCACCAACTGTGAAATTATTTAAACTCGCAGTAACGCTAACTATTAACTAATTGTTCTAGTTAAAAAAAAGAGTAGTAAAACGTAATTCAAAGCATTCATTGACACTGGTCCCGAGTTTCTATATCAATAGTTAAAGCTAATGATTTTACAGTTGGTTCATTAGGAACAACAAGGATGAGTCTGAATCATAGTTAGTGTTAATTTAAGATGCAATGGTTCAAAATTTCTATTTGATAGTTAAAGATAGTGCAATAGGAATTACAAATAATTCGGAATGATGGTTAGGGTTAAACGTTGTCATCTTTATAGTTAACAATACCATCTAAATATATCATTTTTTAAAGAGTGAATGCAACATGCAATAACAGTGAATAGAAAGTATAGATTCTTAACAACAACTGCATTTATCTGAAGGAGATGGTGCACTGCTCTTGTAAGAACTATGAATGTTGGCGCAATCTATCGTCCGTCCGACACACAAACTGCGTAGTCAGGTTCTACTGGGTTAAAATATTGGCGACTGTTCTATCTTTTCGCATGGCCATATCTTCGAGAGAAGATCATAATCTAAAACCCTGTGAAGTTGTTTCTTGATTGCAATAACGAAGGCGATTTTGCGATGGAAATTTGCCAAGCATGTGCAGCCATCTCAGGTGAAGCTTTCGTAGGAATTGGCATGTGTTACTGGCTACTTAACCACAGACAGATGTATGCATGCACACGAACAAACAGTAAATGACTATTGAATCCTTCATTGGATATACATATACCCCGGCTAAGTTAAAATTGAGTATAGACTATGAGGTTCATGATGCTCTTAAACCATCACCTTTACCTACCAGATGGTTTGTAGATCTTCTGGCAGCGTTCGCCTCCAAGGCCATTAGGACACAGACATCGACACTGCTGCTCAACGTAAGCAAGGTAGCCGTCGTTTTCACACTCCAAAGTCGAATCGGAACACATGTTCTCTGAAAAGAAATTAGTTGTATTTTTGTCGTGACAAGAAGAGTGTCACTCATCCGTTAAACTGGGGCTGCATTAGGGTATTAACATTTATTTAATATTACTAGCTATCAAATATTAAACAATATTATCATTGCTTTACTTTTCTACCTCACAAGCGATCCCATAAGATTTTGGTAGTCTCCGCATTTCAGCAGACATATAAAAGCTAATCCCATACGAGTACTTGCAACTGCATATTGCAACTACATAAAGAAAACTCAGTTGACGTTACAAACTGCCAAATTTATTAGATAAGTAAAAGAGACAGTCTCTCTTGAGCCCCATTTGGAACATTCTGCTTTTTGTTCATGACCACGTCATTGCTGTGTGAACGATCGAACGAAATCTTCCGGGTACCTTTACAATTGTAATTGAGATTGATCGCTTTGATATCGTAGAAGGAAGCCCCATAGAAACCCTTGCCAAGGTCCTTCAAAGGAATGTCCTCTGTGTCGTGCGGCAGCAGTACTGGTAGTCCTTTGCGCTAGGCAGAAGAGAATTAGCACCAATTAAAAACAATTCTTGTTCGGTAGCAAACTGTTTTGGTAAATGTATCTGTATACGCGCTGGTCACCCTTCCAAGTGATGACCGCGGTCAACGCCTGGAGGCAACGCGTCAACCATTCGATCATATTGGAATTCCTCCATGGCTTGCGGGTTAAGCCATGCCATATAACTTGGGGAACAGTATATCATGTATTGTGTTCGAGCTCCGGTGTGACAGCGGATATGTCCCCCTGGAGTCATAGTCCGGTAGCATTGTATTTGACCAATTAAGCAGCATGATCTATTGTACCGCTAACCCTAACCAAAACATTTAGCAATGCGGGCTATTGTTACACGGACTATCAGCCCTAGGACTACTATCCCCGCCACACCGTTATGAAAATTCTCGCCGCGGCACGGTGACTGCACACCAAAAGATGCCGTTGCGCCCTCTCTCCTGATTATATATGACTACATATGTACACATCAACCTTTATCAGTCATTCAATTTTGTCTGGTATCGAGACTCTAATCCTTGACAAGGATTCCAGTTATTTGGATGAACATTGTTTTGCTATATTCCAATAAAGATATACAAAGGTGGACTACAATGTTTCTTTTGAATCATTCTCAGTTCATGTTCCCACTATATTATTTACATCGCTCCGACCTTACGCTGCAATAATGTGCAACAAAATAAATCTCTCGGACGCGGGTGACACAGATAATTGCTGGTTTCTGTTGATCGCAGCCATCATCGATTCGTGTAAATAAAGAACATCGAAATATTTATCAACCTCTCGGACGTTTTTGCTATTCCCAAAACAATGAAAATACACGTCGTCTTGGCTGTGAGCCATTCTGTTGATTCCACAGGGCGATCTTTACACAGTTCTTACCATGAAATTATATTGCAAAACTGAGGAGAGGTCATAAGGAACACTCATCTCATATGATTTCTTCTTGTAGCTACTGATCGACCCTGAAATTGAAAGAGTTCTTGAAAAAAAATTGTTTGTATGACTGTTGTTGATGCCCTTTAGCGTGCCGATGTCATCCGAGTTGGTTCTAGAACTTGCGGACTTCAATTCACGTTACCCGATTGACTGTACTGTTTGACACGATTTTTCACGACTACAAGACCAACTCGCGCTGGTCCCGACTAATGAAGACCAGTCAAGTCATCAAGTTTATCTGCGAAGACACATGTCATGTGGTCCTGAAGCTTTAAATACCTAACAATGTTACGCATGATAAAACATGATTTAACATATTTGGACAATGTAGCAATGAACATGACCCATATGGGCGGAGCCTATTCGCTCTTCAGTAATGCATGTTTTGATACGAAAAAACTTCGGCAATCATGTTATTTACTATGTATTCAATTAAAAGTGTACAAGGGGAAGGAGTCAGACCTGTAACATGACTCTAATAATTTAATTTTGTTTTTTATCAAATGTTAACAATAAAGGCTTACTTACCGTCACCAAGATTGTGCTCAAAGAATCTGATGGTCTTATCTCTGTCTTGCCTGCATTGTTCATGCATTAGACCCAGCGCGTGGCCTATTTCGTGCCTTGCTTTCTGAAATTAGAGCAAATAAACACTTTTTGTTTCATTTTGTCATCAAATCATTCGTTTCTTCTTGCAATTTTTTTTCGTGAAGATTTGTCCGCTCTGGCATGTCTTGTTTTGAATTAATTTTTAAACTAAGCATGCATAAGGCAGAATTTACATAATATTCACGTTTTCACAATTCAACGTGTCACTTTTCAATTGCCATGCGTGACATGAAAACCGAACAAGAATTTGTTAATCAACTAATACGAAGCGTTACCCCGGTTTACAGTTTACATTTTTACATGCAATGTGTACACCTTCACGTGTGATGCGTGATATGAAGAACAAACAAGTCATTAAATTGTAGGTAGCTGGAAGGCAAATGGTATTTTATGCAGTCTTGCTTGGCATACAGTTTACGCCTGAGGAAAGAGGAATGTATGAATTTAGGACGAGTTTACATCGAGTTCATGTTTTCATATGTGGATTGTTACTTTTCACGTGGCACTAAGCATGTTAAGAAGTACTTGATTTAAAGTAAATATAACTTACCGAACCACTACAAGTCGATATTTTGTTCTCACGACCTTCATCGGTCTTACCAACATTTCCGACGAGAGAGGAGCATCTAAAGTAGAAATCACGTGATGTCATTACAAAAGCCAGGAATGCATTTCAGGCTAAACATCTGTACCAACCTTATTTCCCATACGACAGAGCTTCAACGGTCGAAATTAGAATAAATCTGGGTTTTTCTCGGTCAAATCTGTGAAACAAATAAGGGAGCAACCAAGAATTCACTTGTTTCCTATAAGTTCTTCAGTGAGGCAACCGAAATTCAAGAGCTTCTACGAAATTTAAGAGCTTCTATTCCTTAGTTGACCCATGATTTATTCAGCGTCAATACGAATCCGGTATCCCATGACGATCCCTGCTAAGTTCCAATGTTTTCTACCGACATTTTTCGGCGACCAGTTGAGGAAATCATTATTGAATATTGACCTTAGAGGCGCCATTTCGTTTCTTACAACACCTCTAGTACTAGGTAGTTGCCACCATCTTAAAAAGCAGTACCGCGGATGTGGAAAAGGAAAGAATTTTTCGATTTGCAAAGAGGCTATCCCATCACCACTATACATGCTTCCCGAAATTGGTGGCTTGCATTGGAATTAACTTTTTCCCCTTTGTCCGTCATTAAAGGCAGTCAAGTGTGTTGGTCAACCATGACTATCTCCTTTGTCCCTACACCATAAGGCCTAGTTTCCCCTTATGGCATCACTATTTCGGACACCCAGCGCCCCATTTCTGGAAAGGTGTATAAAGGCTGCCCTACGCGGCATAGTTCTCCATAAAATTACCCGAAAACACACCGAAAAGTGTCGGGTTTTATTAACAGAGGTCATGTTATTGTTATTTAGAGATAAAATAAAACGTTTTATGAAAGAAGCTGGCACTTATATATAGTATACATGTAGGTCTGAATAAGACTTACAGTCTAAACTGGTGACGTAGTAGATGACGTAGGATTATCAAAAACCTGAATCTCTGGATGCCGATATCCAAGATGGCGGCAAATGATCAATTCCAGTGTCTAAAATTTAATATAAATTTCGTCACTTTGCGAGATTGATCATGAACATACAATAACTCACCCTCCATAATCGCCGAATATAAGTCTGTTGTTGTGGCCGAGGTCATATTCATCTTTGGAACCCGAGGTCCAAGGCACGAATTTTACGCAGGTTCTGTCCTCGTAGTAACTCATCATGGTCCTGATGCGAATCCGGGCGACATCGCCTGAAAAGTTAGATTACTCTAATGTGATGCAGTGGACGGAAATAACATGTAGTACAATTCTGTCACCGATGTTGATGAGCCTCTAGACTTCCTTTTTATCATTATGAACATTTGTTAGTTCTATTATAATTGGCTGTATATTCCGGATGATTTACGGTTTTACCAAATCCAAATTTGGTGTAATTCATTGCTGGTTGTCACAGAGGGTTTTTGGGATTGGTAAAGTTAGCTCTAGCCGTCACACTTGCTGTGATGAAATACCCCAGTTTTGACAAGACCCGCTTTGAATTTCTTTCGTAAAGGCCCTCTACAAGGATGCATTTGAAACATCCGCATGAAATGCGTGTAATCGCATATTATTGGCATATCATCTACATGTATAACTTGCTGACCAAACTGAATGTGTGTATTCTGACCAAATGCACAGTACGATACTTCTCGAGAAAGAGATATCTAAAACTGTAAACTCTAAAATTAGTTGTTGATAAAATGATTTAAGTTTTTTCTGTTGATTCAAATGACATATCCGGTGATCACTTTGCAAATTTTTATTGGATAAACCTCTGTCACGGATCTATTGACGATGTGACTAAAAAAAGTGTCATTAATTATTGAATAAAAATGATATCAGTGTATATTAGGAATATTTTGATGGGCCATATTTATGCTTAGTCGCGTAATACTTTATTAAATTAGTTTTTATTATGTTCCAGCCGTTATGCGTGTTTCAGGGTCATTGTTGCTATTCAGTCTGGAAAATGAGGTCCTGTGACACGGAGCATGCGTGATAGAAAAATAAAGATTCATGCGTTTGGAATTTTGGAGATTTAAGGGATTCTGAGAGAAAGACAGACTCGTGATGCACGTCTACGGGCATGTACGTTTCTAACTCATGTCATTAGAGAGCTCGAGATCCGCAAAATTTGCTAAAAAAATAGCGCATTTGTATGGCGAGGTGTAATTGGTCACAAGGCACTGGTGGAATCGAATCCGCATTTAAATACATTATACTTCGTCACATAAGTTGAGTTTTTTTCAAGTCATTTTTTCTATACGTTCCAATGTACGCGAATGCGCATAAGTAAACATTTATATACGTATAAATTTTGCTATAAGTTGCGGATATCAAACTCGCTATTGTTTTATTAGTGGCCCTTCTGCAAAGTTGTCCAATTACTTATCGTGACATATTCAACGATTATGTTATGTATTATCAAATCGAAGTGGCTATGTACACAGCAGAATTCTGTGTACGCAGGAACAAGTTGGTTGCATGCACAGCAGAGGCGAATTAACATAACCACGTCATCAATGACGTCAGCTGGAGAAAAAATGGTGGCGGTGGCGTTGGAAGAACTCCCCGCTTTCCTTCAAGTTGGGGCAAATTCTCATCCTTTCCTGCCTTCCAAACAGCTCTCTTTCCGTATCAGGAGCAACACAACGTTGCCTTTGTAATACGGCACTCTAGACAAACAAGAAAGAATCTTAAAAAATTATGGGAAAATTCCACGGCACTTGAAGTACGCGTATGTGAAGTACCACTGCAAGCCTGGTGGAAACACACCAGCCGAAGCCCCGATTTTTCGATGGCATGTGTGCTAATATGACCAAAACAATTTTCTCTAGCCAGCTAAGTCTGCTGTGTACTCTAGACAATGCGCGTGCCTGTACATTGTATACACAGCCAGTTGTGTATTCAAGAGAAAATGTTGCTAGGATTCACTACAGCAGGTAGCATAAAATCGGAGGCATGGCTTTATAATGAGCCCAATGAATATTAATATAGAACGCTGTGAACATAAAACTACTGTCTGTTGCATACACAGCATACACAGCATGCTGTGTACATATCCTCTTCCTTATCAAATGTTTAGACTTTTCAATTATTTCACCTTGTCCGACTTCCTAGAGCCGACAATCTGGCTGTCTGCGGTGTGCTGCATCGTGTTTGGGTCGTCAGATACCAACCCTTGGTTCTTACATGGAAATTAAGTCACTCAACCGAATGCGTTAGTCGCCTACACTTTCTACAGCGTTGGAACAGAATTTCCTCTCACATAATACTGTCAAGGGATTTGTTTGTTACTTACTTTCCTTGTACGCCGCATCCTCCTCCCCCTCATCAAAAACGTAGGTTACAATTGCTTTGTCCCAAAGACTTATCCTCCTTCTGGCCAGTGAAATATACTGTAAACGAAGATCAGCGAAGTATAATTATGACTCCATTCTTGCTGCAAATTCAAAAACCGAACTAATGAATTTCAAAATACATTTATCTGTATTTAAGTATCTGCATGGATGTGAAACTACCTTTATAACACTCGTAAAAATAAAGGTTTTTGTGCTTTAAAATACATTTAAACATTTTTCGACCTGAACTTTATGGACCCCTTAGGTTTTTTAGGAAAAACCCTAGCGGATTGTGCCAGTTGTCGGAAAACCTGGGGTGCATATTTTTGTTGGCCAGAAAATCTGTGAAGGTCTTTCAACAGCTCAAAACCTTTATTTCTAAGTGTGTAACTTATAAACGCGCAACACAAAATACGATATTAGCCGAGCTTGTAACCTATTCACCTACTCACCGATTCTTTATCTATCAGAAGCCTGTCATCTGTAATGGAAAAGGGTTCAGCTGAGTCATGGATGAGGAAACTGCTAGCAATCTACCACACTTGCCGGCTTCATATCTCACGCTGTGTGACGTTTCATTTGTACGTGAGGTTGGCACGACAATGTTCTCAAGTTCAGTAGCTATACTGAAGGATTTCAAAACGTCTCCGTCTGAGAATAAAGAATTTGATGACAAATAAGTTGGGTAGATTTTCATCAAACACCCTATGTTCACATTCAATCTTTCTGATCGTAGTTCTACTCCGAATACTCGCCCAATATTGTGCATTTTACGTCTAGTTTCATAAAATGATTTGTTCCCCCTTCACAAATATGGTTTCCTAAGCTTACCACTTCTGACGATGATCACAGTTAAGACGGCACAGCAATACCAACATGACCAATTAAGAGTCTTCATTCTGAAACGTTGGAAACATTTATTAAACAGGCAGATAACTCTTGATCATTGGCATGTGTGAGTCATGAAAACTTAGGCCAAGGCTTGGAATACAACGTCGTTGTATATCTAACATGTCTAAGCAATAAGGGATATCAGTAAATGAAAATTTTAATGGTCCTGGGCAAACCGTATTGGGAGACCAGTGATTGTAATTAAGGAAAAAAAATTGGTTCTCAAGTCCCGTTTTATCCGGACTTTCTTTCCTGGGATCACCTACCTTGGGAAATTGACGATCAATTTACAGAGTTGGGTCTGCAGCAGTTCTATTTGTTTATTGGCCGGCTGTGATGATGACTATTCGAGCTTTTAAATGGAATACTGACGTGGTCTTTTGCTGTTTTTGGAATGAGGAGACTACCTTGAAATTATGGAGACCAAGCTGTTTACTCGTAGTTTTGGTCTGTTACACAATTCACAAACCCGATACCCTTTGCAAAACAACATCGGCCGGCTAAACCTGGCGATTATATAATGTTTTACTTGTCAATAAAGTTCAATATATATTCCAAAACATCACCGCGGAGATGTGGTCATCCTTTAAACAGCAACGTGATAGGCAATAGCTTTTTGACATATTTTCAAGAATTGTGCAAATAAGCAATTTATACATATGTAAAATGGCTGTAGAAATGGAGATTGTGTCAGTGACATGTGGTTCGTTCATGTCCTTCGGTTTCCATGAAGCTGCGGCGTAGATTTTACCGATAAGCACCGGCATATCGCGACCTCAATTATGGACCCGTGGAGGAGTACTCGTTTTAAGGGTGAGAAAAGATGACCAAATAATATTGGAGGACAATGGCAATGTAACCTGATTGTCAGTTCAGACGACTTCTTTGCAGACAATCGTTTAGACGTCCACCCAAAAACCGAATTCGGATTCGATCGGATCCGCCCCGATTTCAAACCGGATGTGGTTTCAATCTTATGTATACGTTTACTCTAACAGAAGGCTTTAAATACTATCCAAATACTATCACCCTTAGTCTTTTTAATCAGAAATATAGATTGGAATACTTTATGGGTGATTTTAAATATAGTAAGGCACTTTTTCCTCGGATAGGTTTGATATAATTTGCTCAAGCCGTCACACACTTGCTCTGAGATAACACATTGGTAACAGACGGCTTAAATTTCTACGATAAATGGTTAATAAGAAGTAGACCCGCATTATTATAAATTATCCTGGTCTTGAGGCTTCATCAAAACTTGAGTTATTTTGACAATCATCACAGGCATATTACATATGATTTCTCTTCTGTGGATGATCGGTATAATTATTACAAGCCGTCACACACTCGCTCTGGGGTGACATTTTATTTTCGGCAGCACCTGCTGATATCTTTTATGTAAGGGCCGTGTACAAAACTATAGGAAGCATTAGAATCATCAGTACAAGTATCCTTCAGCTGTTGCCAGGATTGGTGAACATTTTATCGAAATACATTAGAAGATACAAATTGAAATCGTGATGTCCGAAAACTATACACTTTAGATAAGAACGTTTCATTTCATGACGCGTATTTAAACAAATTACATGTATAAGGACTTAACTGTCTTCGGGCCGAATGTGGTTCAGTCCGAAAATGATTTAAAATATTAGATAACGTAAATGAGCCGAGATAGTGGTAAGCTTAAAGGGGCATTACCCCAGTTGAACTAGGAGTATAAGAGAAACTTAAAGGGGATTCGCCCCAGTTTAATTATGGATAGACTAAATCTGAAAAAGATCATTACATATAAAATATATAAGCGGTTTTGATTTCAACCTTCACGTACGGTAAGGTACGGGTTGGGTTATTGACGGAACAGTCAGAGATTGTGTTGGAATTAGTTGACTCAATTTAGTTGTTCAGATCACCTATAAAGATGATGCTCTCGCTTTGAGAATAATTGAGGCGTCACTGATTGTCTTCAAATTGGCTGTAGGTTGTTGTGACTGTTTGGTCGTGGACCTAAGCTGTACCTTCCCGGGTTGTTTGACATCACTTTAATTTCTTTAGCGAACCTCAAACAGGAATGGTTATAATAATAGAAATGTTTTATACATCATTTGAGAGAGAGTTGGATCGGGTCAGGCTATCGAAAGGTGTTTTTTTCACAAATATACAGCTGTTGCGCTGGTTCGGGCTTGATGTCGCCATTTGGGTTCGTCGGGACAATTGGCCGTAGTCACAGATGCTTTCTGGCATAAGGGCCAGAGTGGTCAGAACCGACAAATTCTGACGACCCTAGTGATGGCTTCTCGAGTACCTGATTGGTCGGGCATGACGTATCGGGGGGTGGGGGGGTGTCGTTTTCGACTGGGCATGCGCAACAGTTGGGTACTTAGGGAAGGGACGCTCCAGATCCCGGGACTTCTGGAGAGATTGCCGAGAATTGATTTTGACGACTCACGAGACCTCTTGTTTTTACCCGTAATCAATCATCATTAAAGTAAGTTCCAGTACACGGCCGGTAAACTTTTAGAATTGTACCTCCACAAAAGTGTCTAAAAAAGACAATCTTTGATCACCCTACAACCGTTTCCCATTCAATTCGTCGAAATCTACCTGGACAGACCCTTTGCAGGCTTCTATCGCCTGCACTGCAGGTCAAGATCTTAGACCTCTGGGGGACCCACATCACCATAGGTTGGGTGTCCACTGACAATCTGGCTCTCACCTTTTAAGCCAGATCTCAGGGAGGACAACAGCGCTTGGTGACATTTCGGCAGTACCTGGGTAACGTTTATGTGAGGGCCGTGTACAAAACCATAGGATGCATTGGAAAGCTTGTCGTAATCATCTCTCAGCTGAACAGTTGTTTAAATGTGTGTACATTTTGACAGAGTACACAGGGAGATACCTTTTTTCAGAAATGTGATGTCTAAAACTCTCATCTTATTATAATAAATTAAATTAAGACTTTGATAGTTTATTCAAATGGCATATTCTTATGAATAATGAAGCCTAATTCTGTTAAGAATAAGTTGTTTGGTATACGTGAAGATTATAGGCGAAAAGCCAGAATTTATATCCGGAAGTGCAGTCCTTCCTTTATTTAGATAAAGCTGTATGAAAACCTTAAAGGGTAACTACTCTGGTGGTTTAACGAACCGTAGCTTTGCAAATCATTTATTAACAACTTTTATTTCTACCCTTTTGATACGTGAAGGTATTGTTTGGGAACTCGGCGTCGAGATCAGACGCCGTCTTAAATTTTAGGGTGGTCCTCCATTTTGTGTGAGACTTGACAGTACGATCGTATTTTATTTTGGTCGGTTTGGTTGAATCGATTCTGACTTCGCTGAGAACTCAGACTGTCCTTTCACGGGGTTATTTGATGAATAGAACATATATTTAATGACAGGAAAACCATCCCAGCCCGAGGCCAACTGGAGGGTGTCGGGGCTTAATCTGTAAAGCGGCCCATCCACGTGCAATATTATTGTGCCAATAATATTGAGTCAATAATATTGAAAAATGTTTTGGGCACAAACGATTCCATAGTATTGTGCAATATTTGGGGTCATTTGCTTGATTGCTGTACCTTATTTAGTTCTTTGCGGTAATTGGTTCGCAGAGAATTTAGCTTCTTCGTTAAGTCGTCCCTCGACGCTTTAGGGTACCTTTCCCTGTACTTTTCCAACAAAGTTTGATATGCCGCATCCTTCTTGTTTCTGTCGCTATATTCTTTACTTTTTACTTTCCACAGAGCTGGAAGCTCACGATACAACTCAATGCATGTAAGCATGAATTGCCGCTCCTCCAGTTTGGACATGGTGTCTCCGTGGTTTCCCGATGAAGAGTGAACAATAATTGGCTCACTGTCTATAGTGACCATTAAAGTTGCATGGGTTTTTTAACCTCATTTTGCGATAACCTCGTTTGTCCATAAGGGCTGACCGATTCGGGCGCAATCGGCATCATTGGCTGTGTTTGGCATCATAGGTGTGTCTCGTGAAGTGATTTTGGACAACAAACCATCGTATATATCTGTTTTTTTCGTTTTTCCATGTAATTTTGCCACGCCCCTTTTCCAGGGTGTTATTCATATTGATTTATTATGGTCATATGTACGTACATTCGTACAAGGGGACGAGCTTACTATGTTCCAACAAATCGAGTACATTCGCAAAATGTTGATTTTTTGGACGCGTGTGAGTAGTGCAAATCGGCCACAAACAATTTATTCCATTTGATTCCATTTGATTCCATCGACAAATATTTAAAGAAAAGAACGAATATCGTGCCAGTTCGATAGTTTCAGGTTTGATTAGTAAGGTTTGATCCGCGGGTGTGATAATGATATGCTACATTAGCCGATAATCAACCTGGGATCGATGAAGTATTGCAGGTGTATGACTGTATGCAACTAAGCTTATGGTGAGCATTCGGAACGAGGTAATCACCGTAATTCCCGTCATCCATTAATGTTTACATCGTTCACTGCTTGCTTTCCGTACAAAATCAGTAAGTTTTCAGATGTCGAGGTGATGGAAATACTCATCGAAGTGTCAATTAGTTGTCTGTGAATCGCTGGCAGCATTGGTAATATTATCAGTGCAGTGCCCTAGTAAGCGCGCAGCGCCTTTAGGTTGGGGGGAAACCCCCCAAACCCCCTGGTTGGGACCCTGCTATAGTTCCTTCCGCCAATTTTTTGTTTTGATAGACAGTTTTCTCCGTGTATCGCATTAGCAGTAACTCAACTCCATCGTCATAATAGCCGGCAAAGAAATGGAAAATGTCCCCCCCCCGAAAGGTGTCCAGACTATGGTAGTCTGGGACTCTGGCAGATTCTAATGTAAAGTGCAAGCTCTATTGAACTCGCGCAACTGTCGCCATGGAGAGCCCCCCCCCCCAACCCCCGTCCTTCTGACATGTTTTAGCCAGTGCATTGGGGGGGGGGGGAAGGCCCCTCAAACCCCTATTGGCCTCTCAATAAGTCCTTCCGAGCTGCTTACCCTGGGGCGCTCGAGTGGAACCCCCAAACCTTCATGATGGTGCAGTCCTTTGACACGTTTAACCCAGAGCGAGGAAGAGGTACTCCTTTGATGGTACCCTAACTGCAACCCTCAACCATCATTACCCTTCCTTTTCACTGGCATGATATTGGCAAGACTCCCAAGAGGTCGTACTGGTGGCTTCCTTGAGACAATTGCTTGTGGTCGTACCTGGGCAACCAATACAAGGGGTCAGGGATCTAGGGATCAGGTTTTTCCCCCACCAACATGTTGCTGAATGGTTAATGCATAAAAAATTGGTTGGAAAGGGTTTTTGCTGGCCAAGAGACTTGAAGACACTTTACTCTTGAGGAACACCAGACTGATGAACAAAGAACTCAAGGAACATAGAACCCTCTTCATACCTGGGAGCATAAAAAGCCTGCTAGCGAATATTGATTATTCTTTAGAAAAAAACAGAAGATCTGCAAAACCAATGGTACCCTATAAAAACATACATTCCTCCTTGAGGTGTCTTCGGATCCCACCACGGCCCATGTGGAATTCGTTCAAAAGGTTTATTGAAATCTCAAAATAACATTTTTTTTCTCGAAACGCCTGCCCGTCTTTTGCTTCATTAATTCGGGATTATATCCATTTTAAGCATCTTTTGGATATTATTACTAAAGTTTCAAAAATCAAAACACATATGTCGGGGGGTAAACCCCCTGAAATTGAAGTGTGATTAAAAAACAGTATGAATATTCATGTGGTTCTCTCTCGGAGCTCAGAATAGTCGAGTTGCTTCATTCGCGCGTTTATCTCTTCTGGCTGCCATTTTAAGTCAAATTTAAGCCATTTGAAACGAATCCATGGACTTGAGAAACATTGT
This sequence comes from Lineus longissimus, assembly GCF_910592395.1. Taxonomy (NCBI): domain Eukaryota; kingdom Metazoa; phylum Nemertea; class Pilidiophora; order Heteronemertea; family Lineidae; genus Lineus; species Lineus longissimus. The sequence goes on from NC_088315.1 coordinate 15,001,402, forward strand.
TTACATTGGATACGTCGTATGCACGTTAACCATAGTAGCGCTTCGCAGAAAAGCCTTCTGCTGCGCGCTGATGACCTGGTTTGGGTGACACTGACTGACAGAGTTGCACTTGCAGCCTGATGCGGATGGCCGGTGAATTCTGAAGTCAACGTATACGTATAGGCCGGACATCCTAAACAGCGTCCACCAGCGTCCACCAGGTTTCAAAGTTATCAAAATTATATTTTCGATCCGGGGGTGTGATAATGATATGCTACATTAGCCGATAATCAACCTGGGATCGATGAAGTATTGCAGGTGTATGACTGTATGCAACTAAGCTTATGGTGAGCATTCGGAACGAGGTAATCACCGTAATTCCCGTCATCCATTAATGTTTACATCGTTCACTGCTTGCTTTCCGTACAAAATCAGTAAGTTTTCAGATGTCGAGGTGATGGAAATACTCATCGAAGTGTCAATTAGTTGTCTGTGAATCGCTGGCAGCATTGGTATGACCTGGTTTGGGTGACACTGACTGACAGAGTTGCACTTGCAGCCTGATGCGGATGGCCGGTGAATTCTGAAGTCAACGTATACGTATAGGCCGGACATCCTAAACAGCGTCCACCAGCGTCCACCAGGTTTCAAAGTTATCAAAATTATATTTTCTTGACATAAATCAATAAAATAGGTTATTTAAAACATATTTTGCAAGTTTTATTGCAATATAGCTTCACACCACAAGTTTGTTGTGGCAATCTACGTCATCATGTCTTTAGTGGCCGCATCAGGGACACCATGCTAAGTCACATAAAGTGTGTCGTGGAGGTGTGTCCGCCAGACTACCGCGTGATTGGTTGACCTAGTTGATATCTGTGTCAATTCGTTGTTTTTGCGACGACCAATAATGACGAATCATCAGCAAGAGTATTGACTTGTCGTAGTGGCCGGTAAGGGCGATGGGACGAGGCCTTACCACTAAGTCCGTAGTGTAACTAGTTGTAACAACCCTTCTTGGTTTATGCACATTTTGCAGTATTTATACCCTTAAAGAAGCAAATGCTTTCAGCACATATAATCTGTGCCTCTTAATGATTCAGCAATATCTAGAAATCATCACTTGCGTGTTTCCAGGGAATGTGAAGATTTTTTTCATATTTTTGCATTTTTCTCCAAATATAGGGTTTAAAATGTGCCTTAGCCTGATTATACTTCTAAGCTCTTCAATTAGTACTCGCATTTTGGTCTGGTGGTCCGCCATCTTGGATTCAGTAAGTGAACCTATTGGTCCAGTCCCTGTTGACAACATTATAGCAATCATTTCTCACAGTGAGCCATTATCGCTGAAGGGCTTGTTTGTCAATATTATTGGCAGGAACCACCCACAGGCCAATAATATTGCACAACCGTCAATAAAAATCAAATAATTTTGATTTTGCTCAATATATTGTACAATGCTTTGATATGACAGGTAGACGGTCAATAATATTGCACAACCCGGAATATTGCACAATAATATTGCACGTGGATGGGCCGCTTGGATTCATCAGGGAATGAACGAGGATAAGCTGTAATTGGTTATTTAAACACGAATGCTTTTGTGCCCACATAATCCGGCATAACATCAGGATTGAATTTCCCAACTTGGAACAAGGTAACATCTGCATGTCTTTTTCAAGGCCTTAGTGTTCAGTCATGCGTAGCAGCATGGGCGTGACAATGGCATCAACGGAAAGCTCACAGCTTTCGATTTTTACTATGATGCAATGCCAAAAGTGTTAAAATGCATGATCTCATCACATTAACCCTTTTTGCCAGGATTACCTTTTTTCTGGGACAACCTGTAGAAATCAGTAACCTATAGTCAAAAAGGAATTCCGCTCACACACTGATGTTTCTTTTGAATGCGAAATTTCTGCCAATCAAATCAAATAAGCTATTTTGTCCTTGAAAAAAAGGTAAAGCGACTGGTGTTGATATGATCACTACAGAACACTTACTACGTTGAATATCCCCAGTGTTGTGTAGTCTTCTGGGTCAGATTATTTCTGTGATGTTTAGTTGGCATCTTGTAGGTGTTGACATGCTTCTTGGCTCTATTGTCCCGGTGTTGAAGAAGCCTACTCTGGACCCTAATGTACCGGGTAACTGTCATGACTTGTTATTCAAAAATTGTAGAATGCCTCATTAAACCGAACTGTCAAAATTGCTGTGACACTCAATTTGAGTTCATGTCAGACCTAGGTACTGATCAGCCATGTGCTTTTTTACACGACACTCTCACGTACTTGAACTCTAACCCCAGTCCTGTATATGTATGTAGTCTGGATACGTAGAAATGCTTTGACCGTATTTGACATGGGTAGGTGATAAAGCTTGGAACCAGTGAAACCTTGAAACCAGTGATAAACCTTGGAATCAGTCGTAAAAATGCATAAAAACATGAAATAATGCCATTTGAACCTAAGGTGGTTACGAATCAATATTTGGAGCTTATTTTTACATGATCAGATCGGAATTTGACGGTAGTTTAGAAGTCAGTCGCATATCCGATTCAATAATCTATATTTTAGAACAACCCAGTCATACCTAGCCTCCAGTGTACATTACTGATCTCCCAAATATAGGTATGCACGTCACGACAAGCCCACCACACACCCATAATATGGACCAATCAGCGCTCCGCTTACTACGCCACCACACGGGGCCTATTTGAACTACGGAGCGGTGTGATCATACAGGGTGATGCAGAGAAGATTGACTACATCATGCAGTACCGGTGTAGAAGTTTAAAATGTCCTAGGATAAAATGTCCGGGAACAAAGGATTCTATTATGCGCTGAGCTATTGACGGTCATTGCCTCTATAGAACCATATGCCATAATCTGTCAGAATACAATAGGCCCGGACACTTTTTCTAGGGGGGGGGGGGGGGCACTTTTTACTTTTACACCGGCTTGCACTTATCCGTAGAAACATAGATGAAGGTTTATTACCGAAGGTTTTAGCCGGGTTTGGAGATGAAAAATGTGAATAAATTCCTTCGCTGTGAGCGATTTCGTACATATTCATGTACACATCGAGGGATGTAGAGATATTTTCGTGATGTAACCAGTTCTAAGCGGACACATTTTTTAGTGATTCCCGTGTGCATGTTTGTCATATCTACTGAGCTTTATCAGAGCATTATATATACAAATGATTCTTCTAATAAAAACGTTTTATTTTAGTACAGTGGAACCCCGGTCGGCGACCACCTCAGTAACGCGACCACCCCGCGAACACGACCAAAATTCTCCGGTCCCGAATGGTTTTCTCTCTAATTCTCATTAACTGGCCCTCGCTAACACGACCACCCCGGTACCCAGACCGCGACCACCAGCTTGGTCGGTCCCAAACTGCAAATTAACCCCGCTAACGCGACCATGAGGCCTAATTGCCGTAATCAACCATGACCGCATCGTATCAATTGGCACCTTCTCGCAAATCCGTGTTGATAGTTAGCACCTCGAACACAATGACCATGGGAATCCATATGAAAATAAATGATGTGTAAGTGAGTTTGATCAAATGTAAGCGCAAATAAAATGAAGAATAAACTTTCTTTTCGACTCACGGTTTGTTTTTCATCATTTAGTATTAAATGATGTCAAGAGGCATGCGCACGTAGTTTTTAGGACAAATAAATTATGTTGATTAGTAAGAGTACCGATACTCAAAGTAAAGAATGCTTACTACGTCGTAATATTGATAAAATACGTTTTTAAAAAGATGATTTAATCAGTACCAGTTCAAATTGGCTGAAGTTAAAGCAGGAAGACATCAGGAAGAATTCTCAACATCTTCTCACATCACCTCTCTCAATGTTAGCGGGAATATTAGCTTGACATCAAGAAGGGCAGCTGCCGATGGTGTGAATGACATGCTTGCTCTAATTAGCATGCTCAAGTTTTAATGTAATGTTTGGTCTAATTAGCTCTCGTCAGTTTATTTACTCATTCACATAAGTTGTAAATTAAACGCAAAACACTCAAGAAAATTATTTTTTATTCGTGATATACACACAAATTATCGAATCACCCGGTGGCGTAGTCATTAATGCATGTCAATGTACACACAGCATATCTGCTAGGACGATGTTTTGGCGGGAAAACCTACTTATGATTCTTAAATTCACTAACGCGACCACCCCGGTAACACGACCACTTCGGCTTAGTCCCTTGGGAGGTCGTGTTACCGGGGTTCCACTGTATATGGAATACAAAACAAAAGCTTTCTTTTGCTTTCATAGAAGAGCAATAATTAGATATATGCAAATGGCGGCCCGTCATGAATATACTGTAGTTTCATGAAAATAACACCACTTCGGGATATTCAAGGTCCGGCCTCTTCTCTCGAGTCTATTCACCAGAGGTAACCAATGAGTGACTTCGCTGGCCCTTGTGATGGCTCAGCCGAGCTGTCACGGTGACGCTAAACCACTTATTACCGCAGTCCTATTGATTCGAAGTGTTGTGGGCCTACTGGTCGATGAGTGCGCATGTGGAATGACGTAAATGGTAAGGCCACTCGCCGACCGTTTATACAGGTTGTCTCATAAAACTGAAGCACCTTTTAGATTGATCCAAACCCCCCAAAACAAAAAAAGTTCTTATTGAAACTCTGAAGAAAAATCTACAAATGCTTGCATTAGTAAAGCAAAGTGATATTCAGGCAATGATAGTAGTCACGAAATTCCGAAGAAAAACGAGGAGCTCATCCTCTGTTTTTCTACAACCCTCTTTTTTTATTTAGACTCCCTAGGCCTACGTGCGAGAAAACAGAATCGAAGTTTCTAGGATTTGTGGTTTTCTTGAGGAATTCTAGGGCCTCTTAGGCCTATAAATGAAGCCCAACTGAGGGTACCCACATTGCAGACAACCTGTGCAACAATGGATGCTGTAGAGCTGCTGAGAAAACGACGCCGGCGCTACACCGTGACAGAAAAACTTGCCTACCTGAGAGACCAGAAGGAGGCACTGGTGAACGGTACGGTGCGCAGTATGAGAGAGTTCGCCGCCCACTATAACATCCCCTGGGAGACGTTTAGAAGGTGGAATCTCGAGGACCTCGAGCAGAAGCAAGATGAAGGGCATGGCCGGAAGAAGACGATGATGGAGCCCCGTGATCCGTTATGGCCACAGGTTGAGGACCAGCTTTACCAATGGCTGCAGCAGATGAGACAGCGTCGCCTCGCAGTCTCCGTTCTCGACATTCAAGATAAGGCGTTGGTAGTGTGGAAAAGCTGGTGGAAAGCAAAGCTGGTGGAATGAGTTAGCCCAAGATGTCAGAGAAGGGATTCAGCATTGTCGCTCTCAGCTATGGGATTTCAACGCATCCATAGGCTGGGTGGAGTGCTTGATGAAGAGACGCCACGTGTCCCCACGGAAGGTGACCAAGGATACAACGACCGTCCCCGCTGATGCTGCTGCAAGGATCCAGACCTTCCGAGATGCGGTTACTGGGAGAATCGATCGTCTTGATATACAGATGCGGTTCTTCTTTAACATGGACCAAACCTTTGTCCTGTTTGATATGAGAACCATGTACACGGCCAACACCACGGGGGAAAAGGCCATAGACGTCTGATCATCCAGGTCCAATACTAAGCTGGGATGCACCGTCACCCTCTGCATCGCAGCCTCTGTAGCAAAGTTGCCGGCGCACATCACCTTCCCCAGAAGAGGTTTCGTCCGGGTGTTTGCAGCCCTCCAAGACAACCCACCAGCAGATGTAAAGATTACCCTATCGGAAACTGGTTGGATGAGGGAGGAAACGGCACACAACTGGTTAGATGAAGTCCTATCACCCTACGTCACCGACAACGAGACCGACCAGTTCCTGTTAATCGTCGATCATTATCAGGTCCACCGGACAGAGAACTTCCGGACGAGAGTCCGCGACATGAGAGGCAGCCTGGATTATGTACCTGCTGGTTGCACATCCCTCGTACAACCGTTATACGTTGCAGTCATGAAGTCCTTCAAATGTCACGTACGGCGACAATGGAAATCGTGGAAGAAGGACCACACGGACGAAAGAGGAGACTGCCCTCACATCGGCCTGAGAGACGTGACCAACATCATCAGAGATGCCTGGGATGGTGTTGATGAGGACGTTATCGTCAACTGATTTGAAGCATCGTTTCGATCAAGGCCAATCGAAGCTGGAACACATGCTATCTTGGAGGAAGAAGAGGAGACTGCCGTGGATGGACCAGAGTTCGTGAATGTAGTCGAGGAGGACATTGTGATGGACTTGAATTGACTGTGGGTGTTGTGAATGATTGTGGGTACGATTCTGAAAGCTGGACAATCTAATAATGTGTATCTTTAGCTTTGAAAATAAATTGAATCGGGATTTGCATCGTTCTTTTTTATTCCTTCACTGATCACTTCGGACAAGACTGTACATTCAGAGGGATGTTCGTTTTTTCTCCAGATATGTGACGGACAACTTCTCATTCTTACCAATTTCGCACTGCAAAGTATCTTTGAAAGCCCGAAGCTGGTAAGGAATGAAAAGACCCGAAGACATGCTTCATTACCTCCCTGAGCAGTGCCTCACTTTGAAAGGGCAGGTCAGTCCCTAAAACCAGCAGAAGCCAATATGTCAGTTGGACTTTTTTCATGGACACCCTGTACACTATCTGCCATTAGCACTGGGACACCCTTTACACTACCAATGACGATTAGTTGAAAATGTTCTGGGACACTCAGTACAATGGCCGAAGGCCCGATTCCATTATCCCATTCATAGGAGACCTACGAATCGGTTTCAACAACCCAAACAATAAGGATTGGACTCGAAACTGAAGTATATTGGATATGAGGCCTGGACAACCCTCTCTGGAATACCAGCCAATGATCGGCCTTCTCAACAGCTCTGTTCGCCACCCTATGAGTCAGGGGCGGCGACACCGGCTGTTAATGAAGTGGTGTTATTTTCATGAAACTACAGTAAGTTTATTTTTTAACGACAACAACACATTTCCAATGCATTCAATGATGACGTCATCCTCCACAAAAAGGTTGATTTTGGAACTACTGGCAAATTGCTATCAATAAAGTCAGCTGGGACGAGATTGGCAGTTGGGAGGGTATAAATCGTGGAAGGAACGCGCCCGATTTCACGCGGTACTTGCACAGTGATGCCACGGTTCAGTACTGACTATTCCAAGGTTTATCACTGGTTACATGGTTTCACTGATTCCAAGCTTTATTAACTACCATTTGACATGATGGCCTCTTGTATATGCTACTACCTCGTATCCCTCTGAACCATTGGCTCATTTTTTATGAATGGTATTCCCGCCTTAGAGCATTGGTTTTGTGGAATGCCCAGTATAGTGAAGATTTTAGAGTAACCAGGGGATTCGTCAGGGGAGTATTCTATCCCCTCTTATTTTTATTATGTTCACTGATGATCTACTTAAAGAACTTTCTGGCTTTGGATTTGGTGTGCGTTTATCCCAGTTTTTATTCAATAATCTTGCATATGCTGATGATGTAAACCTTATGGCCTCAAGTGTCGTTGAGCTTCAGTGCTTAATTGATATATGTACGGCTTACGCCAGAAGGTGGCGGTTTGTTTTTAGCATAAAAAAGACTAGATGTATACTTTTCGGAAAGGAGGTTTTGGCCAAGGCCCCAGAATGGCATATTGACAATAATGTAATAACCAATGTCGATGAAGTCCACATCCTAGGAGTTAAGATTTATAATAATTTGTCATCATCATATGGAGCAGAGGGTCTCTGCTGCACAACGTAGAGCCTATTGTTTGTCAAGTGCTGGGTTCAGCTCTCCGGGGCTTTGCTCAGAGGCCAAAGACTGCCATTCTACCAATTGCTACCTCTGGGTGTTCTAGTGTTATCATGAATAATCATGATCTGAATTTGTTACATAGTTTCAAGAGTAATAATATCAAACGCTCGGTTTGACTAAGCGGCCATACCACAGCAAACCCCTTGTGGTCATATCTATAGAGCCAGTGTCTTCTATCATTCTTAACAGTAAATTTATATTTTAAAATAGGATTTTTTTGCAGCGGTCCCCGGCACGCGAAATTAATGTTGCACACCTAGCCGATTTTATAGCCGGGCGCGATTGTACTGAAGGCACCCTTTCATACTCTGTGTCCTCACGTTGGATAACCGCTGCATTTTAGCGACCAATATGTACGGTTCAGCGAACTTCCCTTTTAATAAGATTTTCAAGGTACAGCACACATTTTTACAATTTTCGATAAGTTCCTGTTGTTTAATCCGGTTCTACGTATAATGCATGCATCATCGGTCGTTGTAATTTACATCAGCATGCCCATGTTGTTCTGACATAGAGAAACAGAGCTAATATTCACGTTGAAAGTTGGAAATTTGATGATCTTCAAAGACATCATTTTATGGCGAAGCCTCTGAAAATGACACCATTTTCGCATGACCTTCGTGTACTACAATGCTAACAGTATTAAAGACTGACGAAGTAATAAGTAATATGCATGCCCCTTTGCTAAGATACAGCGCAAAATATCTTGAGTTCATGAAAGTTTACGGTGTTAAGCGATATTACTGTGCACTGGTTTAGCAACGTAACGCACTGAAAGTGTACGGGTTGTATGGTTCAACGATTAAAAATTATTTATCGCATATCACTCGAAATATTCCCAATCTAAAATGTAACTTTACTACCAACAGTTGATCGTTTTTGCCTTCGAGGCGTGGGAATTCTCTTCAATTAGCCAAATATTTTACGCTATTTCAGGAGCAATGTTTCTTCACAAATTTTGAGCGAAAACGTCGACAAAAATGCACGGTCTCGTCGGGCAATATCCCATACACCATCCCGGAGAGTGCACTTTATGATGGTAGGTTTTGTCGCAAACCGCACACTTGTAAGGGTTCTCGCCAGTGCTATCCTTGAGGTGTCTTGTGCTGATTGAGCGTCCATACGACATACGTCAGACACCCGTGCTTCGAACATTACGAGCGTATTACGAACCGTTGCTCGGAGAACATCTTGTTTGTTGAAAGTTAAAGTAAAATTCTATCAGTCAAATTGTTGTTTGCTTATAGGATGTTCATGGTGATGAGAAGAGCTGTACCATGCCATGGAGTGCTCCAGTATACGTCGGAAACTGAATTTCGACATACAGATTGCCTTTGTTAAACCGTACGAGGTGAAATCGCTGAACCGTACTCGAGGGTCCGCTAAACATGTACGGTCATTGCAGAAATCGGTCAAAATCACGAAAAAAATTAAGAAAAGGGCAGAATTTCGAATGAAATACCCTGGAACACATACCCAGAGGTTGACTCCATAGCATCGTAGGGGATGTGACGGCCTACCGTCGACCAGACAGCGATTTCATGGTACCCTACTAAACTTGTTTAAGATTGTAATTAAATAGCCTTATAAACGACAACAACCATCGCGTTATGATCTGAAGGACAGTAAATTATATCTAGCAAGAGCCCAGGCCGCTACATCACAAATATTTATTCATTTCTTCTTTATTTTATTTCATATACGTTCTCATTTTTGGAAGTTTTAATAATGATAATGATAATAATAATAATGACGACGACGACGACGACAACAACAACAATAATAATATTCAGAAGAAGATCCAAATACAAATCACGAACATTCCCGAGAGCTCAGCTGAGGCCTTCCTCGGGAAATGTATATTTGACCCGTCAGCTTTAATTACGAGATTTTGAAATGAACCCGCTTTCAACCCAACTTGCACTAGATCAATGTACAGACATGGGCATAGGCCTTAATGGTCATTCCAAGCATTTCATTAGAAAATCTTATAAGATATAGGTGAAATGACCTGTTATTGATATTGCATGACGTTTCCATTCATCTTTAACTTGCAAAGCTTCGTCATATTTGTGCCTTTTCTATAGCTTACGAGGGCACTTTTAGGAGTGTAAGGTAGGACAAAACCTGTATTTTTCAATTTATTTCAAGAAATACATTTCAAGCTATTAAATGTTCACCTAGTAACTTTTCACCTAAACGTTTCTTCCAAAAGTGAAAATTGTGATGAAGTAATAAATTATAAGGTAAAATGGGGGTAATTGTAGCCCCTTTTTCACCTATGACTTTGGTTACGCAAGATATTTCCACGCAGATTCACTAAAACTTGCCAGCATCTTGTAGTGGCACCTCTTCCAATTTTACAGTCTGCAATTTAGGGCACTTAGTCTAAAACAATGCCTCTGAGAGACAATACAAGACTCATGCTAAGGGGCTACAAATACCCCGTGGTCTTGGGGTATTTGTAGCCGCTGACTAAAATTTAAAAGTGCATGTTTTTTTTATGTAGGAGAACATTTTTTTCACACGTTTATGGTGTTTATTAGAAACAAAGCTTTCAATATTATTCCAATCTAGGTTGACTACGAGATTTTGCTGGTATCAAACGATATTTATTGAACACATTAAGTGATGTTCGATGCAATCACTTTCCAACAATTTAAACAATATCGTCGCAAATCAGACTGATTTTAAACTGGTGTAAAAAGACAAGGTTCTTTTTATCACCTCTGTTGTACATTACACGTTGTGTCAGACAACATCTTTTGACATTCTGAATTGACTGACGGTCTTGTCGTGCGCCAATAAAAGCTTCAGTTTCAGTTATGGGTCATGTATCAACTCCAACTATAGCTGGCACCACTTAATGGTAATGCAATGTACCATGAGAAATGCTGCTATCTCATCAATGGTGTGGCTAGAGACAGCAGTAATTTTGAAAATATTAACACTATTTCGAAATAATTTTGGATAAACTAGTATGAAACCTCAATGTATCATTATTGTTGGTACACAAAGGGATAACATTGTATCTAGTTCGGATCGATTTATGATTAAATAAAATAATTCGGGTATAAGAATAAAAAACCTAGCATTTTCATGATTTATGACAGGATACTCTACTCTTCCATTTACCTGTCCCACTACCGAACCCATAAATATTATTTTTAAGTCCAATGTTGAGGAAAATGGGGTGGGAGTATGGTCAAAATAGAAATGTCCTGGTTGAATAGATTATATAGTCGGTGTCCAAGCACTAAGATGACCATCAAAGCGACCTAAACTCTATGAGGTAATCGGAATGTCACCCGGCAAAAGCGTGACAACAGCTCCCGCATGCTCTTCAGTGTTACAGCACAAGATGGGAAACAAAGATTTGGGCTTTCACAGTTTAAACAGGGACAATAATACAGGGTTATTTAATCGAATTCTCTGGCCAAACTATAGACTGTTAAGTTGGCCTGTAACTGGGGTACTGAGCAGGATTTGAACAAATGAAAGGATTAAACTAATGAACATTGCTAAAAAGGTTTATTTTTGAAACATTCATCATCATCATCATCTACATCCGATTCGAACATCAACTCATTGTCATCATCATCCTCTATCAGCTCGTCTTTGCTGGAGGTGGGATTACTGCGCCCTCATATCCGTCAGGAAGAAGCCCGCTCAGCCACCATCTACTGTCGATCACTCGTTCGACCAATCCTTCCCAACCGAGACTGGTCATACGGACTTCTTCCTGGCGGGAAATCGGACCACTGTGTCCTTACTCATGAGCATCCCCAATTTCCCATGCTTTCCATAAGGACCTGAGGTGGCTCTTAAAACTACGGTTAATCGTTAAGTCCAAAGGCTGGAGAAGGGAGGAGGGAGTCCTGCCTATTCGCTCGTGGGATTTCTTGACGTGACAGGTGATGCCGATGGGCCGGGTATTGATCTACGATGAGGGGGAAGTTGGTTTTACACCTCTGGCCAAAATACTGAACAAAAGAAAGAAAATAAAACTTCGTTTTTGAAAATTGACTATAAAATCGCATCAGAATGAGTGATTCTCTTAAGCGGGGCGCACACAGAGTAATACGGCTGAGACGTTTTTTGGGTATATCATTTCTGCATTTTGGTGCAGCCGTATTCAGACACAAAACAAAAAGTTCCTGTGTGTACTTGCATACGCCTCGCCTCCTGTTTTGGCAGTCTAAAGCAAAGTGACGTTGTTTTCATCCGGTGCGTTCTTAAGGATTAACTACAGGCACCTGGGTCGAAATTATTCAGACAAAATCTCGAAAATGCCACTGACTGAAACAGCTCGCGATGATCTTTTACTCCACCTGAGAGCAAACGTTTCCATCAATTCCTGACAAAAAATTGAGGTACCTTGTTCATCATGGCCATGTTGCCGAGTTCTGCGACGTATTCTCTCATCTTGAGTGCATCGATCACGCCTTTCTGTCATTTCCTCCATCTGGAGAAAGTCCGTGAGTGGATACGAAAATGGTTCGCAAATGAACGCATAGACTGGGCATAGTAAATGCCTATTGCATGTCGCAGCCTGAAAGTGTCAACGTAGTCCAACCGCTGAATTAAGCTGTAACCATGAAGATGCCTCTTTCATATCATGCCTGCTCATCATCCGACCCATCGATACATACAACACAAATCCAAAATGCAAAGCAAAAAGTTATCCAAAGTTACCTCATCTTGACAAATCGAACCACAACCCACATCCTATACACTCAAGGTCCAACTTGTATTACGTTTTTTGATGTAACTTAGGCCCTACTATGACTTGAGCTCTCCCCGTCAAAATAGGCCTACCTCGGACTTTGTCATTATTTTGCCATGTTCGGTAGTAGGACAGGTAAATGGAAGAATAGAGTATATTGAGTTATTTATAGGGGCGCCAAAGACCCCGAACCAACGGGCTACAAATACCCCGAACCAACGGGCTACAAATACCCCGAGGGTACCTTTTTTAGAAAAGTGTCTATGAAAAATGTACTTTTAATAATGACATCAAATGCCGCCTACAACATTCTCTATACTCAATACTGATCACCTGAACCAAGTTTCAACTGTGTCAATGTTCTGCAGATGTGGAAAATTCAGACCTGTAAAAAGTTCGATCCCAACATTTTTTGTGCATGTGTCTGATTTCTTTCCTTCTTATAGCCAAAGCTCTTACATAATTCCATGGTTACCGGAATATGAATCAAAAACATTGCCATGGGCTACAATTAGACCGGGGCTACAAATACCCCATTTTACCTTAATAAGACTTAGTATAGCGCCCTTTCCACTGAAACATAACTAATGTAATGATGTTTAAGGGGCTTATATGCCCATGTCTGTATATTTTCCATTGTGCAAGGTGATTCAAATTTTGTTCATTTCAAAACCTCCTGATTAAAGTAAAGTTAAGATAAAGTTTGAAAAAACTGCAAATAAAATAACCATTTTACTCATATGAACAATATGTATTCCTTTCTTAAGAGTTAAGAGGCAGAGATACTGGGTGAATTTTTCTGATATTTTTACAAGTCCCAAACCAAAAACATGACATAAAGAATGTTGCTTGCTAACTGATATTAAATATATATCTTTGGTATCAGTAACAAACATTGAATAAAATAGTCTTTTAGGTTCACAAATCTTCCTAATTATGAGAAACAAAATACATTTTTTGGTGCAAGAAATAAGCAAACCTGCTAATTTGTCCCTGCCAAAAACCTTATCAATGCGTGAATAAGGGTCATTGCCAGGGCAAGGTAGCATTTTGAAGAAAAAGAATCGCCAGTTCTATGTTTATAAGTAAATGGATATTTTATTTGGACCTTTTCAAACTTTTCAATGTGCTTAAGGTTTTGCCATAAGTGCCACCATTTTTGCTAGATTTTGATATTAGATGCAATTAGGAATTACGAGTTATTCAGAATGAAGTAAATTTCCATTTTTAACCTAGGAGGATGCTGTCTGAAAAACAAAGCAGAGGCTCCCAACCTTGAAATTGGCATCGACTTCGTTTGGAAAGAGTTCTATTTGCTTTAGGATTTTAAATTCTAGCCAAATTAGTGGTGCCTATGGCCAGCCCTTAATCATGAGGTTTTAAAAGGAACCAGTTTTGAACCAACCTTGCACTGCAGGCTAATGTACAGCCGTGCGCATTGGCCTACAAACTTGTACGCTACGCATATGACAAAAATCTATGGTCTTTCCAGGCATTTGATTACATTATCCTAAATTATGGTGACAGCCAGCACGGCCAGAAACAGCGATGTAAGAGCTTGGTGAAATGACATGTTATTCATATTACATGACTTTTCCATTCATCGATGGTTTGCAAAGCTTTATGCCACTTATATAGCTAACTAGGCCTACCAGAATTGTGTAAGATAGTGTAAGTTGGGGACAAAACCTCACAGCAAAGACGTAGTTTTGCCAAGGAAGAAATTGAAAAAACTGTAACTAAAATCACCATTTACTCATAAACTACTAGTAATTTTTTTCTTAAAAATACTGGCTTTCCCTAGCAATGACCCTTATTCACGCATTGATAAGGTTTTTTTTAAATTCAACCAGTATGATAAGAGTCGATTTCTATGAACCTTTTTCAAGCATTGTCTAGGAGTTCGGCCGAGCAAAAACAAGCAGGTGTGCTTATTCTGTTCATAAAAAACAACAACATGTATCTCATGATTAGGAAGATAACTTAAGGGTTGACCATACGTACCACCATTTTTGCTAGAACTTGAAGTCTAAAAGCAATTAAATCCCTTTCAAAACAAAGAGAACCCTTTTCTAGAGAACCGCCTTCTAGGTTTTAAATGGGCATTCACTTCATTTTGACGGAGTTCTAATTGATTTTGGATTTCAGGTTCTAGCCTAAATGGTAGTACCTATTCCCAACCAAAAAGCCAGTTTGATTTCTTTGTTACGGACCTCACATCTGATATCAGTTACATTCTTCTTTTTAATAATGTTTTAGGTTTTCGACTTGTAAACGTTTAAATATCACAGTGTATAGTGTTGATGCGAATAACTCAGTTTGAGAGGGAATGAAGTGTTTCTATACGAAATCTTAGAGGCTTTTTGACGTTTTCCTTTATATCACAGTGTACATTGTGACCGTGCATGAGCCTTGGCAGTCTACAGTAAACTAGGGCAGAAATCTAGAGCACAAATTTTTTCGGTCTAACAAGCTTTGCATTGCATTGTTGGGGATTCCCCTTCCAAGTTTCAACCACGTGATGGGATTATTTGCCTTGGTGTTTTACCCATTTCATCTCTCCTCAGCAATCATCAGCCTCATCAGCTGCGACCCTCGAAGGCAACGGGCTTGTTAAAATACAGTTACATAACTTACAAATTAGTAAAAACTGCGAGAGCACACCCAGGCCCGTTGGTTTTTTAGAAAACAGACTTGCCAAGTCAACTCGTAGTGCCAGACATGAAAAGCACGACTGAATACCATTTTGCCTGATTACATCAAATCATTTTGTCTGGACATCAGCACAGACTGAAATAGATTAGCAGGGATAAGCGTGCGGGGCGACTGCGATTGGTTGTTCGGAATGGATCTTGCTGTGATTGGTTGACGTATTTGCGGCTGAATTACGTCATCATAAAGGGGAAAAGTTTGTATAAAAGGCGCCGTGGACTCGGTTCTTCATCATTACGGAAATCTGTGCTCTAGCGTCTGGGCGTATACCTCATCAGACCAAGGAAGACTACTGCGGGTAAGATTTATTTATTTCGTATTTTTGCAATCAAAGGAGGTCCCATTTTGGCAATATTTTTGACAATAATAGTTTTCTCCCGTATCTTTAACCCACTTGAAGAATGTGTACAGCGCTGGCATGTTTGTAATTGATATGTATGATTCTCCAAAGCAAATTTACGCCCCAAGATGTGCTCGCATGCCTCTCATGGTCTTTGCTTCGGACCATTGGTGTGTTGAAGTGCAAAAACAATGCAAGAAAGAAATTGTAGGCATCATTCCTCCTCGGCAAAATATGAACCAATGTCGCTGCAGATTCCAAACCCTTGGCCATCTAGATTTACTTCCATGAGAAGCGGCACCTGACAAATGAGTGATTTTTGCTTTTGACCTATTACGCGTTTTTATACTATAACGTATGGTTATTTTTTGTTTTTAATGATATTTACACCCCCCCCCCTCCCCCAATCTTTGGTTTTAGGCCGGAATATGCCAGTCAAGATATAACCACTATAGTTGATGGCTTTTTTGGCAAGGACTGGGTAATAATTTTTGCGCTTGGATAAATCTCCAGTTAAGGTAAAAAATTCTAGGCAGATTTGAAGCAAATTTCAGGCACATCTGAATGTTTTCAGTATTTTTCTGCCGTCTTAAGGAAAGAATATTGCCAATCATTTATCCTCTTGCATTTGGCTTGTGCTTCAGTACCCCGATGCTCTCGAGCGGAGAGCATAGGAGGTATGTATACATTTTGGGGTGAAATATTGCTTTTTCGCACATTGGTAAGTGCAGACACTTACTCCGCTCGAAAGCGATTTTATTTGCCCAAAATGCCCATGCATGAAGTTGGAACGACATTCCCGTCCCACCGTAAAACTGTCATCATCCAGATAATTCGTGTTGGGCATGCCAGTTTTGGTTTACGGTCATCATCCAGATAATTCGTGTTGGGCATGCCAGTTTTGGTTTGTTCCATAGATTTGAAAGCATAATCGGAATTTGCAAAGGAATAAATTTCATTTAATAGCGGCATCTTTTAATTTAAGTTAATTAATCATTAATCCTGGGATCCATAGTGATTGTCGTCAAATTTTCATTGCATTTCTGTGGGTACTTTTGAAAGTGATTTATTTTTTGTTGGGTTTATTTTGGCTCCCGTTTGAATCTTGCCTCCTTTTTTGAATTTTGCATGTTTTCTGTTTCAGTGAAATGCTGTTACTGGCTGTGATCGTCTGCGCTGCCATGCTGTGTACCACCGGCGCAACTTCGGGCATCGGTGAGTCAAATGGCGGCTAGTCCAGCCGAGTCGTATGTTACTGGACAAGATTTTCCCGAATTCCTTTTGAATGGCTCTGAAAGTTCCTCGAAATTAATCCTAAAAGTAGGATAGATTTTTCCCGATAGTTCCGAATCTCAAAAAAGCGAATATTTTGCGCCTGAAAGTTGTATTTGGCCAAGCAAATATCACGTCTAATTGCCCTTAACGGTTTAGGCCTATCGACGCCCTTTAAAGAAGTCTTGTAGGGGGGGGGGTTGATGTGCCAGATGACCCTTTAATAAGACGTCGGATCATAGGAATTTGGGCATTGGTACGTGCGGAGTTTGTAGACAGTCGACAGTTTATTGGGCTATGCGTGAAGTAAGGGGCAAAAACGATGCAAGCAGCCTGTGTGTAACTAACTGTAATGGCTTTTTCAGCTGTTGACGACGCCTGTTCGACCAACGCGTTTTGCAACTATGAAGGAGACTCCCCAATGGATCACACGAAATGTGACAGCTCTGTGTGTGTATGTACGAGCTTGTATTATGGAGAGGCTGGCGATACGACCTGTGTTCAAGGCAAGTATCCAACAATGTCCAAGTATAATGTAGTCGCTGCCGATCTGATCAATCATATCGGCAATCATATCGGCAAGTAGTTTTCGGGTTTCTCTTTTTCAAATCCCAAGAAATAATGGATTTATTTGATGCATGATATGCAGACTTGATTGGTTTACACCCAAACAAAAAATCATGCTTGGAAAGGCCAATTGAATTTCGAAGACCTGATGGTCATCATGAACGATAACGGCCATTTTTTTACAATGGGCAGATCATGACATTTTGGACCGTTTTGGTCATGGTCATTGTTTCCAAACGTTGAAAAGTCGTCGGGTAGACACAGTTGTAATAAAATATACTTGGCGTGGCTTGGTAGATTTCACTTGCCTGTGGGGTGCCATGCAGGTCCAAATAAAGTACTGAAAATCGAACGATCCATTTAAATACACACGTACACAACTTTTCTGAACATGGCGATTCAGGTGTTAATTCACCTTGCCCCAAGTTTGAGTGCATGCATATAAATTATACGTCTAATGAACTTTCTTTATGGCAGCTTCACTCGGCGGTAGTTGTGCTGGCAAAACGGACGCTGCTGCGTTTTGTGCAACAAGTGACCCTGATGCAGAGTGTGCCAGCGACGTCTGTGCCTGCAGTGCCGGATTCTACGAAACTGAAAGTTTACTTGATGGAACCACGCATTGCTCTAAAAGTAAGTGAACAACTGATAATCGGAAGGTTTGAAAGGCTTTACACTGAACAATGCATATACTATTGCAGAGTTCGAAATGATCCGGCACTGTTGTACAAGTCATCGGAAACCTTTTTGTTGGGTCATGAATTGGTAGCCATTTTAACAAAACCGATATATTCAAGACGGTTTTCAAAAAAGTTAATTTGAATGCAACATGTTCTGTGTCCGACTGCCAGAAACATCTGTGTAATGCCTTTACCAACCATGTATCCGAGGCTCGAAAGTTTTAAAAATATTGATATAATACTTGAGCAATACGTAATGCCACTTCACGCGCGCACGTCTCGAGCCCTTTAACGCTCGTTTTTTCAAATAGTAATTTATTTTACAGTCGCAGTCGGAACTCCATGCGACTCCTCGGCTGGTGGTGATGCTTTCTGTCGAACGGGCCTTCCTGCAGATTCTGAATGCATCGTCATAACGCAAACATGTGAATGTCCCAGTGGAAAGACCTATGTACCGTCCCTCGATCTCTGCCATACTGAAAGTTTCCATGCCACATGCGCAACGTGCAGACAAACTGGCGGACATTGTTATGACATTGAGGATGACGATTCCCCCACTGGATGTGTCTGTCCTCCATCTAAGGATAGCAGTGGCGTGGCCCTAACTGTAGGATGTGACCTTGGCATCGGTAAGATATCATCTGTATTTCTGTATTGATTCACCTAGTACTCGAAGTAGAAAAAAGGAAAGATGAAAAAGAAGTACGCAGTTTTCGAATCGGAAGGTTTTATTTTACGTTCTGTCTGGTGCTAGTAAGCATAATCGAAGTTTCGGCAGATGTCTACCGATGATTCTAAAGGATTCGCAAGCTACCATAACTATTTAAGTCTCGGTAGTGCAATGGCAAACACCGATAATACAATGATGCAAATACTAATACAATTATGCCGTGTCAAAAGAAAATGCATAGCTTTCATGAAAATAATTCGTTCATTTGGTCTGAACCCGCAACCAAACTAGTCACTTGCTGTCACTGACAATACTGTGACGCTGCCGATCGAGGGGCTCCTGTACAAAAATAAATGTCCATAGGTTTTTGAAAAGATCGCAGATGGCATAAGATAATTGAATGCGGTTTTCAGCAGAAAATGGTATATTTGGTAATGTATCTGTTGTTGTATCTGTATTTGGGCCTAGCTAATCCGGGCTCTTCATTATGTAACTGGCAATTTTAAAAATGTTACTAACTTTTTTATTTTTGTTCTTTTTCACAATGTATGGATGAACTATGATGCAACGAAGGTTGTTTCGCTTTAATTAGAAAATTCCTCCTAAATTCCTTTATTTTGAAGACTACTTTTAGCTCGCTATAGGGGATTGTTTTTTCAGACAACATTGTATTGCTGACCATGAGGGGAGTTCTCAGTCTGGCCCCATTCATAAAAACCCTAACTTTCAACACAATTGATGGTTTAATTAGTCAGTGATTCCCAAACGAATTTCTTTTCGAAATATCTGTTACATAATGAAGGGATGGAATTGGGTGCATCCAAATACAACGGATTTATGACCAACTAAATATACCATTCTCGGCTTAAAACCGCATTCAAATATCTTATTTCTGTGATATTTTTAAGAGTCGCAACACTAGGGCTGAACGTGTAATGGAAGGCGTACCATAAACTGGCTAAATGTAATTGGCGTAGACTACATTTATCCTGTGGAGACTTATATAGCCGGCTTCGGGAGGCAGTTTCACATGCTTATTACACGTAATGTAGGCCTGTTGTACAGGAACCCTTCACCCAGTTAAAGCGTCTACACAGTAAGAAGAAATAATATTGACGGCAAGAAAACTGAACGACCTTTATTCACAGCTAGTTTTAATTACAATCTTTTTTAGCTCTGATTGGCGACTATTGCGATCCAACTGGAACACCTGCAGTGGATTGTGAATTACAAGACTCCAGTTGTCTTCACGCAGGCGCGCTAAATGGTCGCTTCACCTGTCAATGTGACCCTGGGTATCACGCCATAAGTTTATTTGGAGACGAACGGAAATGCTGTAAGTAATATTTGTACTTGATTAGTATTGTCGCGCCGAGTTGCTATATTGCCAATTCGATCAGCTTAATTCGGTTTTCATGTAGTAGCAATATCAACATGCTAAGACTGCTTTGGCAAAATGACAATGAACTATTTTGTAGGCCTGGGACAATTTCCAATGTTATATCCCCAGCGCAATAAACATGAGGTTCCAGTCTTTGCACATCCTAATGCACAAAATAACCCCTGGAAAACGTGTCCGGCCCGCGAGCTTTTTTCCCAAACCACATGATATCCATTGCAATGGTTATTCGTAGCGTTCCAAGCTCTTCTATTATATAGAGGGGCGCGCATATAATCGTTCCGGATAATCGAAGAAATTCGATTCTCATGGTACACTGTGCGTGGTAGTCTCTTTACTTAAAAGTTTACAAAAGTCCAAATGGAAATATGTTTGGGCCATGGATATGTACAATAGTTCGGGTGAAAAAACTCGTCCGACCCTATAAGGTATGGTTCTGGTAGAGGCCATCAACTGTCAATTGCCCTGAAATGGAATAAACCGACCTATTAACTTTGGAGTCATTTGAATTGTCGTGAAATTCCAGAGCTCGAAGGGTTGACTGCCGTGGTCTTTCAAGAACCATGTACAGTATCAGAAGTAAGAACACGTCCTAGAAACATTTTCCTTGGGAATTTTAGACTGATACACCGGCTTCTGCACAAAATATCTGCCAAAACTTTACAGCTAAAAGTTCTGAAAGACTGCCCACACGTGTGCATATCCTGTCGGAATTTGTATGCCTATGAAAGCATTAATATATTGCAATTCAACTAAATTGTGATAATATTGCTTTTTTTTTTTTCGGAGTCTGTTGCAGAAATTTACTTGTTTCGGTGAATGAGTGTAACATGTGTGAAGGGCTTCTCTGGTTGAATCGGCTGGTTACTTAAAATTCGTGGCACTATTTCATTTCACTTTTCATTTCGCACTTTTTTTTCAGATCGCTCAATTGCCAAAGAAACTGATCGTAACTGCATGTGGTGCCAGTCACGCGGTGGCATATGTTATGATATTGACGATGATGGCGTTCGTGATGGGTGTATGTGCCCAGCCACTAGGAGTACCTCAGATCCCAATGATCCCAGCACCGATTGTGACGTAAACCATGGTAAACGCGTTTGAACCTCATCTAGCATTGTGCTACACCCGTGACCTACTAGATTTTCACTAAGAAATCTTTTTCCTGTTAATTTCTTTTTGGAATCGGCCATTTAGTAATATACTGGAGCCTTTTACATCAATGGTTGTGATCTACACTTTCATTGAACTTGAGCACTTAATCGTGGGTGCCATTAAGGCTTTACCTGTCCGATATGTCGACAACAGCGATGCTTACATTGAAATGTTTATTGAACCACGCTTGATTTAAGATAGAAGAACCAAGTCACTTTCTTATTCTAAAGACACTCTATTCGGAGGAAGTGACGCGAGGTCATGAAGCGTTTCAATGGTTACGTGAAAGAAAACTTTTTTTCAAGACTACCCCAAAAAAGGTGCATTGCTTGGACTTATCTACTTGACACATTACCACGTGCTTTCCGTCACCACGTGCTTTCCGTCGTTAACTGGTGAGCCTTAGTACACACTTGGAATTTTTTGTTTCAGTGACCGTTTCTTGTACTGCAAGTAGAATGGACATATGCTACACTCCCCACGACACTACTCGCCTCCCCGGCATGGCAACCAAACTAACCAATGGGGATGCGTACGTTTACATCGAACGCCACCTTGGAGAAGATCCTTGTCGATTTGAATACGATGGAAGTAGTGACTGGTGTGTGAGCCTCGACCTTGCTTCCGACCAGACTGATGCTTGTGATACCCGTGTTACCTTTCCAACGGTAGGAAAATGCTGCAAAGCAATAGGATTTTACCAGTGTTTAATCCGATTGCTTTAAGCTCTATATCGATTTGCAGTGGTAAATATACATCTGGTAGTGTACGGGTGTAGATACAAATGGAATATACTCCAGACTTGCAATTTCAGGAACGTCTTGGATCGGCAACCTAAGCCCATGTAGATATTATGCTCATTGTCGTTGTGCAGCACGATTGAAAAATTTTGAAGAGCATAATAGGTTGGCGGCACCAATTTGTTTATGCCATTTGCCTTCATGCAAAGATTTCAGAATGGCAGGCCCAATTGGATTTCACTTCGTCGAAGAGACTTTTTTGAGGATTCGTTACCAACCTAGACCTAGACATAAAAGTATCGCCAAATCGATCGATAAAAGTCTTAGTGGTTGGGTAACAAGTGATCAGTTTATTCCCAATGCTAATCATTGTAAACTTTCCTAAGACGGACAAAATTTAGCCAATTGTAACAGGCCAGGGTCCCTTCTGGTCCACTTACAAAAGACCCCCAACTGAAATAAATAGTAATAAATCCCAGTGTCGTAAGTTAGCCTCATTAAAACAAGTTGATCGGTAAAACAAGTTGATCGGGAAAAGTCGCGTTTCTCTTTCACGTTAAAAGACCCAACTCCCGGGTGAACTGTTCAGGAGAAGCTTTTTGTAATTCGGAGGTTATTCATGCTCGTCCGTTTACAGCACTTGTAATGACCTTCACATAATCATGAAATCAAAGATACCATTCCAATATAAACATTTGTAATTTTAATACAAACTGCCACGTAACTGGCTAAGATGTGGCATGTTTTACGAACAGGTAATTAGTAGAGCTGGGGGCCTTAACGTGCATCTGCATAAAAGGGCCGATTTTTGAGAAAATGGCGGACGATCTTGTAAATGCCAGCTTTGCGATGTACACAAATGTGCGGTATTGCAACAGACTGCAGTTCTTTGACAAAAAAGAATATGTGTTGGAAGAAATTGACGTTAGGATTTGAAAAAAAAATGATTATTGATAAAAAATGGTTAATAAGGGGAGTAGTTTTTGTAGTTGACGCACACCCGGTCTGGTATCTGGTCATTCTTTTTTACGCTACTTTACCCGAGAGTTCCTCGAGCCTGGTGCGTGAGCGTGCGGGCTCAATTCATACTGGGCATGCGCTTCAATACGGGAGATCCGTCGCTTAACAAAGCGCGGCGCGTGAAATCGAACACGCTATTAATTCCCTTCTGTAAAACTGCTCTTACGAATACGTGTCGATACCTGTTGATCACTTCAAGCTTCTTTTATATTGCAGAATCGCCACATCAGTTACAACAACTGGATGGTCCTCCAAACTACTGCCATCGGAAGGAGTATGTCGGATGAGAGCGTCCATCTTTACTGTCAATACGACATTATCTCGCATGTGTTCACCGAAACCGGAACGGAAGTTGTCGGGTGAGTAATCTAACGTTAAATTCTACCGGCATAGAGGCCATATATTAGAGAATCCTGCAATATAACTGCGAAATGCCGAAGTTTGTTTCTCCCGTGATGCCTGTGTACAGGCAGCAAGACTCGTCGCTCTGCAAACGTTACAATGACCTTCTGTCCTTTTCAGGTTTGCCTCTATGGCGTCCGAGGGAGATGAAGTGCACCCTGTCTTAACAATGGATGTTCATGATGAATTCGGCCGGGACGCAACCGTGCAGGGCATCAGACAAGGCCAGCCAACAATGCTCATCATAGAGATGACTGAAGACAAGAGCGTGTACCACTCCATCAGGCCAGAAGTTTGCATTGCCTCAAACCGACCAGAATTGTCCAACCCGGCTACATCGTCCATTCTGCTGCTTTATGAAGGGTATGCATCTTGTTTGGATAAATTCTAAATGTGTGACTGAAGGACCCAGTTGATACCTTTTACCACATTACCTGTTACACCTTCGCAAGTTGTGTGACATTACGAGTTTTGAAACGTGGTGGACGTTCCAGCACTGTTGAATTCGATACATGGGTAAAACCTAACATACCAACTACAGAAAAAAGATTGTTCAGGAAACTCTTCTCTTTCAGTTGCCCAGTCGTGGACTCCTACCTTAACGCGAAGAACACGTTCTATCCCGATCCAGCTGATGCAGAGGTATCTAGAACTGGTTACTTCCCAATGCTTCAATTCGAGGATACGCAATTTGTGTTCTTTCACTGTGCCGTCGAGGTTTGCAGGAATGACGAAGATTGTGACCCGGTAAGTTGTTTTGCTCGTCTTGGTTAGTTTCGGCTTCCATGACCTTTTTCGTCTCCAGTTGCATTCTCATTATAGTCTGGGATGCGAAACGCAAAACTTGTACGTATACTTATATTGTCGAATACGTCATCAAATGTGGGACTGGTTTTTTCCCGTCATAAATTGTACATAAGTCGAATCTTCCAGCCTCGATTAAAATGCCGCGAAGACTTTGGCTGTTGACTCACGACTGAGAAAACCTGTTTTGTGGTTTCTTTTCTGCATCGAATCAACCCATGTGGTTTCTTTTCTGCATCGAATCAACCCATGACAGGATTGAATTAATCATGTCGTCATTGATCATCATCGATCAGCACAGTCGATTACATTATCGGGTTTCTAAACGTGGATACCTACACATACAACGCAACTAGATTTTTAGGCAAACGACAAACTGCCACCAAAAACAAGCTTTTCTTTTGTATATTCCGCTCGGATTTCAAAATCATAGTCGCTGTTCAGATCGGTGAAACTGGAGTACGTGCATGACGGATGTTTACATTGCGAAGGTGTATTGTATGGTGGGCATTGGACCGTGAAATGCTAGTGTTGCTCTTGTAGAAACAGTGACACGTAATGGCCAGCTAGACGGGTCGGATGTCCGACATACCAAGTCGGCCCCAGATTTTGGAGGTGACACGGCCTGTGGCGTAGGGGTGTTACAAGGGGCTGAGGTAGCCGTTTTGAACTGCTAAACAATTGGTGCCCGGATGGAGAGGTTGGTCATCAACGTAGACGGCCTTTTTCCAAAATAGCACGCGTTTGTATGGCTAGCTGTAATTGGTCGCAAGGCACTGGAATAGATTTGCCCTCCGAAAACCAACGGCAATTGCACTTGCCATTATGCGCATACGGGAGCCCTGGCAAGTAACATACGTTGGTGCGGCGATTATTTTTGAAGATTTATGACTCCCTGGAATGTGGATCAAGGGTCGCTGTTGTAAATTTAGCAATTGCCTTGATGATAATAAGCTGTAATTTAAATCTACCAATCGACTGTGCATTGGTAATGTGTGTCGTGATGTTTCACGTCTGATATAGAACCGAGTGAAAGCTTTTATTTTTTTGAAATAATGCATTGCAGGTTGACTGTTCCGGTGGTGTTGAGAGAAGGAAAAGAGCCATTGCATCATTGGAAGGCGACACTATCCTGCAGCGTGAAGTCCGGGAACTGCAATCTGGGTCGACTAGATTGGAAGCTCTTTACACTGGACCTGTACAGATTATTGCAGATTCGAACTCCAGAGGAAGTCTTTCCGTGAGAACTGATAAATCTGACTGTAAGTACAGAAATCATTGCGGGTTGTGCAGTCGGTCCGACAATCATTTAAACACCAGACGACCGCTTACTTTACAGTGCTATGGTAAAACTACACTGGAGCAGTTTGCACCTGTATTGGAGCCGAGCGGATCAGATGGTTATTCCACATTCAAACTTCTCCCTGGAACGCTTTTGAATGTGTTTTTTTACTCAAGTTAATCCTTTTCGAAAGACGCTCAGTTTTCGGTTTCTGTTCGCTGACCAATTCCAGGAACAAAAAATACCTTCATTCCACAATCGGGAGACCGACAATCTTGCCAGTGCTTATTGCGGTATCCATTCCACATAATATGAAAGAATGCAAGGGATACAATGCTTATCAATTTTGATTTCATCCTGCAAAGTCGCCTTCCTGGATGTTGAGTGGTATTGGGGGATGTTATTGCCAAAATGTAGAAATGATACTAAACTATACCCGATACGACGCATAACCTTTCGTGAAGGAAATTGACATTGGCGCGACAGGAATTTATTTATTAAACTTCGTTCACAACTTCCTAATATATTTTCATCGGGTTCAATGTGTTTTCCTTCTACCCAATGTGGTCAAAATTGCCTTAAACTGATCTTCCATGATCAATTATTTCGCGGGTGTTTTTTAATCTTGATGGCTGCTCAATTTTCGTATTCACTTTGGTACATGTTCCATTTTCTATTCCAGCTGCCCTTCCTCGCAAATATCTTCTTCTGATCAGCATTGGCGGAGGAGCCATGATTCTCGTGATAGCTGTTGCCGCTGCAATTTTAGTCACGATGCGATCACGCAGGCGGAGAGCCCCAAGGAATGCAATATCAGTCCAGTGCCAGGAAACCATGTAAAGTTCGTTCTTGCTCTTGACATTTCTAGTTCAAAGTCGACGCCTACCGCATTGCAATATGACTGCGTAGAATGCCCCATCATCCTTTGAAAAAAATCGTGTCGTCAATTTTTTTTGGTCTTTGCTTATGCAAGGCAAGAAAATTCAGATATCTCTAATCTAAGATCGAGGACGATGTTTACTTAAAGATTTATAATTTTGTTAAAAGGTTGTTTGCTCGGATTCACCATGTTATAAAACTACCCATCTAACATGTTTTTAATGACGTTGACAGTTAAGTTTACACTTGTGTACCGTTGATATGTGTAATTACATGTTAAAAGTTGTGTTTAGTTTAGTTCTGTTAATGGTTCTGTGACTTGTCAATTGGGCCAAAAAACCAATTGATCCCGCCACAGTTCAGATTCGCATTTAGTTCTGTTAATTTGTAATGTGTTGTATGTGTGTTATACCGATTTCATGTATTTTTAACGGTTTTTGAACACTTCTGATTATTCCGGTGTTTTACGACACTTAATCTTTGCTGGTTAAATAAAAGCTACGAAACCGATCATCGTATTCGGATTTTTGTATGTCTAGTTTACTGCTGGATACGGATACAATGCTTGTGATTACTAGTTCCGAATCTACAATTCGGAGAACAATTGCAACCAAATCGAAAGTGACTAGCGGAGCAGCGGCAGAACATAGACAATGGAAAACCACTAATTTTCCCAGCCTTGCATGTGCGGACTTGGGTAGAAATCCATTTCGAACAGTCGTGCCAGAGAGAACAGTCGTGCCAGAGAAAAAAATAATCTACAAATATTCAGGCAATCCGACGAAGGGCTGATGCCTCGACAAAATCTAGGACTTGAAATTTTCAAGGGCGTCGATTAGAGTTGAAAAGGATAATTGATTGCGGTTTTCAGCAGAGAATGGTATATCTAGTTGGTCGTATATCATTTGTACTTAGGCCCAGCTCATCCGGACTCTTCATTATGTAACAAGCAATTCATTGATTAAAGTTTAATCGATATTCACAAGATATTCACAATGTATTCACAATGTAAGGTAACATGTGGTAGCCCCTTTTCACCGATAACTTTGTTTCCGCAAGAAATTTCCAGGCAGATTCACTAAAAGCCGACCTGCATCTTGTAGTGGCACCTCTGTAAAGCCCGCAGCACACTAGCCGCCAACTTTGGCGACAAGAAGCGTTAAGCTGACGCCTCGACGCCAAAGTTGGCGGCCAGTGGATCTCGGTCAGCGCACACCTGCCCAGAATCGGCGTCCAGTACCGTCTTTACCGCCACTTTAGGCTGCCATTTTGAAATCATGTGAATCGAGACGCAAGCTGATCGGCCATATCCTCGCCGCTGACGCCAAGTCGGGCGGCCATCCGTAGCACACCTGGGCCCAGTTCCTGAAATGGCGTTAGGCCAGCGCTAAGCCTTAGCGTGGTGCTATGTCCTATCTGGCGCCACGCTACGACTAGCGTGGCGCCAGATGGGTTCCAAAGCCTAGCGCTGGTGCTATCTTGTGACGAATCGACGCTAAAGTTATCAGCCCAAGGACCCTCCTCTAAGTTCTGCTAGTGAGCGCTAACTTCCACAGATTTCCAAAATGGCTGCCAACCAGGTCCTTTTTGGAAATTTATTCCAACAAAGTCATCCAATTCGCAGATTTAGGAGGTTTGAGTCCCCTCTGGATTATTACAATGATATTCAACTATTTGAAAGGTTCAGATTCAGGTCTGATAGCATTTTATATATGACAGATTTAATCTGGGAACAACTTGGAAGGGACACTCGGAGAAATTCTAGCCTCTCCCCTGTGACTCCAGTCTTAATGGCCATTCGCTATTCGCTTCCTGCAGCTAGTAGGCGATTCTTTTGGGGTGTCAAAGTCGAGAGCTTCAAGGACTGTTTGGTGTTACAAATGCTCTAAACAAGCTTAAGGAACAGTTTATTCGTTGGCCCACAGACGCAGAAGCAGCCGTGATGCTTCTTTCTACCAAAAGGCTAGATTTCCAAGAGTCGTTGGTACAATCGATGGCACCCACGTTGAAATACAATTGCCAGACATACATCCAGGTGATGGCCATGACTATGAAGCAGCCTATGTGAACAGGAACCACTACCACTCCATTAATTGTCACTTCATCGGTGACCACTTGGGTAAGTTCATAGGCCTAGCATAGGCCTAAATGTTTTACCATGTAGATTTTATATAAAGCTATCACTAAAACCCATTCTTACCAATCCATATGATGTAGGTTTGCCAAAATTAACAAAAACATTGGATGCAAATGCTCAAATTTTGACATGACCGGCCATGTTGTGTGTTTACATTGTTAAAAGTACATTCTGCAGCAAGGCCAATCAATTTCTCGAGTCTGGTTGTGCGAGACTATCTCCTATAACAACATCAAGCATATGGGGCTAGGGGGCAGCTCAAAGATCACAATTGAAGCGGAGGAAAATAAAAATGAATATTTTTTTTCTAAGTTTACCAATGTTGTGGCTAGATGGCCTGGCAGCACCCATGACGCATTCATATTCAGGACATCACAGATCTGCAGATACACGGAAACCTACAATGCACTGGGACAGAATGGAGTACTTTTGGGAGACAGTGGGTATGCATGCCGACCATTCTTGATGACTCCTTACTTGCATCCTGCAAATCAACATCAGACAAGATACAACCGGGCCACAAACGGACAAGAGTGAAGGTTGAGCATTCATTCGGAGTTTTAAAGCGAAGGTTTCATGTTCTTCATGCAGAAGTGCGAATGCAGCCAGATGGAGTGTGCAGGATTATCATTGCCTGCGCCATCCTAAACAACATTGCCATTGACAGGAATGAAAGGTTGCCACCAGCAGATCGATTCCCTCGCATTGAAATGGATGATGAACCCTAAGATGGACCAGAGGATGGGCGCCTGGCACGAGACCACTTGGCCAATACCTTCTTCTAGGCTGCAAGAGACAATAAGGAAACATGTAGACAATGTTTACAATCATAACCTGTTTAATTCCTGCTAACTTGCTAATAAAACACATAGTACATTGTCCTCATTGCTCATTGGTCCGCGTACAAATTGACTCCAGAAGCTTGTCAATTTCACTTTGTGGCCGGCATGTCACACCTGTCTCAATAGATTGCTGCAATATTTGGATTTCAAGTATCAGCTTCTTCTTCTGGAGGGCCTCCAACTCCTCACATGGCGAGTTTTCTCACTTTGGCCGCTGCCATCTCATCCTTCAGTCTCTCCCCTTTCATCCTTTCATTCTCCAGGGTCGTCTGCAGGACATCAATGTGTAAAGAAAGAACATCAGCATAGCTCTTCTTCTTTGGAGTGGCGGTCCCATTTTCTGAAAGAAGGATTTAAATCCTGCAAATGCCTGATCAAAATAAGTGAGGGGACTATCTCAACATAGTTTAGTTTACGCTAAAGGCTGCAAGGTGGGCCCTTATGGTTTTAACTTCAAAAACTAAGTTACTTTGGATCCAAAAACCTAGTTCCTATATAGAGCAAAAACCACGATTCTTGAATTAATGAACAAATGGCTTAGGCCCTATTAGCCCGCAGACTTCATTGCATTGCAAATGAGTCCGTGGAGAGGGAGTGCGTGTGTGTGCATGGGGGGGGGGGGGGGACGTGTAACTTACTTTCTTTTGTGACAGTCTCCTTTTCTTTCTTTGATGCACTTCTTGCTTGACCTCAAAAACAATGTTTATGCACATATATACTTGATGTCTAGTATTGATGAATTGGCCACTCATGTACTGGGTAAATGAAATGGCTCTAAAATCTAAGCCGCTTTAGGCTTCTTGGCTCAAAATACTTTTGAGATGGTCCCTTATGACATTTATAACTTGTAGTAAGATAAAACCGATTGCTTGCTTACCTATGATTTCATCCAGTGGTCTAATATTAGCGTGAAAAAGGGACAGAGATCCTTGCCCATAGTCACTGTCGATGGTGTCAACTGGAAAGAAAAGTTTACATAAAATAGTCATGATGATGGCAGCTAGATGGCAGAAGGTAGGCCTACTGACTTATAAACATACACATGTATTTTGAAAGCAAATAACTGTGATAGATCTGTGATGGATTACATTAAAGTATTTATGTTTTAACTCGAAATACATGCAGTTATTATTATTTATTATCCCCTTGGCTAAAAGTCATTAGTTTCTCACAGGCACAGCATGCAGCCTTACCTTTGGCTTTGCCATATGAACTTGGAAACAGTTCAAGGTTGCATTCTGGTTTCTCAAGGGCCAATTCAGATGTTATACCAGTACTAGTACTTGGTTTAGGGGAATGGGCCACCTCTCTTCTGTCTGGAAAAATAATAATGTAATTAGCATTGGGAGATTAACATTGAGATGGCCCCTCGCAATGGATCGGTTACTTGAGTCTTTTCAAGTAAAGTTTATTCTTCAACGACAGTAACAACGCAAAAACGCAAAAAAATACTATTTCTGTGATATTGCTGTGATTAAAGTGCTCATTTCAGAATAATCTGAAAAAGACACCCATAATCAAGGATACATTTAGGTTTTTGAAATAACCAAGATTCGAATAAGGTAACACACCTGGGGTTTCTTTGATGTTGTTGAGCATGCAGCACTGTTTTAAAACTAGTTGTTTCTTATGATTATTTGCAAAATGTGTGCGAGCTAGGCGCACATATAAAACATGGAATCTGGCTCGCTGTGCCTACTATAACTATGATATGCTAGCCTTAATTCAACATGCAAACAAAATTATAAGTAGAAATTGTCTGTAGGCCAAGCCAATTGATTGTTGTGGCTGCTTAGAAATGGAATCTGAGAATGACAAACTTACCCTGTCTTTTTGCTGGGGGTGCTGGCATGGCACTTTCAGTGCCTCCAGTTATTCCTTGAAAACTCGGATCATCTTTAAAAGCCTCTGCTATTCGCTCTTTAATTGGGTCGATCTTTAATGCAGGGCCCCCTCCAGTGCCTCATGCATGCTTCTTTCTCTCATAATTATAGGTCTTCGCCTGAGAAACCATCTTGTTCCACTTCTCTCTTACTTTCTCCCAGCTTCTCTGGGTCACTCCAAGAGAGCTGATGACATTTGCTATGGCTTCCCGTCGTGAAACCTTAATCTCATGTGTGATGAGTGGCCCAAACTTGGCCCTGAGGCTTGAAAGTTCTTCTATTGCGTATTGGGTCAGTGTGACCATCTCAGCTTGACTAAAATTTGGCAATCTAACTTTTTTGGTATCATTTTTTGCCTCCATGGCTGCCATCTTGAATTTACAAAGATGGGGACCCTACCTCCTGTCACATGATCAAAATCCCTAGCAACGAGCGCCAAGTCCTGCTAAGCCCAGCGCTACCTAACGCTGGGCCTAACGCTGATGCTGGAACCATTATCTAGCGCCACGCCAGCTATCACTGGCTAGCGTGGTGCTAGGGGTAGCGCCACGCTAAGTCGAGCGCTATTTCAGGAACTGGGCCCTGGCTTCTTCTTGCATTCAAACGCGGCGACACGCGTCAAAAATCAAACATGTTAGATATTTGGCGTTTAGTTGCGGCAAGTGGCGGCAAGTGGCGTTCGCCGACGCCGTTCGTAGCAGATTAGGGATTTGTCAGGCGTTCAGGACTCTTGCGGCAAAAAAACGCCAGTGAACTCCGAAGTTGGCGGCTGGTGTGCTGCGGGCTTTACAGACGGCTTGAAATTCTATTCATACTTCGAGATCCTGTTTGGGTTATTGAGAATATTTAGCATTGGTTTTATCTATTTATTTGTCAACTTGGATTGGGATATTTTATTGGTAAATTTTACAATATGGTTAGTAATTTCCCTTCGGAAGGATGGATATAATTTGCTCAAGCCGTCACACACTTGCTCTGGGTAACACATTGGTTTCGGCAGTATCTGCTGTTTTATATTTATGTAAGGGCCGTGTACTAAACTATAGGAAGCATTGGAGTTATCCGTGGATGATCCGAATCGAACGAATTCGGATCGTGACCGGGTTCAGTGCTTGGTGACACCTCTTCCAATTTTACAGTCTGCAATTTAGGGCACTTAAAGCTGAACTGCATGAACAAAAACAGAAGCGTCCATGTTTTTAAAAGAGAAATGCTAACGTCCGAAACACCCTTCAGAAGTCTGCCAGAAACATTATTAATAGCATACGGCGAACCAGTGGCGCTGTCGTCGGTCTATAGCAGAACACCGGAAGTGCTGGATCATGAGGGCTATTAACAAATGCACGTAGCCCATGTCCAAACATGCGGGCGGCCTAGAATGTACATGCATGTACGTGCGTGTGTTCCGATAACCTGAAAAAACAAACGATACAAGTTGGAATTATAGAAATAGAAATAAAAAAAACCCATACCCTACCATGCCACATCAGCACATACACTTGTACCGCTATTTGCGGTGAAGACGTGGAAGATAAATTGCTCGGCACCGGTTCCAACGCAATGGTCGTCCAAAAATAGATACGAGGCCTAGTCGGTGTTGCAAGAAAGATTGATATTTGATATAAAAATGCAGGTTGCAGGTTAACTTACAGGTAATGGTTTAGGTAAAGGATTAGTTTCCAACATGTAACCCCCAACCGCTGATACCGAACCGTTGCTGCAACATGCAAGACGAATACAAAGGTTGCCTTTTCCAAAGTGGTTTCCTTGTGTGATTGATTGCAGTAGTCATGAAACCGTCTTGACCCACTAAGGGTTATGGTTGACTACATCGCATGCGAATTCCCATCGGACATCTACACCAAGGCAGCAGAATCCTTCGTGTCGTATGGGCAAGTCACTGGCGACCCTTGATTGTACAAGACGGAAACGAACACAATCATGGACACACTCGTGATTTAGTGCATTATCATAACAATATAACTGAATATAGCCTTGCAAGTGGAATGAAATTTGGCTTGTTGACCACAATAGGATGAATTTTGTGTCACTCTTACAGAGGAGAAGCAAAAATCCATGTGGTATATCATGTATCGTCATTACATGTACCTTTGATAAAAAAATGGCGCTGATCGTGCCCTTAGTTACATGTAGGGAGATATAGCACTTTCTGTATTGTCGGTTTAAGCCACCTGGTGGCCAAAGTAGGAAATTTAGTCCAGGTGTCATTACATAGGGTAACATACGTACTAAACTTCAAGTCGATAGCTCCAGTAGTTATAAAACGTGCCTTGCTATAACGGACGACAACGACGACGGACGACGGACGCTGTGCCGTAATATAAACTCGCCTCTCCAAAAACCAAATTATTTGGATGTTTTTAAAATTGCCTGTTACATAATGAAGAAACAGGATAAGCTGGTCCCCAAATACAACGGATACATGACCAACTGAATATACCATTCCATGCTGAAAACTGCGTTCAATTATCTTACTTTATCTCTGTGATATTTTTTTTAAACGGTGGACATTTACTTTCTTGTAGGACTGTACCTGAAACTAAGTCGAGAGCTTTCAGGCCGTAGAAAATCATCTGGTGCGATCTGATGACGATGATCAGACTCGAGTGCAGTTTTTTATTTATCATATACCACAAATATTGCCATAATAGCAAGAAAATGAATATATGATAAATGGTTCAGTTCATGTTGTGTGTAGGCGTATCAAAAGGGATTTTGAACAACCCCATGTTTGATAAGTTAGCATAAAGACCGTGATACAGTCAACTTCGGCCAAGGTACTTAGTTCACCCCAGTCTCAACTTCACCACAGGCAGTCATGTTATCAATTAGGCAGTCAACAATCGGTCATGCTTATGAAAAACTAGGACACGGTGTCGGCAAGAAGAGATTGCTTTGATCTGACCAGACTGCTTTTTTTATACAAACAAAACATGACATTACTGAGTAATCTGGTGAGCATTCAGGACACGTGTGCTTTTAATTTGGTGCGGCTGCAGCATCTGTTACAGACCACAGGTAAACAGTAACTCCAAATGTCTAACCTATCATATAAGTTGATAGCGAGTGATAGATTGCAGTGAGAGAACGTATTTTTAGTTCAACCTTCTTGTTGCTAAGACATGTGCCTGTTGTTGAGAAAGCACAGTCTGCACGCCATTTCATAGAAGCCAGTCGCCATGTTTAGATGGCCTCTCTGCAGCCGCTTATGTCTTGCTTATGCAGCAGCCCTCGATGACAAAGAAGAGGCTAAAGGATACATTTTTATGGATACGGCAAACCGGTGGGTCTACAGTGTACAACTTTTGTTAGTAATCATGAAGTTGCTGCCAGCTAACATGTAAGTTCAGACATAAAACCTTTTATTCTATGTATTAAACCCCTTGGAAGATTTGAAATAGTGCACTTCCACCATAAATCTGAACATCAAAGATCGGCTTCGATCGAATTTAATGACTTGATGAATTATTTGGCCATCTAGCTCTCCCGCTTGGATCGAAGGCCCTACGGTTTTTTTAAAGTCAAATCTAGGGTGATTTCACGGACAGCCATGTTGAAATCGTCGTTCTCGGTAGTTATTATTACGTTTACTGTAGGTGTTGCGGTGGGAATCAGTTTGATGATCAGGGCTGAGTTGTTCAAAGCAACCTTAGCTTTACGGAGACGTCAAGTCTTAATGTGACTGAAAATGTTAATTGGTTCAACTGAAAGAAATAACGTCCTCTTCAAGGATTCTTCAAGGATACTTGACGTAACCGTTAGAGATAACGTGACTTTTGTGCTTTTGAACAACTGGGCCCAGACGCCTATATAATAAAGATTTTCAATGAGGTCCCATTATGGTACTTTAATGGATGCCACGTCATTAGATACTTTCATATAGCGTTATTATCTTGTCATTCCATTAACTTTAGCCCTTGGAAGTGTTTTTACGGACAGCCATGTCAAAATCGTCATTCCTTTGTTTTCGGCAGTTGTTATTTCGTTTACTGTAGGCGTTGCGGCGGGAATCAGTTTGATATCAGGCGCCTATATCATAAAGATTTTTAATGAGGTTCCATTATGGTACTTGGATGCCACGTCATATATAGCGTCTTTATCTTGTCATTCCATTAACTTTAGCTCTTCGAATCTAAGGTGTACCTTTATGATAATGCATAAACTCTGTTCAAACGCGGGTTGGGATTTTGTGCTTGTATCATAATTAGCGGATCCGGATGTAGGAAAACGAATGAACTATTCAATGTTGGTAACATGCCACAGCTTGACAGCATGATTCGTTATTTATGAAATTGATGGCGCTATATGGGTGAAGGCAAGTAGCAAGCGTATTGATACTATACATGTACCCGTCTACCACGTCACTTAGCCGTGAAATTACAACCCTCGGTTAGTTTTAACCGAAGCAACCGATATATGAAAAATCTCAGTGCGACAGAACTTTGGTGACAGACATTTTGATACATAGTGGTGAACTCTGTATCAAAACGATATTCTGCTTTTAGTCCTGTCTGAGATTACGGATAGCAAGGCACCGACGGCTATGGCTCATTTGTATGCCTATGCGATGACGTAGCGTCCGTCGTCTTCGTCATTAAACTCCGTACACATGTACCCTTGGGCCCAGGGGCGATTCACACCAAATTTCGTTCAAAAATTATTCTTGGTTTGGCCAAATATAAAACATGAAATAGGACCCGTGATTTTGGTCGGATTTTCATGAAAATGTTTGGGTAGGTACTCCTAGCAAGGATACATCAACAGTGATCTCCACAGGGTTTTCTCAAGGTAGGGTGATAACCTTGATTTTCATGACGTTTTACCAGTGTGCAACACAAGGTAGGGTGGCCAGCAATTTGAGGTAGGGTGGTTAAGTAAGCTGAGACCGACAGAGGGCCGAGATGGATGCATGCCCAAGTCACAAGTAAAAGAAATATTGTACAGCTATGAATAGAAGATATGTTGCAGGTGGGTTGTTTGCTCTTGGGAAAAGAGCACTGAATAATAGAAGTACATTTTTCAATTTTTTCACAGCTTTTTGATGGCAATACATTTTTGGGGGTTTTCTCTGTGTACTCCCCTCCCCGGCCCTGCCCTGGCCACTTTGATCGGATGATTGTTGTGTGTTAAGATACCTCTATTCCTCATCTGGTGGACATTGACTGGAGATGGCACGACAATCGCTACTGGTTAAAAAATGATTCTTTTCTCTTATCAGCGTATGTGGTACAACTGTGGGTGTGGTAGCATTTTATGGCCTATCCCATATGCTCCTGTGTTGCAAAGGGTTAATTGAGACAGTTACACAAATGAAACATTTGGGGACATTGGTGGTGGCAGGGCCACCATGTCAATAGCAGCTGCTGACCTCTAGGGGATGGCAGTGGTTATTGTTGACGGAATGGTGTGAGAGTTGCGGACAGTATTCTATCTGTTGTGGTTACTGATACTGTGGTTACTTCGAAGGTTGTTAGGCTTGTTCCAATTCTGCACAAAATTTTTAAATTTTGTGCAGAATTGGAACAATTCAATATTTTCAATAGTGATTAAAATCACTATTGAAAATATCCTTCACATATTCTTCTGACTTGGAAGGCATTAAAGAACCAGCACCACAGGCATGTCACGTGATTTGGTAAATTAATGTATTATGGCAATGCAGAGGCCTTGCTCAACTTGAGCCAACTAGGACACTCTTGATGACAACCACGTGTCGAACCCAGAACAGTTTATTCATTTGAGGTCAAACGTGACACCTTATCTATCTCTGCCGCGTGTCTGGGAGATTGGAATGTTTATGTTACAGGGAATAGGCATGTAGTAGCAAGCATAGCAGAGTCTGGCAATGCATGCTGCCTCCAAAAATGGGTATGTATGTACAGGGCTTCTGAAGTTTAAGTACTGACAATGTTCAGTGTGTACATTATTAGTATAGGTATGGGTTTAACTTCAGAAGCAGCATCATCAAACCATCCACATGGGAACAAATGGCAACAGCGTATAGAAATTACATTTATTGACCTGTGGAAAAGATTAGGAAAGGCAGGGACATATATTTATTTTCCCAAACACACATGGTGAGGCCTGAATGACTTGACCTTACCAAATTGAACAAAAAAATCAATACTAAAAGAATTTCAGTACATTTACCTCCTTTATTTTTTTAAATCAGAGCTCAATTCCATTAAGAAATAAAGACTTTAAAAAAGACATTGTCTTCATTAATTTCAGATTCCTATGCAACAGTCAGGAGATCATCATGAGTTACATCTTTTTTTCCTTATGAAGTGTTGGTACCAGTAAGTTGAATATAGATTAGGCCCATATCTCAATTGGGCAGGGGGCAAACCCTCCCTCAAAATCAAGGTTACGGAACAAAACACCCCAAATTTTCATGCAGACTGGCTATTCACAACCAATGCTTCAGCAACATGGGACCAATGACAAGAAGCCACATTGCACATGACTTCCAAACATATGACAATTTATGTTAATCGTCTTGTTAATACACCAACAGAGACCAACAGAACCCCCCCCCCCCCCCCCCTGACCACAAAGAAAATGATGGGCTAGTTCAACATATCCAGCTCATCAACATCCACCGTGGCAACGATTCCAGAGTAGGAGGTTCTTTTCTGACAAAACCTCGTAAGCAGAGGCATTCCAAAACTTAGAAACATAATATCAGTACACTATAATAATATACATATACAATGAAATATTTGGTGATTAAAGATACATTTTGAATTATTCATGGACAAAAAATCAAATCAAGTCACTAGTTGCAAATATCTAGAGGTTTCGGCCATTTTAACTTGATATTCCTAAAATAAGTAATTCTACCCAAATGGTTTGTTGCAAAGTGACCAAAGCTGATCCATCAACTTAAGAAGCACATCCTTATCCTGCGTACGTAAGAAAGGCGTCATGTAGGTTGATTTTCCAGATTTACACGTTCAGAAAGATTTAAAAAACACCCTCAAACTAACTGAAGGAATGGGAAGTAAACTCTTCTCACAAAGGTATCCTCGGCTGGTCTAATAGTTTCGTATCCTCTCGGATATTGAAAAGTCAAACAGTTCTAAAATCTATGCTCAGAGACACTTTGAAAATTTGGTTAATTACTTTTCGACCACATCTGCAGTTTATTTAATATCAGTTGGAGGATGCAATCATATTGTCTATGACATCAAATTTTATCAATATTGTCTGTATCACGAAATTTGTACTGTAGTTCTAATTCCAATCAAGTACCGGTGTAATATATGTGAGTGTTTCCCGTGTGTGAGTGTTTCCCTTCATTGTTTGGGAACGCTCAAAAATAGATTGACAAGTTTTTCTGTGTATCCCCCCTATTGAAAAGTCGTGGTCTCTCTAGCTGCCTATTGTTTGGAAACACTGACACATGGGGAACAACCACAGATGTTACACCGGTACTGTAGGATTTCCGGCATCCAACTCAGGGGTAGTAGGTGATCTACACACAGAAATAACATGAAATGTGGACAACAAATAATCTCATAAATCTTGTAACAATAAACTGGTGGCTGGAGGCTCTTCTTGATGTTTTTCCTCATCCCATCTTACTAAAATGTTTTTAAAAAGTTTAACGAGTTTGAAACTTCCCATGAAAATAAATATTTCATAAAAAGAGTGTTCTATATGATATCATCACACGATGCCCATCGTTTGTTCCTCTTAATCAACGTGGTTACCTGTTCTTGGTGTAGCAGCCTCAGCTCTTACATCAGTCTATTTCATGAACAGCTGGAGAACTCGCAACCAATGGCTTTGCTGGCTTTCTGAAAGGATGAATGAATGTTTTATGTAAAGGGGGGGGGGGGGGGCTGAAAAATATATGAAGAATAAGACATTTCATGATCCCACACTAGATCCATTGCAATGCCCAAGGACTACCTTGCTGCATGATTTATGTGACTTGGAATATTTGTAGAATTGATTGAAACTGTGCCTTCTACCATATTTACTGACCAAATTCCAATGTCAAATTACAAAATGTTGAATTGGTTGTCAAGGACAGAGTTGTGTGGAGCTACTCACACTTGGACAGAATTGAATGTTGTAAAAGCATCTTTGTGATGTCTTAAAACTACATGATATTCTCTGGTGTTACATCATGTACAATATTGAAGTGCAATGTAAACTTTTTTTCTGAATGGGCGAAATGTATAACCTTGGTGTTGCTTTCTTGTCTCTTCTCTTAAATGTTCATTCTTTGTTGGAGTGCTGGTGATCTCCTTTCGCTTTGAAGGCTGCTTCCTCTTTGTTGTTGGCTTTGTAGAAGCTCCTTCCACCATTAATGATAATGCATCCCTTGAAAGAACTAATAACTCCTCTTTCGTGTCGTATTTCATTTCTGGACCAAGGTTGTATGTTAAGTTGAATTCATCATCAATGCTAATGCAGGGGACTGGCGGCACTGGTGCATTCGGTTTGCCCATAGTGAGTAAATATTCAAATGCCCCATTTGTATGGGTGACCAGCTGGTCTAGGACTGATGATGCTGGCATCCATTTCCAGTTGGGTTTGAATTCTTCTTTCTGCTGCAGGGAAAGTTGTCTGACTGCATCGAATGTTAGTTTGTCAGGATTGAGATCTTTTGGCAGTAAATGGATTTTACCAATGTTTTGTACGCATCAGCATTCAGCTTAACTGATGTTAATCTGTCACCGGTGCATTGAATGCTGAAAAGCGTTTTGAAGCATTGTCGTATAACCATGTCAAGCCAGGTTTCGTTCTGCACACCGAAGAACTTCAGGAGAAAATCATTCCCTCCTAGCGAAAGGACCAAGGAGACTATAGTTGCTGCATCCCTAGACTTGAGTTTTTGTTCCAAGCTTTCAGCAATTCCTGTAATGTTATACATGTCGTAGCGCTTGTTGGGCTTCCTTAACAGGACAAACAGAGGATGGATAAAGTTGCTGTCTTGGTCTCGGGGCCAGTTCAAAACGGCAAGAGATAATAAATAAAGTACAACAGCATCGATGTCCCCTGAAGTGACAACAGCCATCACCCTTCTACCCTCTTCCAGACCAGGGAGAATATCTTCCAACCAATCTATCTGCGCGAGTTCTGCTTCACCCTTTGTTTGAGTGGTTGGCAATTCTATTTTTCTTTGGAATCCATTTGGCGTGAAAGAAACTCGAATTGGGATTGAGAATGTTACGCAAGAGCAGGTTGTCTGCGCACCACACTCGCAGCCTTTTTTTACATATTCACTGTCAATGTCCAATAGCAGTTCACGATTGATTTGTAATTCTTCAACATTTGCAGCAAGCCATGTGCTGATTAGCTTTTTCCCGGCAGTGGTGTTTGTAATGGCAAATTTATCAGCTTTCTCTCTACTGATAATTTCATTATCAGCCTTCAGGTGTGACACGGTCAGTTTCGTTTTCTTCTTGGTAGCTGCAGTTCTCTTGCTTCTGGTGGGTCCTTTCAGTACATCTGGTGTGTAACTGTACTTTTCTTAACACACGACCACGCGTGAGGCATGCTTGAATGTACGGAGAAGCGGACGCATGACCTGGGTGGACACACCGTCAACAAACTGCTTGCCGGATTTCCCTTTTAAGGAAAACTTTTTCCCTGCAAATTCTATCGTGATTGCGCTTATGGATGATGCAAGATCAGCTGGTGTGTTTTTCAGCTTTATTTTAGTGTAAACTAGTCTCTTTGCCTCACAGACTTTCTGTCTGGCCTTCTTGTCTTTGACGGCATTCATATCCAGCTGAACATCATCATGATCATCTTCGTTGGTATATGTACTGGTCAATAACTTGAGAATAGCAGCTGAAGTGGCACTGTGCTTGGCCACACTGTGTTTACTTCCATCAGGAGTAAGAATGGCTTGACAGTTGTTATAATCTGACTTGTGGGAGTTTAATATTTTCGATTCCTTTCTGACCTCTCTCATACGCCTGTTCGTCTTTTTTGCAGCCTGACTGGTTTTCTGCGTGGCTTTGACCTTTGTACGACTGATTGTGGTGCTTTCTGCCTTCCTCACTTTCTGTATCAGTGATTTAGGACCACTGACAGTCCCTATCTCTGGTATGTCTTCTTCGCTCATACCAAATAGTCCATTACACCCTGCATATCTGATTACAAGTAGCTTTCCCACTTCTTCTGTTTCTTTGTCAAGATACGTATCTGGAGGAATCATAGGCATTTCTTGGCTTTTCACCAGAAATATCAAGGATTCCTTTGCTGATGACCATGGTTGCAACGGGGAAGAAGTGTTTCCGATCAACACCTGTATATGACATGAAGAGGAATTCCGATTCAAGGATGTCTGGGCCATTTTCTTGCTGGACCATGGCATCTTCTTTGGGCAGAACTTGTGACTCTTTCCTCTTCTTGTCAATTAGGTCAAAGATATCGACCAGTGACATTCTTTCCACAATAGCGTTAATGGTGGAGCCTTGGCGGAATGCCTTGACAGCATTGATATGGTCAAATTCCCGAAAGGCGTCAAGGCCAACATTGGCACCATCTCTCTTGTGTGGTATAGACCACAGGGCCATTTTCATTCTTTGGTAAAAAGGTCCACAGGAGTAATGTGCCAGAAGAAGTCGTGCCGTAAAAGGGGCATAAGAAGTTGCTCCGTTCATGAAGGCGAATGGGAGAGATGATTTCACTGTTCCTAATAGTAGAAGATATCCTGTTTCCCCTCAAAGTCTTTCGGCTACGTAGAGTGCCCTTATCTCATCGCAGTGCTTTGACATGTCCACATGCAGAGCAAAGGTGCCACTATCTTTGCACCGTTGGCTTATGAACGTATTGTACCCCTCGGACCATTTCTTGACAAGCCAGTCAGTCGTCTGATTCTGTAACTCTGCGGTCAGTTCAGCTGCAGCTTCTGGTGGAAGATGTTCGATGAACTTTAACATCAGTGAGATGTGCAAAGCAATGGCAAGTCTTGACACTAGTTTGGAGGCGGTTTCTATATGTCGCAGTTCAATGAGCTTCAAGGCTTCGCTGTCACTCTCATCATCCCGCATATATTTCAGGAGATGGTGGATGCCAGCACTCTTGTACGCATTCAGCAAATTGATGATCTTCGACTTCCTAGTGTGCAAAGGGGGAAACTCTGGTATAAATTTCTTGTATTTAATGTCGTCTTCCTGGAGTTGTAGGAGGTTGTTATTTAGCTTGAAGTCTGTTGGGAAGAGTATCTTGTCAGAGGTTTCATTGCTGGCCATTTTCACCACGAAGTCATCAAGGATCTTTTTGAGATTCTGCATGTCATTGTCTCTTCCAGTAGCCGGGACAGGATGCCGAATGTGAATTTCTGTTGGAGAGGCAGAAATGAACTCTATGAGGTTTGGGATGTTTTGTCTTCTTCTCTCATTCACTTCATTATGATTTTGTTGAGGTTTATCTTCGACTGTCTGAATCTCGTCACCAAGGCTGATTGATTGGAAGCTCAGGTTGAAAAAGTAATCATCATCACCCGTTTCTTCTGCAATTTGTCTGTCATCTTTGGGTCCAGCCACTGGTCTGTGATCGTCATCTGATATCAACTGTACCTCTGATTGGGAATAAAGAGAGCAATTCTCCGGTCCAAGACTTCCATCGGATAAATTGGTATCTAAATGAGGTGCATCATAATCCGTCTCGTCAAGTTCGTCGTTCAGGTTGATGGTTCTAATGCTCATGTTGAAAAAGTCCATTTCTTCGGTCAGCTTTTGGTCATCTTGGTGTTCAGCAGATGTCAACCGAACCTCTGGTTGAGAACAAAGAAATAACTCCTTGGGTCCGATACCTTCACCGACTGACTTGCTCTTTGAATGGGGTACATCCTCGTTCGTCTCATCCAATTCATTGCCCAGGTGAATGGTACTGAAGCTCATGTTGAAAGAATCCATTTCTTCGGCCAGCTTTTGGTCATCTTGGGGTTCATTATCAGAGTTCAACGGCTTAATACTGTTGTCGGCTTGAATCAACTTCAGCAGCAGTTCACTATGATCTTGAACATAATCCTTCCAAATATGTCGCATGCCAAAGTTGCAGTGCTTCCGAAATGAAATCACGGTGCGTTCTTCCTCTGGAGTCATCTCCAACAGCACCTTCTTTAGATCGTCTTTTGTCATCGTCTTATCCGCCTTGCATATACAGTCTGTTGAGCCATCACATTCAGGGTCATGCCAAGATTCCACAACAGCTGAGTCCTTTGGTATGCCACATAGAGTGATTGGAAGTGTATTCAGTTGTGTAGTTGAACTCTCACCTGGCTCAGGGTTGTTTTTGGCTTGTAAGCGGACCAAATTGTCAATCAGGAAGACAGAATGGCATTGCTGAAGGGAAACGTCATGGACATTGACAACATTATCTCCGATCCTTTGATACTCCAATGGATATTTCTGCATGTATGACCTGTAGTAGCAGAAATCTGGATTTGACAACCTTTTGATACGTTGGTCAGCAGTCCATTTTGCCTGTGTTACTCCACCAAGACATCCAACTGAAAATACTGTTTCAAGATTGTGATGAATAGCCAGTGCATCTGTATTCATGACTTGAATGAAGCCATGGTGCCTTTGGTTCAGAACATGCAGCATACTATCAAAGTGAGTGTATAATCTCCCCAATCTGGCCCGAAGGTACTGTT
The DNA here is from genome assembly GCF_910592395.1 of Lineus longissimus. Taxonomy (NCBI): domain Eukaryota; kingdom Metazoa; phylum Nemertea; class Pilidiophora; order Heteronemertea; family Lineidae; genus Lineus; species Lineus longissimus. Next base: position 15,045,408 of record NC_088315.1, read on the forward strand.
GTTGCTGATCGTTATCCTTCATCCGTCCCAGGTAGGTATAATTCAGGAATGTTCCTACCAACTGGAGCTGGATTGGTAGTGGTACATGGTAACACCATTCCCTTGTGACATCGAATGTATCAACTTGAAGAGGGTCATTTTGGTATGGAATGAAATCCTTGAAACAGACTGGGCATAGTGTGTCATCTCCATCGATCGCTGTGTCCTCACAATCCCTGTTCATCCAAACGGCACTGACACTGCCAAGCAAGGAAGGGAACTTATCCCTAATACTGAAACGTTGATATGTATTGCCATCTGTAGATCTCTTCAGACACCCACTATCTAGGAGCATAACTTCATGAACTTGCATAGAGTGTTCCCTTTGAAGAAAACTATTGATTATGATACCGAGATTATCAATACCAAAATCCTGATCCTGCAGATTGGAGGTGTTGTTTTCAAGGAGCACATGGATACTAGGGCCAGTCCCTGTACACAAGGAATGACATGGTATACATAACACGCTGAATGGAAGATTATGATCTATGCCAATGCCCAAGTGACTGATAAGGTCGTCTCTGATACCACTGTCCAAAACTTCAGGAAGGTGCACCAAATCAGCCACTGTGAGTTTGATATCTGTGTTTATGTCACCTGCTTTGGATCTTCGAACTGAATTACAGATAGACCTGTTACATAGTTTCTGTAGCTGCTTCCCAAGTTCACTTGAATTCTTACAAACTTGGAAGAAGTCCCATTTTAACTGCAGTAGGGTGGTATCTTCTACAATTGCATCCGTTTCACAAAAGTTTTGGAAATGCCACTCAAAGAGACATATCTTTTGCCACTCATTATAACCAAAGAACTCTCTAAGATCTTGTAGAATATACACAGGCGCCTTGGATTGTGCGGATGTTTTAGAAGTGACGATCATATCTTCTATTACTTAGGGAAGGCTTAACTCCTTACATACAAGCTGATATAGATCAAATAATGTCCTTTCTGGTTCAGAATTCAAAGACTGCTCTTTTTGAGAAGGCGTGCATGGAGATGGACTACATGGACTACATGGGTCAATAATACTGAAGTATAGTTTGTTAGCTAAACTGCCGAGTGTGGAGATAGGTGATGACGACTGAGAGGCCACCGACAATGCCTCCAAACTTCCTTTCTATGATGCCACTGCAGCCGAACAAATCTGATTAACTAACTATCTGCGAACAGGAAGCCTGAACATCGGCATTGTTGAAGGCATATCTCAACAGTGCTGGTAATGTTATAAAGTCCTGATTTTCAATGGTAATAAGTGGACAGTAGCCCTTAAGGGTTCGCGACAAGTTGAATCTTTTCAAAGAGTTCTTTTTGGTGATATCTTCATCTCTGTGATTGCTCTGAAGCCACTTTAAAAAACAGTCTACTTCCACAAGCAAGGAGTTGTCGTGCTGAATAAAGGGAATACTCTCCAACATTCTGATAACATGTTGAAGAAGTTCTGTTTACCATGGATGGACTTTTTTCTAAAAGATAGCAGAAGAAAATTGCATTAAGGACCTTGCATTTTAATTAGGACCAAATACTTGATACTCGTATCATCACATTCTTATCCTAGCTTGTGACAGTCGATTAAATATGCCTATGGTGAAATATAAAATTTGTGATTAAGTAGAATAAAGAAAGAGCGACGCTTATACATTTTTGGTAGAATCCATCTCCTTACATGCAGGTCGAATAAATGTAAAGAAATATAATGCATGTTTCAAAAATCCAAAGTCAGGGTACAGATCACCACCTCATGTGACCCGACTGGACATAAGGAGAGCCAAGGGGACCCTAATCAGGCACTTAAAAGGGGCTGAAATTCAATCATGAATAATTCAAATGTGATGTTCATGGACTGGAGGGAGATGGGGGAGGGGCTTACACCGAAGACATATTCGAACATCTTCCGGTAAGTCAGATTCAAACATGAGGAACCTACAATGTGATATATCATTCATGATTCATGTACATTATATCATCATTCTCCTAAAAATGGATGGCCCAGTAAGCAAGTTACAGCTTCAATATGAAATAAATCGTTCAATGATATGCTTCAACCGGTTCTTTTCAAATGGTAGCAGTATCATTCCGTGGGTAAATACATAAGTTTATAAATGCCTTAGCAAAAGTGTAAGACGACTCACTTCAAAAACATGCCAAAGTTTTAAAAATTGTAAGAGAAAATAAATTTCAGAGCAAAAAGGACTTACCGATATCATTGCTTTTCCGATAAAGTCACATAGAACTCGATGGCTCCCACAATCGATAGAAATATCAAGTTATAACTCACACAACGTAGTGAGTGTAATGGTTACGTATGTGTATAAAGTGTAAACAAAATTCATATATCCATCATGTCCATCGAATCTGAAAAAATTTGTGCAGACCCATGACAATTCTGGTTCCGGTACAGTTTGTCGCATTCCATACGGGCCGCGCTTGCCGATCCTGCTTTCACGACGCACCGCAACCACAGTTACCATGATTCCCATTGTTTCCTTCCTCGTGACGCAATTATTTCATGACGTCATGAGCCATTGACAATTCACGCAAGTAGATTTATTCACACCGGCGCCACTGTCCTGAAGTGCGGGTGTGGGACATCATGTATCTAAAAATCGTCTGCTAGAACATACAGGACAACAACGTCGGCGGAGACAGTAATTGTGACATTTCATTGCAGACGAAGTAAACGTCCTCTTCTTCTCGATTTACGTACTTTACTTCAAAAAAGTCAGTTTTAACACTACTGCACAAATATAGAGTGGTCATAATGTTCCATTTGGATAGAGATTTGACGGACTGATTTGGAAATTCATTCCAACCATGCAACTGTTTCAGAAATGAGAAAAAGCTCCTGGGTGTCATGACATGCATGGTGTGTCTTGCCTCTGCATTTTTGTACTCAGGCATGTCAGAGGGTTTTCAATTTTCATATCATTGAAGAAATAATTCATTCCAATCTACAAGTATATCAATCACATCATTTATTTAAAAATCGTCTGCTAGGACATACAGGACAACGTCGGTGGAGACAGTTGTGACATTTCAATTTTCATTGCATAGAGATTTGACGGACTGATTTGGAAATTCATTCCAACCATGCAACTGTTTCAGAAATGAGAAAAAGCTCCTGGGGATGACATGCATTCAATTATTATTTCACCACAAATAGCTGCTTCTTCCAGCAGATATGAGACAGCTACCGGGGCGGGGACTATTTCTTTATGGGGCCTTATTGTTCAGCGTCTCCAAGGAATTCTATTTTTAGAGTCCAATGGGGGGGGGGGTTGGGAGGGGGGGCCTTCCCCCAATGTACTGACTAAAACCTGTCACTTTCAGAGAACGGGGGAGGGGGTTTGGGGGACTCATCCCCCAATGTACTGGCTATATATGTCAGAAGGACGAGGGTTTGGGGGGCTTCCCCATGTCAAACAGTTGTGTGAGTTCCATAGAGATTGCTCTTTACATATTAAATGGATGTGAACAATCAAATTGTGCTGAAAAGTGAAATAATCCTCACACTTCGTCCAACATCTAATCATCTGTACTAGAACAGAGCAGTATAGGCCTATATGCACATGTACCATTATCTACACTTGCCAAGCCTACTGCATAGATACCATAGCCAGGAATGTGATTTTATGACCGGAGTTAAAAAAAAACATGACAACTTAATTTGATGGAACATAAACATAGCCTTGGAGTTGAATCTGACCCCAAAAGGAAGAGGTGAGCTGTCAGGTTGGGATATTGTGGCATCCATCACAATTACTGTGGATGCGAAATCAAGCAGACTGTGAGTGGCATATCTGCTGCAAGCAGGTCAGACTCTAATTAGGACACGCTCAATATAGCCATAAACTATTTCCGGGTTGGAGGCATTAACATAGAGCAGGTTTGAGATATTCATGCTGGGAGATGGAATTGGATGCAGTTAGAACATGCGGCTAATTAAGATGAAAGGGATCTCTTTGGTCTTTTTTAAATCAGCATCCCGAGACTGAGAGTATTCAACCTTTTTCTCACCTTTTGCTTTCTAGTGAATATATATCATGTATTTTGATAAATTATGCTGTTCACTTTCATCTTAATGCATCAAATTAAACTTTGAACTCACCAATTCTGATATCTGGTGTCCTCTGAGGTCAGACACTTTACTGCTGCATAAATCTCTATTATTCCTCTTGTGCTTGAATTATAGGCATATTCGTTAATCCACTATTAATCACTGTTTAAGTTTTTGAAAATAATCCACAGCATCACAATCCTAGTTCGTACCATATCACATCCTGTACATGTTGCATATAATGTTATTAAGAATCAGAGTCATAATCCGTGTCCTCTAATATATTGCATGCATCAACTAGATTTGATTCTGTAGGTAAAGGGAGGCAATCAGTTCCATCATCATTGTCATTATCGTCAAAGAAATCAGCAAAATCAGCATACACTTCACCAGAACATTCTTCGTCAGATGACGAGTCGCTATAATTCTCCTCATCATCACAATTGTCATTATTTGGAGATTGTCCAGCTACAGCAACATGTATCGTAGGGACAGGCCTACGGTCTTTACATTTAGGACAATGACCATTGTTATTGTGTGGATTGTCACACTGCCCTTTGCATTTGCAGCTATTGTTGCATTGTTTACACGCCTTAGAACCGTTTTTGCAGCCTTTCCCATCCATGGAGCATCCTGTTGAACAGGAACATTTGTTACCAGGAGATGATCTTTTCTTCCTCAATTCTTTCTTCTTTTGTTCCACATTTTTATCCCAAATGATGGCTGTGATATTGTCTTTCTTTGACCATCCATAATCTTCAACATCTATGTGACGTTCAGAGATCCCTGACATGTCCAGCGCCAATTTGGCTATGTATGTTCCTCGAGAACAATGCAATTTCAGGGCAGTATCAGAAGGAAGAATGTTCTGGTGCAACTTAGCAGAGCCATGGTGACTGAAATAGCATACACGTCTTGTCAGTTCAGCCCAGTGTAACGTACAGGCGTGAACCGCCCCGAGCCGTCACGTTTGGAGGGGGAAATGTCCACGGCCTCCCAGAGGTCAGATGCTCGACCGTCTGTCCTAGAGATCCTTCCCCTATATATGTTTATGGCAAGGTCATCCGACCACGAAGATAATAACGCTTTTTTGGACTTACCCTTGATCTTTATTTTGGAAGATGTACAAAACTCGAGAGGTCTTCTTAAACGGCGTTGGTATGTTTTCCCTTTTTAGCCCTGATGTTCTTCCTGGCCTAGCTCTCTCTCCCAGATCGGCGCCCTGTGGTCTGGTTTATATTTTGGCCCTATAAGGGCCAGCCAATGATAGCCGGTCACATGATGTTTCTAGTTTTGGGAGGCTCGCGGCAGGATGCCCGAATTCCACGAACAATCCACCAGGTTAACTATAGTCACCCCGGCGGACTATAAGGGAACCAGTACATCCCCACAGCTACATAAAAACATTGTCCCAATGTTAAAGAGGAAAATTCAACCGGCAGGTAATTAATCAATTGGCTGGTCCATGGGCAATACCGATGTATGCTAATTTTTGTATAATGTACATTTTAAGAGGTATTTACCGAATCGTCATGGCTTTGTTTGACCAAACGTTCCCAGACTTGCAGGACCTCCATCTGTTTATTGTTACATATATTTATAATTTACTTAGGAATGTTGTTGAATGACCAGAGAGAGAACAATTTCAATATAACCCGGAATTAAATTTTTGCATCAGGGCAGCATAGTATCCACAACCGATTTGTTCCAATAGGCCAATAACTTTCCAGCAAAACCGCTGCGAAACTTGCCCACCTCATATCTCACCACTAATCACCGTTTGGTGAGCTATAAAACACAAAAGTTCCTCAAAAAATAAGCCAGGGCCGACATGCTCACAAAGGAAGTCATGTCTAGTAGCCTGACTCTGGTTTTTTAAATTGTACTAGCTCAGTCACCTGTCAATGGAAGGAACGTCATAAATCTTCTGCCGCCCTGCTACCTGAAGTTGTGGTATAAAAACCGGTTCTTCCGAGACAGTGAGTGCTCTTGGTAGCCAAAGTGTAACTGATATCCAAAGTGACCCAGTTGCTGGCAGATTATAGCCTCGGTTTAGTATACCTGGTTAGCATAAACTTGGCCGCCCACTGACATAGATTCATGCATAATATGTCCCAGTTTACCTATATTAGGAATGTAAACAGTAATAGTGCCATGCATGGAAAGTGGAGTTTGTCCATCTGAAATGTGCATTGAATTCACTATTGCAGTACAATAAATAAAATCACCCTCTCAACATCCCTAATCCATTGAATCAAGAATATCCAAATATCCAAACAATTATTTCATTCCATATTCCTTTTTTGGTCGAAAAATATAAATCAAAGTAAGGGTCATGCACTGAATGAATATAGGCCTACAAAGGTGAAACATTGATAATCCAAAAGAAGTAAGAATATAATCCACCAAAGGAACAACAAAATAAGAAGAACTGGAACCAGGAAAGATGTAACAAAATTGACAAGGCAGGAAGCACTTGATCTTCACCACCACGTGTTTCATCATGGTTACTGTGGTCAATATGCTAATGAGCGGCTGATAATGAGCTGGACAAGCAACATCAAAAATGTGATAGCCACTTCGTTGATGACCAGAAAGGGTGTAAATTGTACTCATTCACTACAGTAAGACATGGTCAACACCATGGAATTGACCTTCTGCACTTGAAGTATCAGAAACAAAATCTATCCCTATTACAAGATCAAAGGAATATGCCGCCTTGCAAACAAGCAGCCTGCTGAGTTTGAGAGATTATAGCAGACAAGTGTATAAACAAATTAACCCAAATGTGTGTAATTAATCAAGCAGAAAGGTCCCTGTACCAGGCTGTATCATGATACCATACACAAGTTGACCACCAAGAATGTTATTGACAGTTTAGTTGAGGGGGAGGGGGCTGTGCTGGGTGGACTCCAGCCATTCATAAGCCTCATACATCAAGGGGTGTGCATATTCATTGAGAAAAGTGGTTGAATTCCACAGCCAAGATGTCAATCAAAGGTCTCCCATCAATGGTCTCTTGTTTTAGACATAGAAACTTTTTCTATCCCAATTAGAAGTTGGGGGTGGGGTGTGTGTTGGACAGTACTCACAATGAAATGCATTTTATGCTCTCAAAAGTGCTTAAATGGAATACATGTTGCATTAGGATTGTAGTGTGGTATGTATCTAACAATATTAAGCATGTTTATTGAGGTAAAAAAAGATTTGGGCTGTGTCAGAGTAATTTCAAATAATGACCCCAGCTATCAAAGCACTATCTGAGATCATAGTGCATTGAAACTGGAATGCACTAGATAGTACACAAACTAGGTCAATCCAGAACGAGGCTGACTTTGGCCTATTTTGTATAAGTTTTGACCAAGGTTGTACACTGAGAGCATGCAGATACCCAGGGAACTTTCAGCCGACAAGATCACAACGGAGACTATCAATTTCCAATCCCATTTTAATTTACCGATCTTGTCCTTTCAAGGTAAGTTACTTAACACTTCCCTACTCATATTTCGACTATTCTTCCGATTTAAAATACTCGATTTATAGAAGACCTCCCTAAAATACCTTTTTTATACAATTTATATACAATTTTTTTATGAACATTCATGCATTAACTGAAAGGTTTTATCTTAACTTCTATGCCGCGTGCATCACTTTGCAATTTCCATTACCTCTCCATTCAAATATAATCTGAAGTGAATCAGGAACGTACTTTCCTGCCTGTCCGTAAGGTTGTACTAAAATAAATATGTAAATATGTCCAAGTTTTACGATCAAGTCCATCGCCAAAATAGTGTCATGTCCTTTTCATACTTAGTTCATAAAAGACGCAAGAACGTAAAATGTATCGTTAATCGACGTTATCGATCGTTTCTCGATTTGATTCCGATCTGCAACGTATCATTGAGTTGACTCCGATCGTTATGTGTACCGCTGCTCTCGATTCTGATGATTCCTTCCTCGTATAGTCGTTCAAGTTGCAGGCCGTATCATTGTCTTCTAAGTAGTAATCATATACAGTATATATATATATAGTGCATAACATAACGTGATACCCTTTTCACATAACCGCAATTTCAAAAATCGAAATCATTTGTTCATACTAATAACTCAACTTTCAGCACCCACTATGAATAATATGAGCGCCGACCTGTCCGCTGACGTTGAAGGCCAAATTCCCTTCTCACCAAAGGTATATATTAACTGTAGCAGGAGGTCTGCTACTTACTCTGCCTGTGGATTGCACCTTATTTGTTTGCCTTCCTTTTGTTTTTGTTCAAAAAGGACAAAACGCTTCAATTAAACGCTCCCCTCGACTAAATCTAAGAGTCATGGCCCCATGACTAATTTGATGATAAAGACAGAGCGTGGGACAATTGTTTTCTTTTTTGCCTGGCACCACGACGCTGGGAGTGAAATTTCAGTCGATAACGTCATGATGGCAGGATAACCTTGAGTACCATTACTAACCAGCTGCGGGTCTGTTTTAGTTAGGTTTTTTTTTCTGGATCGCAACGATGACTAGACAAATGGGAAAATAATTTTGACTAATTACAGCTGGTTGTCTGGTTTGTTTATGTTCGACCACAAGTTATCAATGTAAACAATTGGTTCGAACAACAACCATAAGTGACCACGGTTAAGATTTCAAGTCGAGAAGCCCATTTCACGGTGTTTTGACTGTTGGAACCTTCAACGTTGTTACAATATGAAATATGGAAGAACAAAAATTATTCGCTGAACATATTAATCTTTACGAAAAATCGTATTTGTTACCATAATGAATCGTTTTCTCCACCTGAAAAAACAGTAACCGTTTGTGGAGGAACACAATATAAAATTCATACACTAACCGTACCCATCATAAAGCTGGAATCACGACAACCAACATTCATAACACCAGTTGCACAATTTGTGTTTAATACGAAAAAGGATGGTAATTAATAGCCTAGGTTCCATTCGCCCTATTGTTGATTTGTTAATATAAACTATATTAACGCTAACCTTATTGATAACCGTGGCATGCCATATTCTAACTAGGTACTAACCCAAGAGTGTAACGAATTGATGCCGCATGTCTAATGAGCACGTCAGAATGATGTTGTAAAACCGCCCATCAGAAATAGGTAAGAGATGCTGACGTTTGCTAAGTGAAGATGTTAAACAACTAATTACCCATTAATAGTTGAGTTATGAGCATAGTAATGTAGCGTTATCTTGGCATGGCATGATACACTGGTTAAGGTAGACTTGTTATAGCTGTTGGCGAAGGTGTACCTGTAGGAATCTGACGTAGAGCCGGAACCAGCCTATATACAACTGTTTAGGGTGTGAATTATGTTAAACATCACGGTACCTGGGAAATAGGAGGCGGACGTGGTGACTTCAACTTCTCATGTGAATCATGAGGTTATTATTTGTTTTTTAAATTAGTGAAATGGTGATAACTATTTATGAAGGAATAATGCATTTAATGAAACAAGAACAATAAAAATTGAAGAATAGGTAACTTAAGATTGTTTATGGACGACCTTTCCCCTTTTTTTTAGAGAATTGTAATGTTTGGCCTTGTGTTTCAGGTCAAACTTGAGCCATGGGAAGCTGCTGTATTGCCGCCTAGCCAAAAGTGGCTAAGTACAGCAGCGGTGGTTACAACCCACTTATACAGTCTGGCGGAAGTCGCTTGTGGCATGTGCCCAGCCGCATGTCACCGCTCAAAGAAGGAGTGTCGGGCGAACCGCCGGGTCATGGAGCGGATGACACGGGCCGTAGAGGTACACAGACACCTCTGGAACGACGCCCCCTACGCTCCTACTGCACTCGTGCGGATGTTCGCCGAACACCCTAGGCGCGGGGGTGCAATACCAACAATGAGAAGGAGGGGCAGCTTCCAGACCTATATGAGGCGGTGGATAGCCGCCTATCGTTGTGCGGGGTGCCTGGACGTTAGGCCTCACGTGCTCAACCTGCACGGAAATACAGGCGCCCGCAAGGGGGGGGCGGAACAGATCTATGAACAGGATCATCACGAGCTACCCCCGAGGCCGTTTTTCCCAGGTCCCAAAGATTTAGGTAGGTTTGGCCATTAACTGTTGAATTTATTGCAATACACTCGGACACATGGAATAACTTTACCTATGAATGGAGAGATACTAATTATTGGTACTTCAAATTAATGCACCGGTTATCCAGGTAATGAGGCTGGTATTTATATTCATTTATGCCAACGAGGCGAAAATGTTAATATACATTATGATTGGCGTTAACGATGTTCCAGCCGCGCACCATGCGGTGCTACCGCGGTTAACTTAGGTACTACTGATAAAATGTAGGTTTGGTGGGTCAAGTCCGTTTTACGCCACGATTTTAGCTAAGCTACATATACTAGTAAACAATATATTGGTTTGTCATTACACTTACGGAATGGGTAACCCTCGGTACGCTGAGGTGTAACTCTGTTTGATTTTGACAAGTAATTACAGGCGAGACAGTCGTCATTCTAGGAAACACAGATTACCAACATTTTTTAAGGTGTTGTTTGAATTCTTAGTGTTCTAAAGTTGGGTGACATTTTTATATGATAAACAGTTATTTGTTTTTGAAACCCATATGCAAAACATTGTTTATGTCTTTATTCTTTTTATAGGTCGTCGATTCGGGGCAGAGGAATACGCAGGACTCCGCCAGGAGGCGCGGTCCCGGGCGGCGTCGTTTTGCGTCGCCGTACCGTGGTACCGTGTCTACCGATCTGAGGCACTGAAGTACGCGGAACTCTGTGAGGAGGCGCGGTCTCGGGAGGCGACGCTTTGCGTCGCACTACCGCGGTGCCGTGACCTTGACATGAGGGGTCACCTACTTGCGGCACGCGGGAGACCGCCAAGTCACATCCCCGACGGCTAACAAGGAAGCCAGCCCCCAAAGGTCCGAACCACAGCCGGGGTGTTCACGGAACTATCGGGAGCCCAACGTTGCTTCCTCCAGTGAAGAGAAGTTGGACGACTTTGTCCCGTTGGGTCCTCCTGAAGGAGAGCTCCTGGAACCCCCGAGTGAAACCATGTGGTGGTTCGATATCACCGGACGCGTGCGACGCCATCTCACAGATGCGATGTGGGGGGTGGACGGAACCTTTCTCCACGGAGTTTCGTTGGAGTTTACGGAGAGTCCGTACACCCCCTACCTCTACATGATGCCCTGTGAGTCGAAGCCACGGCTAAAAATCAGGATGGTTCGGACCGATAAAGTCGAGAAGAGGTTCCGCCCAACCATATGGGAAGAAGACCTACAAGTCATGGTTGGTGTGGAGATTGAGGACGTCACCGCCGCGGACGCCTTCACTCCCGAGGCGACCGTGAGGCTTATGCCAGTGGCAGAGGTTCTAACCGATCTGAACCACAGCGATGACGATCATGAGACGGCCATGGACGCGTCTTAATTTTAACTAAGGTAACTGACTTTTATTGAGTACTTCGGCTGAATGCCTGACGTCCTCTATTTTGCCTATCATTATTTGATAACACCAGCTAAGTTGATACGCCTATAATACGTTTGAGTAATAGTTGTACCGAGAGATACCCTTGAGACCACTTCGTAACTCATGATACCAACATGCAGCGCATGTCCTTTTAATTGAGGTGTAGATTGTCTCAGTTAAACTACCTGTAGTTATTGTTTTTATTTTTATAACGCTCATTATTATCTTCCCCATTTCTGAGCAACCCGTAAGTTATATCGATAGTGTCGTTATACGGACACTAACACCGAAACTTTTGTTACACGTTACACGAAGCAAAAACCAGAAAAAAACCAAGTTGAGGGAACCACTACTATACTGTGGACGAGACTTTCAACCAGTCTTAAATCATATGAAAGATTACATGCTATGTACACATATAGTTCATCTGATGTTTGCAAGGGACCGTCACCTTCGACTATCTAACCATATAATCGTACTCAGACCGGACAATGTCAAATGGGGTAGGCGTATATTTTTCAGTAAGCTATTTCCAGCCCATTTGTCAATTTAACATTATCTGATAATTTCTTTCAGATTATGGCCTCTCCAATCATTATGCCTCTTCTCGCTTGTTCCCTGACGATGCAACTCGACACACCAGCTAACGAGAGGTAATGGGCATCAAGGCATGAGGGAGAATACTTGACAAGTCATTCTGGCCAATTGAAGAGTTTACATTTGCAGCATTAAAAAATGGAAGATCTTGTGTTGCATACCCACAAGTCTTCGGAACAGCGTCTTATCTTATTGACTATATACACACTCTTTAAATTCAAACACACACATAAGGATCAATAATTTTTTATCCAAAAATCCAAGTTTGAAATTCACCGTACCTTAAGGGTAACGGGAACGTCACGACCTTAGCCATTCAAATTGACTATGTACAACACACAGTTATATATAAGTTTCTTTAAATAATACATTTTTACCGGGAAGGTATCCTTGGCCCTCATACAAAGTGAGCCTTCCATCAACCTGTACTACCTTTATCATTTGTCTTGACTCATTGTTTTTTGTTTTCAGCATTCCTCTTCATGTGTGGTGCATTGATCTATCGCGGAATTACAGGTAATCCCGTTGCACCTCGTTTGCATGATGTTTATGCCCCTGTCTGGATGGAGGCCAATATTATTCTCGGATGCACGCTGCGTAACCCTATAGTTACCGAAGAAAGCTGATGCCCAAGGCAACAATATATTGACAAAACCAAACCACGCATGGGTACCTTAAGTACCAGTGTTACTATTTGTACCTCTACAGGCTTAAGTTTTAAACATATTTTCGCGTATGCAACAGACGTGATACCGACAAAGGATGAAGTGAAATGTAGAATTGGACTATAATTATTTGACAAGTCGTCCAGTAACCCCAAGAAGTGATGCAGGACAAGCCCAAGGAGTTCAGACTTGGCCTCCTGGTGCTTGACATTTGTTTCAGCATTACTGTGATTATGGTTCCCGATCCAGTAAGATCGGGAACCATATTGTTTCTGGTCATGGTGTCTGTGTGTGTGTGTGTGTGTGTGCGTGTGTGCGTGTGTGTGGGTGCG